>NC_057354.1:79304403-79630653 GCF_016509475.1 Prionailurus bengalensis | reverse complement strand
TTTTTAACGTTTATTTTTGAGATAGAGACAGAGCATGAACAGGGGAGGGTCAGAGACAGAGGGAGACACAGAATCTGAAACAGGCTCCAGGCTCTGAGCTGTCAGCACAGAGCCCGACGCGGGGCTCGAACACACGGACTGTGAGATCATGACCTGAGCTGAAGTCGGGCGCTTAACCGACTGAGCCACCCAGGCACCCCTCTCACATCCCCTTTTAAAATACGATCTTGATAGATATCCTAAAACTTAAAATGACATTTCAAAATAATGTTTGGCTTTAATGTTAGAATAAGAATCCCAGCACTAGTGCTTTGTTTTTAAAAAGACATTTTCAAGGCTTGGGATGTATTAATTTGGCTACTATCAGTTTGTGGGTTCACATTCAGTTTAGGAAATAATTTTCAGTTTTTAATCCTGTGCTTGTTTGGCTGAATTTGTATATTTGCTGCTTTTCTAGATTTTTTGTAAACCACTTTAACTCCAGAGCATTTCTGGATGTTGATGAGAAGTTGGAGGCCTGAATTTACGTGTTGGACCATCATCATAGCTAGTTCACTAGTAAATTGAGGTCATTATTTGCCTTGGTAAGGTAAATTTCTTTGAGAGAAGAGTGAGAATGGCTTAAAAATTTTTTCTTAATGTTTATTTATTTTTGAGAGAGAGAGAGCAAGCAAGCAGGGATGGGGCAGAGAGAGAGGGAGATACATAATCTGAAGCAGGCTCCAGGCTCTGAGCTGTCAGCACAGAGCCTGATGTGGGGCTTGAACTCATGAACCGTGAGATCATGACCTGAACAGAAATTGGACTCTGAGCCACCCAGGCGCCCCGAAAATGGTTTTAAATATAGATGTTATTCTGTGTGTATGTTTAGTAAATTACAGTTTACCAAATGTAGCAGTTAAATAGACAATTTATTTGCCCCCCTCCTTAGCCTTGGAGATAGGCAGGAGCAAGCATTGGTACCTAAATTTTAGAAGCAAAGAAATTGAATCTCTGAAAGGCTAAGTGGTTTGCCAGATAAAGGTCACCTGTTACTTGCTTAGTTAGTAGCCCTATCTAAGCTTGAACTCAAGATACTGTGATAACAGTATTTGCAGAATAATTCTGTTTGTATTATTTTTAAAGCAGAATACTTTATTGAGCAGTTTGTGTTGAGTACTTTATCAATTCTTTGAGGTAGGTACTCACTCTATCACCCCTTTCAGATAAGAGAACCTAGATTTAGAGTTTACATAATTTTCTCAGAGTCACATGACTGTATTTGGTGGAGCCAGGATTTGAACAGGACTTAATCTCAGGTCAGGCTAAAAAAACCCACGTTCTTAAGAGTTATGCTATGCTGTGGAAACTTTGTGATGATCTTTTTGAATGGAAGACATTATTATGTTTAACTGACAATAAAAAATTAGTGTACATTTATGTATTTTAACAATTTCAGGCATGATGTTACTGTAGTTGTGGTAAGATTTTAAAAGTGGTGGTCCTGGGGTGCCTGGGTGGCTCAGTCGGTTGAGCCTCCGACTTCGGCTCAGGTCATGATCTCAAGCTTGTGAGTTTGAGTCTTGCGTTGGGCTCTGTGCTCACAGCACGTAGCCTGGAGCCTGCTTCGGATTCTGTGTCTCCCTCTCTCTCTGCTCTTTCCCCACTTGCATTCTGTCTCCGTCTCTCTCAAAAATAAACATTAAAAAAAAAAAAGGTGGTGGTCCTTATGTAGCTGAATGGAATCTAAATGTTGTCTGTCAGCAGGGAGCCCTTTAGTAAACCATACATTTCTAGAGTTTTTTTTTATATCATAAGTATATGAGTGCTAAATAGTTAAATCATTAGTAACATAATATTTTTTGGTTGACCTAGTAATTCTAAAATTTGAACTGATTCTTAAAATTGGAAATCGGATTTTGCTACAGTATGAAGTCCCAGATTAAGAATTTTTATTTGATGATCTAGCTAAGTCTATATCCTCTTAAACCAATTAATGTTTGAAGTAGTGTTCGTGATTTTAATTCACATATTTTTCTAATATAACTTAGAAACCATAAAGCACTACAAACGTGCAGGATGTTACGTAGGTTTTCTGCATTGTCAATGATAACTGTTAATAATTAGCTTTAGCACTCTTCGTGAAACATGTTAATGTTACTTGTATGTTTAATGATAGTACCTGTATATCTGATTTCAAAGTATTTGTAATGTGTTGTGTATTATTAAGAATTTTTATATTTTCAGAAAGAGAAAGAAACTTTCCAATCATAGCTTGACCAAGATGTGACATAATCTAGCTAAATGGGTTGGCCTACCTTCTTCTCTCTTTAATTTTTTTGTAATTATGAAGGTTGCATATTCTCATTGTAGACATACTGAAAACTGTAAATCTCATCATCCAGTGATGATTCCTGTTGATGATCACCTTGAAATACTTTTGGTACACATTTATTTTTGGTATACATTTTTAAAATGTTTATTTATTTGTATTGAGAGCAAGCAAGGGAGGTGCAGAGACAGGGAGAGAGAGAGCATATCCCAAGCAGGATCTGTGCCGTCTGCACAGAGCCCAGTGCAGGGCTCAAACCCCTGAACTGTGAGATCATGATGAGCTGAAACCAAGAGTCAGACGCTTACCTGACTGAGCCACCCAGGTGCCTCTACACATTTACGTTTAAAAAAAAATTTTCTTTTTAAAGTTTATTTTTGAGACAATGTGAGAGAGTGCAAGCAGTGGAGGGGCAGATGGAGGGAGACACAGAATCTGAAGTGGGCTCCAGGCTCCGAGCTGTCAACCCAGAGCCTGACGCGGGGCTCGAACTCACAAACTGTGAGATCATGACCTGATCCGAAGTCGGATGCTTAACCAACTGAGCCACTCAGGTGCCCCTACGCATTTACATTTTTTTTTTTTCAAAATCTTTTTTAAAATGTTTTTATTTATTTTTGAAGGAGAGAGAGACTGAGCGTGAGCAGGGGAGGAGCAGAGAGAGAGGGAGACATAGAATTTGAAGCAGGCTCCAGGCTTTGAGCCATCGGCCCAGAGCCCGACGCGGGGCTCGAACTCCTGAACTGGGAGATCATGACCTGAGACAAAGTCCGACGCTTAGCCGACTGAGCCACCCAGGCGCCCCCGCATTTACATTTTTAAGAATGAGATAAATGTAGTTCAATATGTAGCTTGTTTCACCTAATGTTTTATTTGATTGTTTCCTTTATTAACTCTTTTGAAAATACATTTTTTGTCTGTATGGTATTTCATTTTGTATTAGATTTAACTTCTCATTCTTATATGTTTTCAGTTCTTTTATATTATAAAGCTGCAAATGAACATCCTGTACATAAATTTTTAATAACATTTTTTTAGATAGATTGCAGAAGTGATCACTGTCAAAAATATAAGCATACTTTTGTTTATATTGTCTATTTGCCTTTTCAGAAAGGATGTATTGATTGCCACTCTTCAGTATGGGCACTTGTACTGAATATTATCCTTGAAAAATTGTTATTTTTGGCAAAAATTGTAATAGCCAAATACTAGTAAGTTTAAACACTAATGGATGCCTGGGTGGCTTAGTCAGTTGAGCGTCTGACTTTAGCTCAGGTCATGACCTCGTGGGTTCGAGCCCTGCGTGGGCGTGGGGCTCCGTGCTGACAACTCAGAGCCTGGAGCCTGCTTCAGATTCTGTGTCTCCCTCTCTCTCTCTCTCTGCCCCTCTCCCTCTCATTCTCTCTCCCTCTTCCCCCGCTCTCCCCCCCCCCGCCTCCCTCCCTCTCCCTCCCTCTGTCTCCCTCTGTCTCACACACACAAATGAACATTAAAAAAATTTTTTTTTCAAAAATAAAATTATAGAAAAACATTTTTATTGGCTATTTGCATTTTTTAATACATTGCCTGTGTTTTCTCATTTTTCAGGTTTTAATATTTTGTGTTATTACCTGATAACGAGTTTGGTCACTTATTAACAATAGCAACCCTTGGTCATGTTCACCACATATATTTTTTTCCAGCCCCCCCCCTTTATTTATTTATTCACTTAACTTATTTTTGATATAGTGAGAGTGGGGGTGGGGCAAGGAGAGAGAATCCCAGGCAGGCTCTGTGTTGTCATTGCAGAGCCCAACGTGGGGCTTGATCTCACAAACCATGACATCATGACTTGAGCCAGAATACAAGAGTCAGATGCTTAACTGACTGAACCACCTAGGCACCCCCCCGCCCTTTTTAAAAGTAATCTCTACACCCAGTGTGGGGCTTGAACTCATGACCCTGAGATCAAGAGTTGGATGCTCTACTGACTGAGCCAGCCAGGTACTCCTTTGCTGCTTTTTTGTGTGCTTTTTCATTTTTGTGTTTTTAATTACAGATCTTTAAAAAATGTTTTATGTTACAGCTTCTTCTGCAGAGTTGCCTAAAATAATATATGATTATCACATTACCTGCTTAAACTGTTCTAGATCTTCATTGCTTGAAGAAACTAACTTCTTAGCGTGACATATATCATGCATGGCACAATTTGGCCGAAACTCCTCTTCCTAGCTTCACTTCTCACTTTTTTGGTGAGGCCTACTTTTTTTTTTTTTTTTTTAAATGTATATTTATTTTGAGAGAGAGGGAGAGACAGAATCCCAAGCAGGCTCTGACTGTCAGTGCAGAGTTCATTGCAGGGCTCGATCCTAGAAGTGGTGAGATCATGACCTGAGATCAAGAGTTGGACACTTACCTGACTGAGCCACCCAGGTGCCACTTGGTGAGGCATTGAACCTTTCCCAGCCTCTCTTAAAATGACTTATATCCTTTAGTTTAGATTAAGAACTTAGGTAATAGTCCCTCTTCCTTTTTTTTTTCTTTTTTTATTAAGTTTACTTATCTTGAGAGAGAGCACGCGTGCGCATGTGCACAAGTAGGGAAGGAACAGAGAGAGAAGGGGGTAGAGAGAGAAAGCCCCAAGCAGCCTCCGTACGGTCAGCACAGAGCCCAAGACAGGGTTCGAACTCATGAAATGAATTCTGAGATCATGACCTGAGCGGAAATCAAGAGTGGGATGCTTCACTGACTAAGCTACCCAGGCACCCCTTTTTCTTTCTTTCTTTTTTTTTTAAATGAGAATTTCATTTTAATTTTTTTTTTAATTTACATCCAAATTAGCGTATAGTGCAACAATGATTTCAGGAATAGATTCCTTAGTGCCCCTTACCCATTTAGCCAGTCCCCCCTCCCACAACCTCTCTAGTAACCCTCAGTTTGTTCTCCATATTTATGAGTCTCTTCTGTTTTGTCCCCCTCCTGTTTTTGTATTTTTGTTTCCCTTCCCTTATGTTCATCTGTTTTGTCTCTTAAAGTCCTCATATGAGTGAAGTCATATGATTTTTGTCTTTTTCTAATTTCACTTAGCATAATCCCCTCCAGTTCCATCCACGTAGTTGCAAATGGCAAGATTTCATTCTTTTTGATTGCCAAGTAATACTTCATTGTGTGTGTGTGTGTGTGTGTGTGTGTGTATATATATATATATACCACATCTTCTTTATCCATTCATCCATCGATGGACATTTGGGCTCTTTACATACTTTGGCTATTGTTGATAGTGCTACTATAAACATGGGGGTGCATGTGTCCCTTCAAAACAGCACACCTGTATCCCTTGGATAAATGCCTAGTAGTGCAATTGCTGGGTCGTAGGGTAGTTCTCTTTTTAGTTTTTTGAGGAACCTCCATACTGTTTTCCAGAGTGGCTGCACCAGCTTGCATTTCCAGCCCCCCTTTTTTTTAAAATTAACAACAGCTTTCCTTCCTGAATGATGAACTCCTTATAGTCAGGGCCCATGTTTTCTTCTTTTCCGAGTCCCTCCTATAGTGCCTTGTACAGACTAGGTGCTTAGTAAACATTTCAGTTCATGCAGGGTTTTTGTAGAAGAAGAATGTGATTGCCTAGTTAAATCAGTATTCTTAGGCCTATAGTCAGTAGTGATTTATTTATTTTTTAAACTAAGCTCTACACTTTTCATGGGGCTTGAAATTACAGCCCCAAGATCAAGAGTTGCATGCTTCACTGACTTGAGCCAGCCAGGTGTCCCTAGTCAGTAGTGATTTAGATATGAGAGTTTCTGGCTGAAGTATGCTGTAGGTGAGGATTATTATCATATATACTGCTTTAAATTATCTTTTTTGTGAATTACTAGGTATATGCTTATAAAAAATATCTACCCTAAGCAACTGTTTTCTAAATTAATATGCATTGCAGAAAGGCAGAAATTAGTTGTTTTTATGTAGGTGGTGAGATTTGTGACTGTGGCATGAAATTTAAATTACTTTTATTTAGGAGTTTATATATGAGGAAAACATTGGGCTTTTTATCTTTCATGTGATTAACACCTGTTAATGATATTTTCCTCTCAAATTCCATAGAAATTAAAAACTATCTCCAAAGGTGTTAGTTGAGAATTAATGTAGTATAAACCGGGCATCTTCTTGCACTTCCCTTACTGTGGTTGAAGACTGGGTATTCTTCCTATCCTGGCTATAACCTCTTCCAGAAAAGTTAGGTTGCTTATATTCTCTGGAAGAACTTAAGCCAGTCCCCCCCTCCCCCCGTTGCTAGCTATTGCTGATTGGATTCCAGATAGACTCCTGACCTGATGTTGATCAATCAGATTTTTCTTGTCAGAATGTTTGAACTAAAGAGTGAGGTAGCTGTGAGCAGCTGAACCAGAGTGGGTGCTTTTGCAAGCTGATGGGTAGGAGCAGAAAAGTTGAAGTAGAGACTGCTGTTTGCAGAAGAGAATTGGGGCAATCTGTGGAAATTGTTGACACCGAAGCTCCATAAAGAGATGGAAAATAATTCCGAGGCTAGAGCTCCTTTTGAACTGTCTCCCTTATACATATCATTTGAGTTAATGTTCAAGCAAAAGAGTTTTGATTCTAGTATTGTACCTTGATGACCTCTCCTTATTGGAGCATATACCTAGTGATTCATGAATAAGGTAAAAAAAGCAGTATATATGATATAATCCTCAGGTACAGCATACTTCAGCCAGAAACTGAGTGTTTCATTATAATCTGGTGTAAGTTCTTGGAATGTGTTGGGCAAGTGTCATCAGTAATATTTGGTGGCAGGAGAAAACTTAACTCCTTTTGTTAATTACTTACCTCTCTACCAGGATATTTAGTCTTTTTTTTTTTTTTTTAACGTTTATTTATTTTTGAGACAGAGCATGAACGGGGGAGGGTCAGAGAGAGAGGGAGACACAGAATCCGGATCAGGCTCCAGGCTCTGAGCTAATGCGGGGCTCGAACTCACGGGCCGTGAGATCATGACCTGAGCTGAAGTCGGACGCTTAAGTGACTGAGCCACCCAGGCGCCCCTGTTTAGTCTTTTTAAAAATAATGCAAGTAGCTTTGTTTTTTCTAAAAAAGATAACTGCTTTTTTCAGGAAAAAAAATTTAGTAAGAAAATTTGGAGAATCTGAAGCTCTGCATACCAAAGAAATTGTTCATGTTTTAGTAAGCATCTCTTTTTTTAATTAAAAAAATTTTTTTTAACGTTTATTTATTTTGGAGAGAGAGAGAGAGAGGGAGAGAGCATGCCTGTAAGTGGAGGAGAGGCAAGAAAGGGAGACAGAGAATCTGAAGTAGGCCCCGTGCTGTGAGTGCAGAGCCCAATACAGGGCTTGAACTCATACGAACCGTGAAATCATGACCTAAGCCGACTTACTAAGAGTCAGCTGCTTAACTGACTGAGTCACCCAGACGTCCCTAGTAAACATCTCTTAAGTCATTCTTGCTTTCCTTATACATAGCTTTTCTTACATATTTTATGTAAATAAGCTAATTACATGTTATTATTTATTTCTGTATCATTTTATTAAGATGTAAGCATCTTTTTATGTTAGTATGCACTTATAATTTTTAATGGCTTCACTGTAATACTCCGTTATTTGGTCCAACTGTAACCTAACCAGTCCTCTGTTGATGGGCATTTGGGTTTTTGTAGGTCTTTGTATAATTGTCTGAATATTACCTTGAATATAGTGTGTGAAGTCAGATTGCTGAGTTGCTCATATAGCATATCTGGAAGGAAATCTGATAATATGCTAAAACTTAACAGTAGGGCATCAGTATATATACTTTATAGTCTTCAAGTGTTTGATTCCAAGGTCTGTGGGGCTCTTTTAGCAATGAACATTAGCAATTCATTAATGTGCTGGTTTTAGGCCACCATAACACAAAATAGGAACGTACTCATTCTGATTACCGAGACAGGCTCAGTAACCAATCATGAATGTGGAAATATATGAGCACAAGCTCAATAAATTTAGACTTAAGAAAATGCTAAGATAATAGGGAGTTTGAAGTTGTGTTCGAAGTAAGAGTATAAATAAGGGGACAGTGGGCCCACTGCTTGGTAGAGTGGTATAAAAACAGCAATGGTGGTCAGTAGAATGTTTTTTTATTCTAATCTTATTTTGTTTCCATTTTCCCTTCTAAGAGGAGTCCCCAGACCTATAGGATAAATCATATGTTAAGAGGGAATTTAACCTCTAGATTGGTAAGGAATGGTGAGAGCTTTGTTAGTGGTGCTGAGTTAAAAAATCTCCAGGTCTGGGCAGATTCCATCCAGTGAAGATGATAGAGCTTTGGTTATGTGTGAGTGTGAAGCTGTAGCTAAGTTTCCTGGAGAGCAGAAATTGGCAAATATTGTGAGGTTATTTTTTCCCCCTTATTTTGGGACTTACAAGAGAAACTTGGGACTTAACAAGAGTACTTCCCAGTACTGAATAATCACTTAGTAGAGAGTGAAATGATAATAAAAAATTGGCATGGCCATAACCTAAACCAGTGTCATTTTTTTTTCTTTGCTTAAGAAACCAATATGATAAAACATGGAAATGCTAGTATAGTTAATTTGATTACATCAGTGTGATTGATGGAAATCTGCTGCCATCCTGGTGGAAGAGATGAGATGTATTTTGTACATCCTAGATGTATTTTGTCATCCGTAGAGGGACTTGACTGATGGCAGGCCACAGGATCTTCTCTTTAGGATTTTCAGTAATGATCCTTGGTTTAGGAACTGTTCCTTGGAGGGCTGGTGCTGGCTGGCTTAGTAGAGCATACGACTCTTGATCTCGGGGTTGTAAGATTGGGTGTAAAGTGGTGACAGGCACATAGGTAACCTGTGTATAGAGTTTGGTGAATCTTCATCTTCCATGATTTCTGGACATCTGCACACAGAAACAGTATGGGACATTCATTGTTACTTTGGCCCAGAAAGCTTTGTTGAGCCAGGTGTCAATGTGCATGTCTGGAGTTCTAATCTCTGGGAAACTTGTGGATCTCTTTGAGTGCCCAAGGATCATACGTGTTGAAGTCCGCACCATAGATGCACTTGGTGATGGTGTGTTGTGTAGTCACTATCTTGTTGATGGCAAAACAGCCCACCTTCTCCCCATCCTTCTTTGTGGGAGCCTTTCTGCTGGGCCCAAGTTGAAAAGTTGAAAACCATTTCTTTTTTTGCTTTTTTGAAAACTATTTCTTAATGTTTGATTTACTGAGTACATTATTTTGTGTGTCTTACTTTCACTTTACCTTCACTCTTTATGTTAAAATGTTTTATTCAATATATAAAAAATATATTGAATGTTTACCATACGTAAAGCATTGTGCTGGACACTGTGGTAGATATAGAAATACATTTAGATGGATCTCTTATCTTGAGGAGGGTTGGAGTCCAATACAGATGAGGCAACAGGATGGTAATTGAGAGATTGATGTCTGGAATCTGATAGACTTGAATTCAAATGCTATTCATGTCATTTATGGCATCTCTGGCTTTGGTTAAGTTAACCTTTTTGTGCCTTCTTCCTTACTTGGAAATGAGGATGATAATACCTTAATTACATTTGATAGGGATTTTGTGAGGATTAAGTTAGATAATGCATATAAACAATTAACACAGTGAGATATACTGGGATAAACCGTGTGTGTGTGTGTGTGTGTGTGTGTGTGTGTGTGTGTGTGTGAGTGAGAGAGAGAGAGAGAGAGAGGGAGGGAGGGAGGGAGGGAGAGAGGGAAGGAAAAAGGCAAATTCCATAAAGACATGTATAGCTGAAGTGCAGTGGGAGGAGTTTAGTTTTTGGTAAGATTGGAGAAGGCTGCATGGAATTGTTAGAATTTTAGTTGATCTTTGAGCAACTTTTTTTTAATGATTAGAATTGGAGAAATGGTTAGTCAAGTTTTGAAGGAATAATAAACATACTATGACTTCTGTGAAACTTAACTGTTTCTGGTTTGTTTTCTATCATTCCTATAAGATCGTGCACTTAAGCTGTCTCTTTTTTTCCTCCAGTGCCTTAAATTCTCTTGAAGCTTCTGCAACCTTGCTTCTGCTTTTGCCTAAAAACTTTTTTGTCACGGGTCACCAGGGGCCTCCAGTTGACCAAAGCAAATGGGGAGGTTTTTTTTTTTTTTTTTTTTTTTTTTTCCAGTTTATTTATTTTGAGAGAGCGAGAGAGAGGGAGAGAATGAGAAGGGTAGGGGCAGAGAAAGAGCAAGAGAGAATCCCAAGCACTGATAGTCCAGATCCTGATGCGGAGCTTGAACTCATGAACCACAAGATCATGACCTGAGTGAAAACCAAGAGTTGTATGCTCAATTGAGTGAGCCACCCAGGTGCCCCATGGGGAAGTTTTTCATATAATTTTTCACATAACGAATGCTTTTCCTTTCTGTTTCACTTAATTAAAAAAAAATGTTTATTTTTGACAGAGAGTGAGTAAGCAAGGGAGAGGCAGAGAGGGAGACAACATCCCAAGCAGGCTCCACATTACCAGTACAGAGCCAGAAGTGGGGCTCAAACCTACGAACCGTGAGATAATGACCTGGGTGGAAATGTTTAGCCAACTGAACCACCCAGGCACCCCTCACTTAATTTTTTTGGTGTTTATGATTGTATATATGATAATTATATACATCATATATATATGGGAAGTTTCCCCATATATATGTGGGAAGTTTGAAAAATACTGACATACATCAAGAAAACATTTGTAATTACTCTGTTAAAATTGTAGTATATGAGGGTGCCTGGGTGGCTCTGTCCTCTAAGCATTTTATTTTGGCTCGGGTCATGATTTCATGGCTCGTGAGTTTAAGTTCCATGTCGGGCTCTGTGCTGGCAGCTCAGAGCCTGGAGCCTACTTTGGCTTCTGTGTCTCCCTCTCTCTTTACCCCTCCCCACTTGTGCTCTCTCTCTCAAAAATAAATAAATGTTAAGATTTTTTTTTGGTATATGTTTATCATTCTATTTTTCTATGAATATATAAAATTGAGTTCATGTGTACTGTTTGCTTTTTTTTTAACGGGCATTTTCTCATATCCTTATGTCTAAGAACAGAATTTAATGGCAGCCTAATTCTAGTCTTTGAATGTAACACGTATTTCACTAGTGTTTTCCTATTAAAAAAAAAAACTCTAAACCAAGAAATAACAAAAATGTTCTTAAGCATAGAAATCCGGATTATATTCTGGGTCAAAGGGTAAAAAAATTTTAAGGCTTCTGATTGCTAAAAACCTAGAAATATTATACTAACTTATACCCCATCAGTAGTATTTGAGGGTGCTTTTTTATTTGTTAGATATTCTATTTGAAAAAATCCATATAGTAGGGGAAAAATGGATACAGTTACTATCTTAAATTATTTGGTTGCTGCAAGAGTTTGGATATTGAGGATTATTGCATTACTTATATTGACATATTTGGTTCCTGAGTTACAGTATTGAGTTGTCTGTTATTTAGAAAGGCTTTTCTTGGGGCATCTGGGTGGTTAAGCATCTAGACTCTTGATTATGGCTCAAGTCATGATGATCTCACAGTTTGTGAGTTCGAGCCCTGAGTGAGGCTTTGTGCTAATAGTGTGGAGTCCGCTTGGGATTCTCTGTCTCCCTGTCTGTCTGCCCTTCCTGGCTTGCTCTGGAATTTATTTTGTTCTAAGTTATGAAGTGGGATCTAGCATTTGCTTTTCCAGAATATTACTCAGTGGTCTTAGCATCTGTCTCTTTCCCAGCAATTTGAAATGCCATCTTTGTTTTACACAGAATTCTTGAGTGCATTCTGGGTCTCTTTTTAAAACTTTTTGTTTGATTATTTTTTTGTTTATTTATTTTGAGAGAGTCCGCACTCAAGGAGGGGACCAGAGAGAGAGGGAGAGGGAATCCCAGGCAAGCTTTGTGCTGTTGGCGCAGAGCTGGTTGTGGGGCTCGTTCTCAAACTGTGAGATCATGACCTGAGCTGAAATCAAGAGTAGAACACTTAACTGACTGAGCCACCCAGGCGTCCTATCATGTGGTTTTAATTTAATCGCTGTGTATATATTTTAGTACCTGGTAAGGAGTTATGTACTTTTTTATAAAGTTTTAAAAAAATAATTATTTTTGAGAGTGCACGCGGGAGAGGGGTAGAGAGAGGGGGACAGAGGATCCAAAGTGGGCTCTGTGCTGACAGGCTGACAGCAGCAAGCCTGATGGGGGGCCTGAACTCAGGAACCATGATACCATGATCTGAGCAGAAGCGGGACTCTCAACCAGCTGAGCCACCCAGGTGCCCTAGGAGTTGTGTATTTTTTGAGATAAAACTTTAAAATCCTTTTGTTTGGAGCAGTGTGGGGGGGAGGGGGCGCAGGGGTTGTACAACATTCTCTTGGAATTTTTACTGAAATGCATGTTTATAAAGAGGGACATGAGTTGATATCTTACAGAAATAATCCTGCCCCTTCAGGATGCATGATGTATTTTCCGATTTATATAATTTTTTATATTTGTGAAATTCTGTGGGTTTTTTCCTTTACGTAGGTTCTGCACATTTCCTTTACATTTATTCCTAGGTATTTTTGTTTCTTGCTTTTATTATAATTCATATATTTTTATTCTTATTTTACTTTATTTTTAGTAACAACTTTATTGATAAATACACTTTAGGTTCACCTATTAAAACTCTACAACTGACTGGTGTTTACTATAGTCACAGAATTCTGCAACCATCATCATAATCAATTTTAGAATACTTTCATCACCTCAGAAAGAAACTCCATACCCTTTAACTGTCACCCTCAATCCTCCATCCTTCCACCGTTAAGCAACAATCTATTTTCTCTATATAGTTTCATATAAATGGAATCATAATATATTGTCTTTTGTGACTGCTTTCTCTTAGCACATTTTCAGGATTTATCTGTGCGGGAACACATACCAGTATTTCATTCCTTTTTATGACTGAATAATATTCCACTCTGTGGAGTTGACACATTTTGTTTATTCATCAGTTGATAGACATTTGGGTTCTTTTTGATATCATAAATAATGCTTCTATGAACATTTATGTAAAAAGTTTTTCTGTGAACCTGTGTTTTCATTTCTTTCCTATCTGTATCTAGGAGTGGAATCACTAGGTCAACTAGTAATTGAATTTAACTTTTTCAGAAACTGCAAGATTGTTTTCCAAAGTGCTACACCATTTTATATTTCCCTCATGAGTGCGTAAGGGTTCTAGTTTCTCCACATCCTCACCAGCATTTTTTTTTTTCAAATCAATATTTGTTTATTTGGTGGGGTTTTTTTGTGGGTGAGTATACTGAGGCAGACACTTGCTATTTTGAGTATTCTAGCCATCCCAGTGGCTATAAAGTGATATCTCATTGTGGTTTTGTGTATTTTTGGAGAAATGTCCATTCAGATTTTTTGCTCACTTTTTAATTGTTACTTGTCTTTTTATTACTTGTATGAGTTCTTTATATGTTCAAGACATAAGTCATTCAAAAAACACGATTGAGAAACTGAAAAAATAACTCACAATATGAGAGGAAATATTTTCTTAAAAAATGTTTTTTTTAATGTTTATTTTTGAGAGAGAGCAAGAGAGAGATAGCACACATTTGTGAGAGGGGGAGGGGCAGATAGAGAGGGAGACACAGAATCTGAAGCAGGCTCCACGCTGTGTGCTGTCAGCACAGAGCCTGATGCAGGGCTCAAACCCGTGAACCATTAGATCATGACCTGAGATGAAGTCGCATGCTTAGCTGACTAAGCTCCCCAGGCACTGCTGGACTTTCTTTATATACTTTACTAAAACCATATATAGCAACAGAGAAGGCAGAAGCACTTAATGAGAATCCACCTGTTTTCTATTAAGCCCAACCATTAAGAGATTTTTAAAAATTTAAAAACTTGTCACTGAAGTCACTGATTTTAATAATGGAAAATAGGCAATGAATTTATTGTTTATAAACTAATGAATAAGTAAATATTTCTAAGTTTTAATTTATAACAATAAATATTGCTATAAACCATGTAAACATAAGCCCTTTGAAGTCTTCTTCTAAGTATGTTGTAAAGGAGCCATAAAGACCAGAAGTTTGAGAACTACTGGCCTTCATAGTCTTAAAATTTTATTTTTCCTTACTTTGGGTTGTGTTATTCTAATCCTTTAAGTGTGGAGATTATCCAAGGTTTAGTCTTTTGCAATGTATTTTATGAAGAAGTTGAAGGAAGGATTCAGTCACTACCATAACGTTATCATCTATTAGACAACTTTAAATATATATCTAACCCTGGCCAATTTTCCAAGCATCAGTCCAATATCCATAGTTTAGTGCTAGACAATTCTATTTAAGTATCTGCTTTTGTTCTCAAATTTCAACAAAAGTGAAACTGAGTCCTTCATCTTGTACTCATATAGATCTTGTTTGCTTTTGTACCTGCATCTAAGTTACGTGAATTTCTCCCACTGCAATCCATTTTATTTGCAATTTATTTTACTACTTTCCAGACTTTAGAATAGTGCCTCTGGAAATTTAATGTACATATGAATCACCTGGAGATTTTCTTTAAAATGCAGATTCGAACTCAAGCGGTCTGGGATTTTGCCTGAAATTCTTTATTCTAATTGGCTTCCAGATGATGCTGATGCTGTTGGTCCTTGGAACACACTTTGAGTAGCAAGGCCATAGAATACTTTAATTCCATTTATTCCATTTCAGTCTTCCATACTGCTGTTACAGTGTCTGTTCTGTTTTTTAAGTTTACTTATTTTGAGAGAGAGCGTGCACGTGGAGGGGAAGGGAGAGAGGGAATCCCAAGCAGGTTCTGTGCTGTCTTCACAGAGCCCAACTCAGGGCTCCATCTCACAGACCATGAGATCATGACCTGAGCGAAACCAGGAGTCAGATGCTTAACCGACTGAGCCACCCATGTGCCCAGGTGTGTTTTAATTACTTAGATTTTTAAAATTAAGACCTTATTAAAGTTAATATTTATTTAGATTTACTCTTTCGATTGCTCTTCTTTATTTCATCTTTGGGTTTTTATCTGGGATCATTTTTCTTTGAGCATTTCTTTTGGTGTGGTTTTGCTGTTGATAATTTTTGCCAGTATTTGCTTGTCTTCTAAAATGAAGATAAATGCTTGCATTTTCATACATATGCACACTCACATGGTGTATTGAATTACAGATTGGTAGTTTCTATTGCTTCCTTCATGAAGTCATTTTTTTTTTCCTCTTTTAAATTGTTTCTACTACGAAGTCAGCCTTCAGTTTTGCTTTTTTATTTATTTTTAATTGGTTTTCTTTTTTTTTTTAATCTTTATTTATTTTGAGAGAGAGACAGACTGTGAGCAGAGGAGGAGCTGAGGGGAGGGAGACAACAGACTCAGAAGCAGGCTCTAGGCCCTGAGCTGTCAGCACAGAGCCCAACGCGGGGCTCGAACTCACGAACCGTGAGATCATGACCTGAGCCGAAGTCGGATGCTTAACTGACTGAGCCACCCAGGTGCCCCATCTTTCTTTTTTTAATGTTTGTTTATTTTTGAGAAAGAGGGAGCGTGCGAGGGGCAGAGAGAGAAGGAGACAGAGGATCAGAAGCAGGCTCTTTGCTGAGAGTGCTGAGCCTGATGTAGGGCTATAACTCACAAACTGTGAGATCATTGACCTGAGCCCAAAGTTGGATGCTTAACCAAGTGAGACACCCAGGCATCCCCAGTTTTGCTTCTTTAAAGGTAAATTTTTTTTTTCATTTGCTGATTTTAAGATTTTTCTTTTTGTCTTAGGACTTTAGCAATTTTGCTCTGATGTTTCTGTATCAGTTTTTGTATTTGCTTGGGATTCATTCTTGATTCTGGTTTGAGTTTTGTTTTTTTTTTTAAATTTTTTTAACCTTTATTTATTTTTTTTGAGATAGAGAGAGACAGAGCATGAATGGGGGAGGGTCAGAGAGAGAGGGAGACACAGAATCTGAAACAGGCTCCAGGCTCTGAGCTGTCAGCACAGAGCCCGACGCAGGGCTTGAACTCACAGATCCTGAGATCATGACCTGAGCCGAAGTTGGACGCTCAACCGACTGAGCCACCCAGGCGCCCCATGGTTTGAGTTTTTAAAAATAAGTATGTAGCCATTATTTCTTCATATATAGCTCCTGCCTCATGCTTTCATCACCTTTTGGGACTCTATTTACATAAATGCTATGCTCTTTCATCATCTTGTCATCTTGGTCTCTTTATTTTCTATCCTTTTGTCATTTGTGTTTCTGTACTGTATTTTTGACTGAATCCTCTTTTTTTTTTTAATTTAATTTTTTATTTTAGAGACAGAATACAAGTGGGGGAGAGAGCGAGAGAATCTTAAGCAGGCTCCATGCTTAGTCCAGAGCCTGTCGTGGGGCTCAATCCCCATGACCTGAGCTGAAATCGTGAGTTGGATGCTGTTTGACACTCAACAGACTGAGGCACCCCTCCTTTTTTTTTTTTTTCTTAGAGATTTTATTTTTAAATAATCTCTATATGCAAGGTAACCCTGAGATCAAGAGTCATATGTTCTACTGACTGAGCCAGTTGGGCACCCCCCTCCCTGATACTCTTTTAAGCTATTTGAGAGAGGACACACACTTGAGTTGGGGAGGGGCAGGAAAGGAGGGGGAGAGAGAATCTCAAGCAGGTTCTGCACTGTCAGTGCAGAGCCTGAGGCAGGGTTCCAACCCATGAATCATGAGATCATGACCCTAGCTGAAACCAAGAGTTGGATGCTTAACCAATTGAACCACCCCCCAGGTGGCCTGAATTACTATATATTTTAATTCTAAAGTTTGTGATTTCCTTTTTTTTTGTTTGTTTATTTTTATTTATTTTGATGGAGACTGAGACTGCCTGGGGTAGATAGGGAGAGAGAGAGAATCCCAAGCAGGCTCTGTGCTGCCAGCTGTGGAGCCTGATGTGGGGCTTGACTTGGGGCTCGATCCAATGAACCATGACATCATGACTTGAGTGGAAACTAAGAGTTAGTTGCTTAACTGACTGAGCCACCCAGGTGCCCCTTGATTTCCTTTTTAATAGTTTTCAGAACCTTGCTGAAATTCTGTATCACCTGATACCTTGAATATATTTCTATTATAAAGTTCAGGTCTCATGAGTCTAATATCTGATTTTCTAATTCTTTCTGTTTGACTATGTGGTTTTGGTCTTGTTTTTTTGGTATGCTTGGCAATTTTTTTTTTTACTTCACTATAGAAACCTATAGAGTCACGTGCAGGAGAAAAAGGGTGACAGTGATTTTTATGTACCCTTAACCCAGTCAACACTTAGCAACTCATGGACAATTTTATTTCATTTGTATGCTACCCATTCCTTTTCCCCACCCATTGGATGATTTTGAAGCACATCCAGGTATTACATGTTCCTTGTATGTATTTCAGTATAATTCTCTAAAAGACAAATATTTGAAAAATACCGCAATATCATGACAGTTAAAAAATTAAGAGTACTTTTTTTCAGGGGTGCCTGGGTGACTCAGTTGGTTGAGTGTCCGACTTCGGCTCAGGTCATGGTCTCACAGCTCGTGAATTGGAGCCCTGCGTCGGGCTCTGTGCTGATGGCCCAGAGCCTGGAGCCTGCTTCCGTTTCTGTGTCTCCCTCTCTCTCTGCCCCTAACCCACTTGCATTCTGTCTGTCTCTCTCAAAAATAAACATTAAAAAACAATTTAAAAAAAAAGAGTACTTTTTTTCTTTATTATTTATTTTTAAAGTAAACTCTGTCATTAGCATGGGGCTCAAACTCCCAACTCTGAGATCACAAGTTGCATGCTCCACCAACTGAGCTAGCCAGACTTCCCAAGAATACATTTAGTAGTCAAATTTTCCTCATAGTGTAAAGTTTAAAAATTTTTATTGAATGTTTCCTTTAAAATTTGAATTAGGATTCAGATGATGTAGTTGCTGATGTTATTTTAAAAATAAATACATTTTATGGATACATAATTTACATACAGCAAATTATTTTATTTTTATTAAAAATTTTTTTTGATGTTTATTTTTGAAAGAGAGACAGCGTGAGTGGGGGAGGGGCAGAGAGAGGGAGACACAGAATCTGAAGCAGGCTCTAGGCTCTGAGCTGTCAGCATAGGGCCTGATGTGGAGCTTGAACTCACAGACCATGAGATCATGACCTGAGCTGAAGTTGGACACTTAACTTACTGAGCCAGCCAGGTGCTCCCAAACTATTTAAATGTATGGTTTCATTCATTTCGGTAAATGTGTATATCCGTGTCAGCAGCACCACAATTGGCTATTTCTACCAACCCACCATCCTTGTGACTATTGATGTGCTTCTCCCCTCGGCTTTATTGAGATATAGTTGACATACAATATTAACATGAGTTTAAAGTATGACGTGATGATTTGATGATATGCATGTATTGCAAAATGATTACTGCAGTAAGGTTAGTTAAAACATCCATCACCTCACATAATTATCTTTTTTTCTTCCTTTGGCTGTGAGAACATTTAAGATTTACTCTTAGCAACTTACATATGTACACATAAAGTATATAATACAGTATTGTTTGTTTATTTATTTTTTTTGGACTTTCTGCACCCAACATGGGACTAAAACTCCTGACTCCGAGGTCAAGAGTAGCATGCTCTTCCCACTGAGCCCGACTGGCTCCTTGTGTAATACAGCATTGTTAATCATGGTCCTCCTGCTGCCACCGTGGTGTACATTAGATTCCAAGAACTTATGCATTTATAATTAGAAGTTTGTACCCTTTGATCAACATCTTGCCATTTCTCCTGCTCTCCAGCCCTTGGCAACCACCAGTCTACTCTCTTTTTCTAGGAGTTCAGTTTGTTTAGATTGCACATAGTGAGATAATCCAGTATTTGTCTTTCTGTCTCTGACTTATTTCACTTAACATAATGCCCTCAGGTTCCATCCATGGTGTTCCAAGTGACAGGATTTTTCTTCTGTTGTGTTACTAAATAACATTCAATTATATGTGTACCACATTTTCCTTGTCCATCCACCAGTGGATGCTTAGATTGCTTCCATTTCTTGTCTATTGTGAATAATGCTGCATTGAACATAGGGGTGCAGATATCTCTTTAAGAAAGTGATTAAATTTCCTTCAGATATATACCCAGAAGTGAGATTGCTGGATCATATGTGGTAGATCTATTTTTGCATACTGTTTTCATACTGTTTTACACTTTGGCCGTACCAGTTTACATTTCCACCTACAGAATAAGGATTCCCCTTTTCCACATCCTCACCAACACTTGTTATCACTTCTTTTGATTATGGCCATTCTAACAGATGTGAGGTGATAGCTCATTTCAGGTTTTTTTTATTTATTATTAAAAAATTGTTTTTAATGTTTATTTTATCTATGAGAGAGAGACATTGTGTGAGCAGGGGAGGGGCAGAGAGAGAGGGAGACACAGAATCTGTAGCAGGCTCCAAGCTCTGAGCTGTCAGCACAGAGCCTGATGTGGGGTTTGGACCCACGAACTACAAGATTGTGACTTGAGCCAGAGTCAGGCGCTCAACTGACGGAGTTACCCAGGCACCCCATAGTTGTTTGTTTTTTAATGTTTATTTTGAGAGAGAGAGAGAGAGAGAGAGAATGCATGCAGGGAGGAGCAGAGAGAGCAGGAGAGAGACAGTCCCAAGCAGCCTCCACATTGTCAAAGTGGAGCCTGATATGGGGCTTGATCTCATGAACCATGAGATTGTGACATGAGCTGAAACCAAGGGTTAGACGCTTAACCGACTGAACCACTCAGGCACCCTGTTTGTTTTAGTTTTGATTTGCATTTCTCTTATTAGTGATGCTGAACATCTTTCACTTACATGTTGGTGATTTGTAGGTCTTTGGAAGAATATCTCTGTAGGTCCTTTGCACGTTTTTAAATTCTTACTATTTTTTTTTTTTAGAGAGGGAGAGCATGAGCGTGAGAAGGGCCGAGAGAGAGGGAGACACAGAATCTGAAAGTAGGCTCCAGGCTATGAGCTGTCAGCACAGAGCCTGACGCAGGGCTTGAGCCCACAAACTGTGAAATCATGACCTGAGCCAAAGTCGGACACTTAACTGACTGAGCCACCCTGGCGCCCCCATTTTTAAAAGCAGGTTATTTGATATTATGCTGTTGAGTTGTATGAGTTCTTTACATAATTTGGATATTAATCCTTATTAAAGATAAATGGTTTGCAAATGTTTTCTTCCATTCTAGAAGTTATTGTGGCTGTGCAGATGTGCTTAGTTTGATGTAATTCTACCTGTTTGTTTTTACTTCTGTTGCTTGTGCTTTTGTTGGTGTCCTATCCAAAAAATCATTGCCAAGACCCATGTCAGGGAGCTTTTTTCTATGTTCTTGGTTTCAGGTCTTACATTGAAGACTTTAATCCATTTGGAGTTAATTTTTGTGTGTGGTGTAAGATAAAGGTCCTGTTGTGTTCTTTTGCCTGTGGATATCCAGTTTTCCCAGCATCATGTATTGAGTATCCTTGGCTCCCTTGTCAAATATTAGTTGACTATATATGCATGGGTTTACTTCTGGCCTTTCTGTTTTGTTCCTTTGATCTGTGTGGTGCCTAAATGAGGTGTCTCTTCAGATCAGTTGAGGGCCCACAAACGTGGGGCAACTTATCAGGTGAAAGCTGGTGATGTAGGCGGTGACAAGAATTCACCTGAGGAAGAACAAAGGATATAGTTTATTGACTACACCACACGGGATTGGAGGGCAAGATAGCAGAGGAGAGATGCCAGGACACAGTGGGTGGGAGCTGTTTTTAAAGGGGGAAGATGAGGAGGTATGGCAAGGACATATGGAATTGTCCCTTTTTGGTAACTGTGCCTAGTTGTAAGTAGGCCATTGGTCAGTTAGGGCCTATGGATTATTAAAAAAAAATTTTTTTTTTTTTAACATTTATTTATTTTTGAGACACAGACAGAGCATGAACAGGGGAGGGGCGGAGAGAGAGGGAGACACAGAATCTGAAACAGGCTCCAGGCTCCAAGCTGTTAGCACAGAGCCCGACGTGGGGCTCGAACTCAACGGACTGTGAGATCATGACCTGAGCCGAAGTCGGACGCTTAACCAACCGAGCCACCCAGGCACCCCGTGCCTATGGATTAAAGTGGATCACTTGATGTGCATGTCTGTATTCTGTTACGTGGTGGTTGTGGGCCCTTTTTATATTCCATAGCTCAACCCTGTTTGCCTGAAAGTGGCCTCTACAGTTTGTGTCTCTTTTGATGCTAGCATCATACTGTTTTGATATTGGAACTTTATAGTATAGTTTGGAATCTGGAAGTGTGATGCCACTACCTTTGTTTTGAGAATGGCTTAGGCTGTTAGGGATCTGTTGTGGTTTTACTTGGACTTTACAGTTTTCTCTTTCTTTAAACAAAATCCATGGAGATTTGAGGGATTGCATTAAATCTATAGATAGCTTTGGGTAGTATGAACATTTTTACAGTTTTCTTCTGATCCATGAATACAGGATATTTTCAGTTTCCTTTATCACTGTCTTACAGTTTCCAGTGTACAAATCTTGCACTTTCTTGGTTAAATTTATTCCTAAGAATTTTAATGTTTTTGATGCTATTGTAAATGGGATTGTTTTCTTTCTCAGTTTGTTGTTAGTCTGTAGAAATATAATTGATTTCTGTATGTTGATATTGTATCCTGAAACTTTACTGAATGTATTGAGTTTTTTTGGTCAAATGTTTAATATTTCTGTATAAAAGATCATATCATTTGCAAACAGAGTCAGTTTTATTTCTTCCTTTCCAATCTGGGTGCTTTTCATTTATTTTTCATATCTGATTGCTCTGGGTAGGACTTCCAGTACAATATTGAACAAGACTGGTAAGAGTCGGCTCCCTTGTTTTGTTCCTTATCTTAGAGGGAAGGCTTTTAACTCTTCAACACTGAGTGTGATGTTAAGTGTAGCCTTGTCATCTATGGCTGTTTGGGGTTTATGGATCCAACTCCACTGTGTGTTTGTGTGAAGGCTTTAAAACACTAACAGGCAATTCTCAGATACCAGTAGGGTGTCCAAGAATTCGCCTCAATTCTGACACTATATCATGAGATAGTCTCAGATTCTATAGGTAAAGGGCTCAGTCCCACAAGACTGCCCTCCACTTCAGATGCCACTTGCAGCCCAGGTTGTTATCTTCTTACCTGTTGGTTGTAATCCCAAAGCTCCCATGACCCCCTCCTTGGTTTCGATTAATTAGCTAGAACAGCTCACAGAACTCAGAAAACCTATTAACTCACCAGATTACCGATATTAAAGGATATGAATCAACAGTCAGATGAAGAGAGACATAGGGTGAGGTCTTAAACAAAGGATTTTCTGCACTTGTGGAGCTTGGGCCACAGCATGGTGGAATGTATGAGCGTTCTGGTTCCCCAGTGAGGAAGCTCTCTGAACCATGCTCTCTCTTGGGTTTTTATGCAGACTTCGTTGCATGGGCACGATTCATTCACCACTGGCCATTAGTGATTAATTCCATCTCTAGCCTCTTTCCCTTCCCTGGAAATCAGGAGGGTGGGACTGAAAGTTCCAATAATTTTTTCATGGTTCCTTCCCCTGGAAAATAACCCCCAAAAGTCACCTTCATTATTATAAACCCAGTTGTGATGGAAAAGGATTTGTTATGAAAAAAAGACACCCATTTCATCGGTATGGCTTCGAAGTATTTTCAGAAACTGAGGACAAGAGACCAAAAACTACAGGGGCGCCTGGGTGACTCAGTCAGTTAAGCATCTGACTCTTGATCTTGGCTAAGGCCATGGTCTCATGGTTCTTGAGATCAAACCCCACATCCTGCTCTGCACTCTGCTTGGGATTCTCTGTCCACTCTTCTCTGCCCCTCATCTGTGCGCGTGCATGCGTGCTCTCAAAAGAGAAAAAAAAAAAACCCCAGATACTATAATAAAAGATGCTCCCATTACTTTGGAAAAATCTCAGGAAATTTCAAGGGTTTTGGCAGCTGTGAGCCAGGAACTGTGGATGAAGACTAAATATATTTGGGAAATACATTTTGGTCATCTGAGTGGCCAAAATACATACATATTTCTTATAAATTACAGTATTGCAGTGACCTTTCTTATGTTGTACATTTCTTCTGTCCCTAATCTGTTGAGTTTCTGTCATGATGTTGAATTTTTGTCAAATTTTTTTTTTTGCATCTATTGAGATCCTAAGGTTTATATCTTTTGTTCTGTCTATATCATGTATTGTATTTATTGGTTTGTGTATATGTTGAGCCATGTTAGCATCCCAGGGATGAATCCTACTTAATCATGGTGTATGATCCTTTTAATGTGATATTGAACTTGGTTTGCTAGTATTTTGTTGAAAAATTTTGCATCTGTGTTCATTAGGTTATTGGACTGTATTTTCCTTCTCTTGTATATATAGTTTTTAAGTTTATTTCTTTTGAGAGAGAGCGTGAGTGGGAGTTGGGGGGAGGGGCAGAGGAGTGGGAGAAGCAGGATCCCAGGCAAGCTCCGTGCTGTCAGCGTGGAGCTTAGTGCAGGGCTCGAACCTACGAACCGTGAGATCATGACCTGAGCTGAAAACGAGTCAGATGCTTAACTGGTTGAGCCATCCAGATGCCCCCCTCTTGTAGTACCTTTGTCTGGCTTTGGTATAATGGTAAATTTGGGAGTGTTTTCTCTTAAATTCTTGAAATTTAAGAGTTTGAAAAGGTTTGGTGTTAATTCTTTAAATGTTTGGTAGAATTGACCAGTGAAAGCATCTGGTGCTGGACTTTACTTTGTAGGGAAGTTTTTGGATCACTGATTCAATCCATTTACTCATTATTTAAAAAAAAACAAAAATTTTTTAATGTTTATTTTTGGGAGAAGAGAGAGTGAGCGGGGAAGGGGCAGAGAGGAGAGGGAGACACAGAAACAAAAAGCAGGCTCCAGGCTCTCAGCTGTCAGCCCAACGCGGGGCTCAAACTCAGAACTATGAGATCATCACCTGAGCCTAAGTCAGACATTCAACTGACTGAGCCACCCAGGCACCCCTGCTTGCTCATTATTAATCTTTTCAGATTTTTTTGTTATTTCTTCATGATTCATTCTTGGTTGGTTGTATGTTCCTAGAATTTATCCATTTTTCTAGATTGAACAATTTGTTGATTTATAATTGTTCATAGTAGTCTTTTATTCTTTGTGTTTGATATCAGTTACAGTATCTTAGTTGTCTGCCTCTTCCATTTTTTAAAAAAAAATTTTTTTTTTTCAACATTTATTTATTTTTGGGACAGAGAGAGACAGAGCATGAATGGGGGAGGAGCAGAGAGAGAGGGAGACACAGAATGGGAAACAGGCTCCAGGCTCTGAGCCATCAGCCCAGAGCCCGACGCGGGGCTCGAACTCATGGACCGCGAGATCGTGACCTGGTTGAAGTCGGACGCTTAACCGACTGCGCCACCCAGGTGCCCCTGCCTCTTCCATTTTTTTTTATTTTTATTTTTTTTAGTCTAAGGTCTATTTTTTAAAACTAAAAAAACAGTTGTTAGTGTCATTTATTGTTCCTGTTATTTTTCTAGTCTTTATTTCATTTATTTCCGATCTCACCTTTGTTATTACCTTCCTTCTACCTTTGGGCTTAGTTTGTTCCTTTTTTAGTTTCTTTAGGTGTACAGTTAGGTTGTTTGAAAAAAATTTTTTTATGTTTATTTTGAGAGCACACCCAAGAGTGGGGGAGGGGCAGTGACAGAGAATCCCAAGCAGGCTCCATGCTGTCAGCGTGGAGCCTGGTGCAGGGCTCAATCCCACGAACCATGAGATCATGACCTGAGCTGAAACTGAGAATCAGTTGCTTAACTGACTCATCCACTTGGCACCCTTTTCTTTCTCTCTCTTTCTTTCTTTCTTTCTTTTCTTTTTTCTTTTCTTTTCTTTTCTTTTCTTTTTTCTTTTCTTTCTTTCTCTTTCTTTCTTTCTTTCTTTCTTTCTTTGTCTTTCTGTTTTTCTTTCTGTCTTTCTGTTTTTCTTTCTGTCTTTCTTTCTTTCTTTCTTTCTGTCTTTCTTTCTTTTGTATGTATGTATGTAGGCATTTATTTTTAGTATGATTTGTTGACAAATTGGTTTCCATACAGCACCCAGTGCTCATCCCAATAAGTGCCCTCCTCAATGCCCATCACCCACTTTCCCCTCTCCCCCACTCCTTATCAACCCTCAGTTCTCAGTATCCAAGAGTCTCTTATGGTTTGCCTTCTTTTTCTTAATGTAGCATTTCTCACTGTAAGTTTTCCTCTTAGGACTTGTTCTGCTGCATGTAAGTTTCGGTATGTTGTATTTCCATTTTTGTTTGAAGATACTTTTAAAAAATATTTATTTTTTTTTTTTTTGAGAGAGAGAGAGCACACATTGGGGGAAGAGCAGATAGGGAGACAGAGGATCTGAAGCAGGCTCTGCACTGACAGCACTGAACCTAATGTAGGGCTTGAACCCACGAACTGTGAGATCATGACCTGAACCGAAATCAGATGCTTAACCAACTGAGCTACCCACGTATTCCTTCACTGCTGTTTTCTTTAAATAAAGTACTGCCCCATTTTCCCTCTCTTCTCCTTCTGGGACTTTGCCAAAAATGCATAGATTGTTTCTTTTAATGTATACTTCCCATAGGCTTTTTTCATTTCTTCTGAATGTATCATTTCAAAATGACCTGCCCCTATTCTTCACAGATTCTTTCTTCTACTTGATCAAGTCTACTGTTGCTTTTATTGCATTTTTGTTTCATTCGTTGTATTCAGTTCCACAATTTGTTTCTTTTTTTATAATTTCTGTGTCTTTTTTAAGACATCTCACTTTTGGGGGCACCTGGGTGGGTGGTTCTGTTGGTTAAGCATCTGGCTCTTGATTTCAGCTCAGGTCATGATTTCATGGTTCATGTGATTGAGCCCCATGTTGGGCTCTGTGCTGACAGTGCCTCTTTCTGTGTTTCCTTAAAACAACTTTTGAATTCTTTATCAGATAGATTGGAGATCTCTATTTCTTTGGGATTGGTTACTGGAAAATTAATTGTTTATTTGGTGGTTTAATGTTTCCTTGTTTCATGTTCCTTGAAGTTTTGAGTTGCCCCTTTTGCATTTGACAAGACATCACCTCGGGTTTTTAATGACTAGCTTCAGGAGAGACATACCTTCTGTTAGCCTTGTTAGGAATTCTGAAGTTTTTTCAGACCTTTGCTGTGGATATGCCTGTTCCTCATTTCTTATTTTCTCTTGGAGGTTATTTTTAAGTTTGTATGCCTTCTCTTGATCATGCAAAGCTGAATCAAGTGTGACTGCCTCTTACTTGCTTTCTGTAGGGCAGTGCTGAATTCTCAGGTTTGTATGCTTTCTCATAGTTCAGAAGAGACGGGATAGCTTTTTGCACTTTCTTACTAGCCATCTATAGATGCTTGGAATATGTCCTTAGGGGTGAACACAGGGAGCCAGCCACAGGGTGAGAGTGTATGTTTGTGGGTGAGGTGTGTGGAGAGTTGGGGCTGCCCATTTACCAGGTGGCGGCATCTTCAGACAAGGCAATTTGTGAGTGGGCTTCCTGATGAAGACTGCATTGCAGTTAGTAGGATCCATATCTCATTTTATGTTCTTTGAGAGTCCTGCTGTTCTTCCAGCCACTCCCCTCCTCCCTAGTTACGTTGTGAATGTCAATATTCTGGGTGGGGTAAGAATGAAAGTGCACAACCGGGGAAGCTGGGTGCTCACTTACATGCTCTCATTTTCCCCCACGGGAGAAATCACAGATTAAGAACATCTCTCTTGGCACTATACTGTGGAGACTAGAGGGAAAGAATGTTCCAGGTACAGTGAAACTGTTTCTTTTACCCTTTTCAATATGTTCAGTTTTGGATTTATTTTTGTTCCAGTGCTGTGCTGGAACTTCCCTGGACTCCCAGACTTACACAAAGCCACTGTTGTTCATAGGTGATAGTCAAAATCAGTGTTCTTTGAGGAAGATGGTAGAAAACTCCTGTTTTGCTGTTTTGATGCCATCACTCTTCACTGACATGCTTTATGCCAACCATACTTAGGTTTGTCTTTTGTATAGTTACATTAAAGTGGAAATAAATTTCATGTACTGTTTGTATTTGGCATTTTTTTCATTTAGCGTATGGTTATAAACTATTGTTTTTTAGTGTACTGGTAGTCTTTTGACTTTTATTGCTGAATAGAATTCCTTATGGAGATTTCTCTCTACGTATATAAATTGATCAACTCTTTGAACACTCAGTTCATTTCTAGTTTGAGGCTCTCTGAATAATTTGTTTTTGTTCATTTTACTTTTTGTGTTTTGTTGGGTGACCTACCTGTTCTAATTCTATAGATTCTAGCTACTCTGCAGTTTGCAGGCACTGATGTCTCGCTCTCTTTTTTAAAGTATGTAATTCTTTCATTCCTGTTTCCATTTAAAAAAAAATTACTTATTTTGTGGGAGAGAGAGCACAGGAGGGGCTGAGAGAGAGAGAGAGAGAGAGAGAGAGGGAGGGAGGGAGGCAGGGAGAGAGGGAGAGGGGCAGAGAGAGAATCCCAAGTAGGCTATGCATTATCGGTGCAGAGACTGATGCAGGGCTTGATCTCAAGAACTGTGAAATCATGACCAGAGTTGAAATCTAGAGTCAGATGCCTGAGTAAGCCAGCCAGGCACCCCAATCAGTGGCTTCTTTTAAACTGCAGTCTGAGTTTCCCTATCTTTTTTTTAATTAATGTTTTTAATTGTAAAAAAACAAAAGTTACTATCACAACCATTTTTTAAATTAAATTTTATTTTAAATGTTATTTTTGAGAGAGAGAGCATGAGCAGGGGATAGGCAGATAGAGAGGGAGACAGAGGATCCAAAGTAGGCTCCATGCTGACAGCAGAGAGCTTGATGTGGGACTTGAACTCATGAGATCATGATCTGAGCTGAAGTCTGATGCTTAACCCACTGAGGCACCTAGGTCCCCCCTTCTCCTCCCCTATTACAACCATTTTTAAGTGTATAGTTCGGTAGTGTTAAGAATATTGTCATTGTTGTGCAACAGATCTCTAGAACTTTTTCATGTTGAAAGCTGACTCATTTCCCTGACAGCCACCATTCTACTTTGTTTCTATGAATTTGCCTACACAAGATATCTCATTTAAGCAGAATAATAATCATAAAGTATTTGTCTTCTTGCAACTGCCTCACTTAGCATAATATCCTCAAAGTTCATTCATGTCGTAGTGTGTGATTTCCTTCCTTTTTAAGGCTGAGTAATATTCCTGTGTATATATACACTTATTTTGTTTATTCATCTGTTGGACATTTGGGTTGCTTCTACCTTTTGCCTGTTGTGAATTGCTATGAAGATAGGTATACAAGTATCTCTTTGAGATTCAGTTTTCAATTCTTTTTTAAAAATATTTATTTTGAGAGAGCGTGAGAGATTTTAGTGCATGCTTGACCATGAACAGGGGAGGATCAGAGAGAGAGGAAGAGAAAGAATCCTAAGCACTCCCTGCACTGTCAGCACAGAGTCGGATGTGGGGCTTAATGTCATGAAGTATGAGGTCCTGAACTGAGCTGAAACCAAGATAAGGATGTTTAACTGAGCCACCCAGGTGCCCCTCAATTTTTAAAAATATATACACTTAGAAATGGGATTTCTGGATCATAAGTAATTGTGTGTTTAATTTTTTTTTTGTTTGTTTGAGTAATCTCTACACCCAATGTGGGGCTCAAACTCGGCCCCACAAAGAGTTGTGGAAAAGCAAAAAGTTGTATGGTGAAGCAAAGAGTTGTATGCCTCACCCACCAATGGAGGTAGCCAGGCACCCCCTATGTTTTTTGTTTTGTTTTCTTTTTGTTTTTTGAGTAACTACTATTTTTCATAGCAGTTATACCATTTTACATTCCTGGTAACTGCACAGTGGTTTCGGTACATCCTTGCCCATACTTGTTATTATTTTTTCTAAATAGTAGCCAACCTAATTGGTATGAAGTGATATCTCATTGTGGTTTTGATTTGTGTACTTAGGTTTGAGATCAGAGTGTTGATTCTTCAAACTTTTTTCTTTTTCAAGATTGTTTTGGTTGTTTGGGGTCCTTTGAAATTCCATATGAACTTTAGGGTGGAACTTTTTATTTTTGCAAGAAAACTGTGTTCCTCACCCCATTATTGGGACTGTGATAGGGATTGTATTGTATTGACTTTGGGCAATGTTGACATTTAACAATGTTAAATCTTCCAATTCATGAATGTGAGATTTCTATTTATTTGCCACTGATTTCTTTCAGTGATGTGATTTTCAATTTACAAGTCTTGTAGCTCTTTGGTTAAGTTTATTCCTAAGACCTTTATTTTATTTTATTTTATTTTTTGAAGTTTATTTATTTTGAGAGAGAGCACGTGAGCGGGGGAAGGACAGAGAGAGGGGGAGAGAGAGAATGCCAAGCAGGCTTGGTGTTACCAGCATAGAGCCCAACATGGGCTTGATTCCAGGAACCATGAGATCATGACCTGAGCTGAAATCAAGTCAGATGCTTAACTGACTGAGCCACCCAGGTGCCCCATAAGTCTTTTATTCTTTTGATACTATTATAAATGCAATTGTGTTCTTAATTTTCTCTTCTGATTGTTCATTTTTGCTGTATAGCAATGCAGCAGATTTTTGTATGTTGACTTTGTGTCTTGTTACTTTATTGAATTCATTTATTCTAACAGTTTTTTTTGGTGGACTTTTCAAAGTTTTCTCCATATAAGATTATGTAATCTGTGAACAAGTGTTAATTTTACTTCTTTCTTTCCAGTTTCTTCTTGCCTAATTGCTTTGGCTAAAACTTTCAGTACTGTGTTGAAAGGAATTTGTTGAAGTTTGGCTACTTTGTCTTGCTCCCCATCTTAGAGGAGGTTTCAGTCTTTGACCATTGGGTATGATGTTAGCTCTCTGGCTGGAGAGCTCTAGTTTGTCTGGCCCTAATACCATGTCCTTCCCTTCCCTTACTGGTTCTGGGGTAGATATAATGGAATGAATTGGAAAGCTTGTGTTGGTGAACTGTTAGGCTGCTAGGTGGGCCTTAGCGGGGAGGACAGGTGTCTGACTACACATAGGCTTTTTCCACAAGGTATGTCATCTGTGTTTTGTGTTATGGAGAGATAGGATTGTTGCAGCCATTCTGATCCCTGTTTTTGTAGGCTGCGGAAGGAAAACTGGCATTGTGTACTATGGTTTCTTTTTACCCGGTCAGGTGGTTGACCCTTTAGTGTTGTAATATAGTTCCTTACAGGTTTCTTCTTTTATTTTTTAATGGCTTAGGTACATTTTCTTGGTTTTGTTTTTGTTTTTGTTTTTTTTTTTTTGTTCTCAGAATCTTTCTACAGAAGAGCAAAGTTAAACACTAAGTTTCTGGCAAGAGGATTAGAATCCTTCTTTCTTTTAAAAAAATTAAAAAAATTTTTTTTTTAAATTTTAGAATGCATACAAGTGGGGGAGGAGCAGAGGGTGAGAGAGTGAATCTTAAGCAGACTCCATGCTGAGCACAGAGCCTGATTCAGGTCTCGATCCCAAGACCATGAGATCATGACCTGAGCCTAAATCAAGAGTTGGATACTTAACTGACTGAGCCACCCAGGCTCCCGAGAATCCTACTTCCTGAGAGCCCTCCACCCCTTCTCCTCTTCTCCGTCTCTATCATTGCTTCAGTTCATGGGGTTGGAGGGCTTGCTATTGAAATCTACAAACCAAGAGTTTGTTTTTAATAGTTGCCTTATCTCTTTCCCCAATATATTTTATTCTGTAACGGATTTGTTGTCAGAAACTTCTCCTGATGGATGGTGTATGTTTGGCTTGCAGGATATCAAGTGTTGTTACCTTGTTAGGCTTTTGTTTGGCATATACTTCTGCCTTATGCCTTTTCCTTATCTTCCTGGTCAAAAGGATTGTTTTTACTTGTCTTGGTCCAGCTAGTATTACTGGAGAAGAATATTTCAACCTCCTGCTTGGACTACCAGAATTTCTGGAGCTGAGTAGGGGAAAAGTGCCATAAGCCTCAACATTGAGTATATAGTTTGATCTAGAACAAGGTATTCTCTTTTTAGACAAAAATTAAGCTCATACACAATTAGAGGAATAATATTAATAAAAATGTAACATTCTTACTGGTTTTTAGGGGATTTCCCCCCTTCGTATTAATGTTTTACAGTGATTGATGCAAGCTCTCGTATGATTAAAGAGAAGACCCTGGGGTGTTGGTTGTGTGGGGGAAATAAATAGAAGATCCTATCAGTACATGAAGAAACTATAATAAAGCTGACAGTCTTAAGAAATGCCTTAGGGGCTCCTGTGTGACTTGGTTGAGCATCTGACTTTAGCTCAGGTCATGATCTCACTGTTCGTGGTGTTCAAGCTCCACATTGGTCTCTGAGCTGACAGCTTGGAGCCTGCTTCAGATTCTCTGTCTCCTCTGTCTCTGTCTCTGTCTCTGTCTCTCTCTCTCTCTTTCTCTGTCCCTCCCCTGCTCGTGCTCGCTTGCTCTCTCAAAAATAAACAAACATTAAAAAAAAAAAAAAAGAAATGCCTTCTTGTGCATATAGTGATTGGTTTGTTGCCTTCATGGACCCCTCTGTTTTCTAGTTTGTAAAGCTGTGGACAAGGTGAAGTAGGTGTGAAGTCATTAAGGTGATGGATTCACGAGAATGGTTATGTTCAGTTTTTAATTTTGGGGGGAAATCATTATTAGAATTGAATGCCCTCAGGCCTCTTTATATCAAAAGATGAGGCATTATATCTGCAGAATATTGACTGACACTGGTTTGATGCAAATGCCAATGGGGATTTAACTGTGCTAGTATTTTTTAAATTTTAAATCAGACAGTTAACTTTTTTTTATCAGTGGTCTGGCCATAAAGTTTCATAGGTTTTGAATAGTTTGCTCTTAACCTTGTTTTATTGTTGTTAGCCTTCTTCTTCTTTTTTAAGATTTTATTTTTAACTAATCTCAGCACCCAATGTGGGGTTCGAATTCATGACTCCCAAGATCAAGAGTCACATGTTCCACAAACTGACCCAGCCAGGCGCCCCAGCCTTATTATTCCTTAGGGCAAGATTTTGTATCACATGAGTCTTCTCAGGAATGCTTATGTGACATACTAGGAAATGCTTGTACAGAGACATATACATGTTTTCAATATGACACTCATGGCTTTCAGCTGCATGGTTTCCCGAACCAGATCTTTCTGGTTCAGCATCTCCAGAGAGAAAACATAATTGTTTGGAGAGTGTGTGGTGTGTGTGTATGTCTGTGTGTGTGTGTATGAAGGGGGAATTGAGGGGATGTCTTAACTGCTTCTTAATAAGATTTTATTTATTTATTTTAATTTAAAAAATTTTTTTTTTTTTTGAGACAAAGAAAGAGACAGAGCATGAGCAGGGGAAGGGCAGAGAGAGAGAGGGAGATACAGAATCCGAAGCATGCTCCAGGTTCTGAGCTGTCAGCACAGAGCCCGACGTGGGGCTCGAACTCACGGACTGTGAGATCATGACCTGAGCTGAAGTCAGACGCTTAACCTACTGAGCCACCCGGGCGCCCCTTCTTAATAAGATTTTAATATCTTTTAGCTCAACCTGTATTCCTGCTATCAGAGGTATTCCATGTTTCCAATTCCTGAGCTTTTCTGAGGTTTCACGGGAAAAAAATTAGCCTATTTCTATTCCTCAGTCTCTGGTTGGTTTTACTAATAAGGGTGGTTTTACTAATAAGTCAGGTGTCCTCTTATTACACGTTTAGTTGTTTTTGCCCTTGCATGTTAGTTTTCTTTTGTTGTTTTAGTAGAGTTTTGGGGAGGAAGTGGAAGGAAAAGGGTATGTTGAATCTGGCATATTTAACTGGAAAAAATTAATTATGAAAATAGGTTAGACCCATTAAAAAAAAACCCTAATAGTTAGATATACATGTGCTTGCCAAATTTAATGTCTGTTAATATTTTATATTGGCTTTCGTAAAAAAAATAAAAATTGATACAGCTAGAAGTACTTCTTGCCTATCCTTGTATCTTTTTACCCAGATGGGACCTTTCTCTTGATGAGGATGTGTATCATTACAGTGTATGTAATTATTCTGTAATTGTACATGAGTCCATACAAGACAGTTGGTTAAAAGTTAACAAATGGTATTATACTGTATCCTTTTACAAGTTTATCATTAATCATTTTGAATTTGTATGCTAGACATTTTGATGCATAGAGATTTGGTTTATTAACCTAAATACCCCTTTACTTAAAAAAATTTTTAATGTTTGATTTTGAGAGAGATAGAGAGAGAGAGAGAGAGAGAGACAGACAGACAGACAGACAGACAGGGTATGAGTGGGAGAGGGGCAGATGAAAGAGGGAGACACTGAACCTGAAGCAGGCTCCAGGCTCTGAGTTGTCAGCACAGAGCCCCATGCAGGGATCGAACCCACGAGCCATGTGATCATGGCCCGAGCTGAAGTTGGATGCCCAGCTGACTGAGCTGCCCAGGCGACCATACCCCTTTACTTTCTAATAGATAGTACTTTTCATTTTACTCATTTGTTTGGGTTCTTCTATTACTCAACTAAAACTAGTCTTAATTTATGTATTTATTTATTATTATACATATTATACATAATTATACATAATTAATTTATGTATTTATTTATTGTTTTTGAGAGAGAGAGAGAGAGAGAGAGACAGAGCGTGAGTGGGGGAACGGCAGAGAGAGAGAGGGAAACACAGAATCTGAAGCAGTCTCCAGGCTCTGAGCTGTCAGCAGAGAGTCCGACGTGGGGCTCAGACCCACAGACTGTGAGAGTATGACCTGAGCCAAAGCCAGCCACCCAGGCATGACTTATTTTTTTTAAAAAGACTCCCTTCCTCCAGTTAAAGTTTTGCCTTACAGTATATTTTTGCAAACTGCCCAAGAATAAGGAATACATATGGTTGATATTTAAACTTTAATGTCAGTCCTGAAATAGGTATAGTATGAATGCTGTTTATAAGAAATATCTTCTGGGGCGCTTGACTGGCGCAGTTGGTAGAGTATGCAACTCTTGATCTTGGTGTTGTGAGCTTGAGCACCACATGAGGCATAGAGATTACTTAAAAAATAAAATAAAAATACAGGGGTGCCTGGGTGGCTCAGTCGGTTGGTTTAATGTCCTTTGGTTTTGGCTCAGGTCATGATCTCACGGTTTGTGTGTTCGAGCCCTGGGTTGAGCTCTGCACTGAAGATGTGAAGCCTGCTTGGGCTCCTCTATCACCCTTTCTTCCCCTCTCTCTGCCCCTCCGCCACTTGTTTGTTCTCTTTCTCTTTCACAAAATAAATAAATTTTAAAAACCTTAATAATAGAATTTTAAGAAAAAAATTAAGTTCTGGATAATGGGCCCTTGTTCCTTTTTTGTTTTTATTTTTTAAAAGATTTTTATTTTATTTTTTAAAGTTTATTTATATGGGGGAAAGGCAGAGAGAGAGAGAGGGAGAGAGAGAATCCCAAGCAGGCTCCTCGCTGTCAGCACAGAGCCTGCTGTGGGGCTTGATCCCACCAACAGAAAGATCATGACCTGAGCTGAAATGAAGAGTTGGACACCCGACCAACTGAGCCACCCAATCGCCCTGAAGTTTTTAAATTTTTTTATTTATTTTTATTTTTTTATTTTTATGTTTGTTTATTTTTGATTGAGAGAGAGAGAGAACAAATGGGGGAGGAGCAGAGAGAGAGAGAGAGAGAGAGAGAGAGGGAGACAAAGAATCTGAAGCAGACTCCAGACTCTGAGCTGTCAGCATAGCCTGATGCGGGGCTTGAACCCACAAGGTTATGTGAGGTCATGACCTGAGCCTAAGTTAGACGCTTAACCACTGAGCCACCCAGGTGCCCCATGATTTTTTTATTGTTAGGAAATCTTGGTATCCAACCACTCTGTGAGTGGTACTCACACTCATCACCCCAAGATCAAGAGTCATGTGGTCCACTGAGTGAGCCAGCCAGGCACCCCTGTTTTAATTTTAATTAAATAATATGTGCCTTATTTGAAATGTCATATAGTTTTGCCAGGCTTGTAACAAAACTCAGCAGTCTCCACCAGCAGTCCTACTTTTTCTCTCCTAGAGGTAATTACTTTCTGTTTTATCTGATTTTCTCCCCTAGATTTTACCTTCCTGTGTAATATTATATTGTTACATGTTAATAGGTATTTTCAACTGTTGACCTGCTCCTATGAGAGATTTGTTGGTCTGTTTATGTCCATTTATGGAAGAATTAGCATTTTTTAAAAATATTTTTTTTGTTTATTTTTGAGAGAGTGCAAGTCGGGGAGAGCAGAGAGAGCGTGATAGAGGATCCAAAGTAGGCTCTGTGCTGACAGCAGAGAGCCTGATGCGAGGCTTGGACTCATGAATGGTGAGATCATGACCTGAGCTGAAGTCACATGCTTAACCAACTGAGCCACCCTGACACCCCAAAGAATTAGCCTTTTTACCCTTGCCACCTCTTTCCAATTGTTTTAGAATTAGTATTGTGTATTTATATTATTAGGATCATGTAAATACTCACTCTTGAGCAGAGTATTATACTGTAGTTACATTTCTTGTACAGTGTCTTTCATTCCTGTAATTAGTAGTTGCCAATTTGTATGCATGAGTTTGTCTGCCCCTGCAAGCTTGAGATGTTTTAAAAATCTTTAAGAGACTAAATTACATGTAAAGTATATGTTTAATCCCCTCCCCTCTGAACCGTCTTACCTAAAGTCCTTTTATTATCTCTTTTAAAAAATTTTTTAATGTTTTATTTAGAGAGAGAGCGCGTGAGCATGAGCAGGAGAGGGACAGAGAAAGGGAGAGAAAGAATCCCAAGCAGGCTTTGTGCTGCCAGTGCAGAGCCCAGTGCGAGGCTTGAACCCAGGAACCATGAATCGAGTCATATGCTTATCCGACTAAGCCACCCAGGCATCCCGGTCCTTTTATTCTCTTGATCCTATTTGAACTAGTATCCTTGGGATGTGTGCACAGTAGTCTGTCTTGGATCTCCCTTCACATCATCCTGGGGATTCTCTTTGAACATGAACTTGGAGTGGCTGGAAGGCTCTGTCATTTGAGCTATTGACTCTTGATTTCAGCTTAGGTCACAATCTCAAGGTTCTTGAGTTTGAGCCTCGTGTTGGGCTCCTCCTCCTCCATGACAGGGCAAGACGCGAGTATAGTGGAGTCTGCTTGGGATTCTCTCTCACTGTCTCCCCTGCTCCCCCTTTCTCTGTCCCTCCTGTGCACAGATACTCTCTCAAAATAAACAAACATGAGCTTCTTTACACATAGTGCTTTCGTTTCTTTTTCTTTCTCTTTTTAATTTCTGAACTCTTAACATCAGGTTTTTGCTTACAAATCACTTACTTAGACTCTCTTCCTGACTTCTTCATTCTGCGGTGGGTTATGCTTATATTTGATACACAGTACTCTACTTGGTTTCTTCTTGGCATTTATCACAATATATGTGAGTAGTTTTACTTACTCATTCACCTCTTTTTGTCCTTACTCTTCATCACTTGACTAAGTTCCATAAAGTGGGGACTGTTACCATTTCATTTACCGTCGGATATTTACTACTGAGGGTATACAGTACTCAAAAAATATATGAATGTATGACTTTTAGATACAGTGAAGACTTAAATGCTGAGGGTGATATTATCTTGTTGGACTTTGTCTAGAATGGAGTTGGCACACCATGGCCCAGTGTACCACATCTTGTCAGCTGCTTGTTTTTGTAACATGGCTGATGCTCGTTTGTTTACACATGGTCTGTGGCTCCTTTCAAAATACTATGGCTGAGCTGCTTAGTTGTGAAAGAGACTGTATGGCCTGCAAAGTCTAAAATATTTGCTTTCTCACCCATTAAAGAAAAGTTTGCTGACTTCAGTCTTACACAGTTAAACATTTTACATTAGAACACTGATTTGGACCATTAGGCAAACTGTAGTTTTTGAAAACACTTTTCCCTTCTGGATTTAACTTTGGATTCCTTTTATAGTTGTATATACTGTATATGAAATGCCAGTATGTTAGTCAAGGTCCAGTCAGGGGCTTGAAGAAGCAATTTATTAAAGAGAAGTACTTATACAAATGTTAGAGGTTTAAAGAATGAATGGGACCAGGAAGACAACCAGAGATGATGAGGAAGAAGACGATGAAGATGAATGACAACAACTACGATAACTGAGGAAGCAGCTCTTCCCTGAAGCCTGGGGAAACAAAGGAGGAGGGTTGTCAGAATCTAAGAGTCACTCAGAGTCACTTAGAAGTGGGCCCTGTGAAGGAAGCTCAGATTTAAAGTTAAGAGATGCTACTTGGCTATTTCTTGTACCTCTGAGAGGAGTACCATGAGATTGGTTCTTGGAAGCTGCCCTTTGGAATCAGTGCTGCTTCTGAGTGACTAACATTTCGTGGTCTCCTCCTGCCTTCTAGTCTTTTAGTGCCATGCAGGCAGTGGAGGAAGATCTTAACAGGAAGCCAGCTGGAGATGAAAAATATAGTTTGCATCATCACAAAGCATAGAACAGAAGGTGGATTTGAAGTAGAGAGACAACATTAGAATAACTGGCAAAGTGTCTTCTCCCTCACTCCTTCAATACATCTGTTAAAAATATCTGAAATATTTGCACTTGTAAATCTAGGTTTTTTTTTTTTTTTGTAAGTATTGTCTTTAATACTGGTTTAACATTATTTATTCCTAATTTTAAAAAGTATTTTTTCTACTTTATTTCAGTATCAGATATAGAAGGTGGTGATGGACTGCAGCTCAGAAAGGAACATACTCTCAAAATATTTGCTTATATCAATTCCTGGACACAGAGGTATGCATCTTTAAGTACTTTAAAGACTAACTTTGTGAGTTGTACTTTAAATTGGCATTGGTTGTCATGAAATTTACTTTTTAGGATGTTCGGTTGTATACCTTTGGTCATTAAGTGACAGTTGATCGATATTTATTAAATCTTCTTCCCTTCTTAAACATGAGGCCACTGATGGTTTTATTTTTAAAACATGAGAATAAAAATCAGGTTCTTTAACTCCTCTTTCATTATTTAGAAATAGAGTGAATGAAATTCTAACAATAATTATTTTGAGAGATAAAAGAATTTTTATGGCATAGATTGAGACCTATAACAAAATTAATCTGTTACAAAAATCAAAGTGGTAGTGGACACTTTGACCCTTGTGGAGGCCACTTCTTATTTGTTCCATTTGCATAATAAATAGGTGTATTAGTCCAATTTTTAAGAAATACATATATTGAGAATATATATAGAATCAAAATTTGTAACAGGAATTTGTAAATTCCTGTTCTCTCAACATGATGTTAGTCTGTCATGGCTAAAGATTCTTTTTTACTTGTTTGCCTGTCCCATTAGTCCTAAAATTTTTATGGGTAGAAAAAAATTTTTTTCTTACGGGTAGAGAATGTTTGAAGCTTTGTGTGCAATGATTAGTGAACATTTTAAATGCATTTAACGTAAATAAATGTTTTGAGGTTCACAGTCGAGCTGATCATAGAGTTTATCTTCAAATAGCATTTGCTCTAGGTAATAATCCGTTTTTCTTATGTTTTTTCCTTCTTTGTCAGTAAAATTGGTACACATATTTGTTCTACAAAAGATTGAGATTGTAGTTATTTAAAACTTAAATGCCAAGCTTTGCACAGTGGCAGTATTGTAGCCAGTGAGGTTTATCTGAGGCGTGATTATGGCTGATTGAAAACGTACATGCCATCATTATTGGTGTCTCTTTTCTGAGTCTCAGCCAGCTGATTTACTTTTGGCTAAGTTTAGGAATGGTTGCCAACACCTCTGTTCCTTTCCTTATGGGTAGAGTAAATGATTGGATATTTCCTAATAATAATAATGATTTAAAATTAACGTTAGTAGTCCAAAGGATTTGCTGAGTAATGTTGCATTTGAGTTATAATTTTGGATGTATTTGCTGTAACTACAGCGAGGTGGCAATGTGCTATGCCACTAAGTAAAGTGAAATTCAGAGAAATGATTTTCATGTTTCACCTCTAGCTATTGGTGGTGCTGGGTGGAAGTTACATTTTCCATTCTTAGTCCACTTTTATCATTGATGTATACTCTTAATCCTTAGATCAGGAATTTTTAACCTAGAGTATGTGGATGGGAATGAAATTACAAAGGAAGTATTGATGTATATAATTTTAGGCATAATTTGTAGGTTTTATCATAATATCAAAGGATGTTTGTCCCCAAACTACAGAGATCCTCTTAACTTTTATCTCTTCTTCTTCTAGACTATAGTGGTTAAGAGTGTGGCTGTGGAACCAGGTTATGTGGCTTTGAGTCTTTTTTTTTTTTTTATAAAAAAATTTTTTTTTAATCTTTATTTTTGAGAGAGAGAGAGAGAGTGTGTGTGTGTGTGTGTGTGTGCAGGGGAAGAGCAGAGAGGGAGACACAGAACCCGAAGCAGGCTCCAGGCCCCAAGCTGTCAGCACAGAGCCTGACGCAGGGCTTGAACTCAGGAACCGTGAGATCATGACCTAAGCCGAAGTTGGATGCTCAACCTACTGAGCCACTCAGGTGCCCCTTGAGTCTTTTTTTATCACCTGTTTACTAGATAATTATGACAGATTAGGTAGCTTGTAAGTAAGTTCTTAATTCCTTACTGTGGAATGAGAATAATAATAATAATAAAGGTACTACTATCTTAGGTTGTAAAGAGAGTGCTAAGCCTAGTATCTGACAAAAGATCTTTTTTGTTTTGTTTTATTTATTTTGAGAGAGTGCAAGTGGGGGAGGTGTGGAGGGGGCAGAGAGAGAGGGAGAGTGTAAGAATCCCAAGCAGGCCCTGCACTGTCAGCACAGAGCTGGTTGCGGGGCTTGAACTCATGAACTTTGAGATCATGACCTGAGTCAAAATTAAGAGCTGGTTGCTTAACCAACTAAGCTACCCAGGTGCCCCTCTGATATAAGATCTTAATAAACACCTATTTTAATTAAAATTGTTAAAATTTAGTTTAGCAAATGATATACATTGAATGTTATATAAGCTAAAGTTTGAAAAGCTGAACTAGAAAATAATTTCTAACATCTAAAATTCTATTCACATATTGGTAAGTATGAACAGGTTTTTTTTTTAAGTTTTTTTTTAACTTTTTTTTTAACGTTTTATTTATTTTTGAGACAGAGAGAGACAGAGCATGAACGGGGGAGGGGCAGAGAGAGAGGGAGACACAGAATCGGAAGCAGGCTCCAGGCTGTGAGCCATCAGCCCAGAGCCTGACGCGGGGCTCAAACTCATGGACCGCGAGATCGTGACCTGAGCTGAAGTCGGACACTTATTAAGACCGACTGAGCCACCCAGGCGCCCCAAGTATGAACAGTTTTTAACTGGTAGTAAAAAATACCCAAAAGTAGAATGTTAAAGTCTTCATTGTTCATGCTAAGGAAGAGAGGATTGATAATAAAATACCCAGGTGGATCACAGTATTTTGTGATAAAAAGTTTTGCCTATTCTCTTCTTGTCCCTCCCACCCACCGCAGTCTTTTTCTTTTCTTTCTCATTTTTTTCTTTTTTTTAATGTTTATTTATTTTTGAGAGAGAGAGAGAGCGCGCGCGCGCACGAGCGGGGGAGGGACAGGGAGAGAGGGTGACACAGAATCCTAAGCAGGCTCCAGGCTCCGAGCTGTCAGCACAAAGCCTGACGTGGGGGTCTAACTCATGACCTGCGAGATCATGACCTGAATGGAAGTCAGACACTTAACCGACTGAGCTACCCAGGCGCCTCACCACAGTCTTTTTCTTAGGCATGAGAAAATATTGTTGCCTAGATTAAGATGATGGTTCTTGTGGGTGATAAACAGCAATTAATAAGGCACAGTTAATCTTCAAAAGAGATTGTTAACTTGGAGACCCATGATTATGGTAGTCCATAAATGTACCTTAGCACACTATTGAACCCATGACATTTCATACAAAATGTTCCTAATAGGTTTTCTGGGAGAAAAGTACTATTAATAGCCTTCATAAGATTATCAGTGACCAAGAATCACTATTTTAATATATTGACTAGAATATAGGTAAAGGAGTATGTTCACATTAAAAATAGTGTATTGATAAGAATTTAATATTTATGAGAATTACAGCTGTATTAATATTTTGTATTTTTCTTCCTATCTTCCTATTTAAATAAACATTGTAAACTTTGAGAAAATAGAGAATCAACGTGTAAAACAAAAAGGCATGCTACCACCCAGAGTAACAACTGGTAATTTTTTGGTATAGCCCTGGCATGAACTTGTGAACTATACAGTTTAAAATTTTACAAAATATGATTTTATTACATTTATGTTTTAGAGTCTGATTATAGTTGACTGTATATGAAAAATCAGTCTCTCCATGTCCTCAGGTATTATCTGTCATCATTTTTAAAAAATTGTTTTAATATATTTAAAAAAATGTTTATTTTTGAGAAGAGAGAGAGCATGAGCAGGGGAGGGGCAGAGAGAAAGGAAGACATAGAATCTGAAACAGGCTCCAGGCTCCAAGCTGTCCGCACAGAGTCTGATATGGGGCTCAAACCCACGAACCATGAGATCATGATCTGAGCCGTAGTCAGGGAAATTGTATATGTTAGTTTAAAAAGTTATTATTTATTTTATTATTGCAACTGGGAATGGAATGGGAGGAAGACTAATTCAAAGTAGGCAGAGAAGATTAAGACAATAAATTGAAGAATACAAGTTAAGAAAAGAGCATATAAAGGTCTGAAAGTAATACCATGGATGATAAAAGCGTTGGCTGATAACAACGGTGCCCTTTTTTTTTTTTTTTGGACTTGTTTAGAACTTACCACAAAACAGGCTTAGGTTTCTGTCTTGTAAATTCCACATTCCTTACCAGACATTCAAGGCTCTTACTGTTTCCTACAAAGTCTACTTTTAAATTTTATTTCATGTTTTCTCTCCTGAAAGAATTCTGGGTACCAGCAAGGGTGAGGTTCTATCGGTTTTTTTATTTTCAGGCTAAAAATTGTGTCTTTCATACCTGCCATTTGTGGTTGATAAATGTTTGAGGATGTTGCTTTTATTTTTTCATTGTTTTAGTAAACTTTTATGTTTTTAAGTAAATTCTGCACCCAGCATGGGGCTTCAACTTATGATCACGAGATCAGGAGTCGCATACTCTTTTGACTAAGCCAGCCAACTGCCTCAGTACACTTTAAGAACAGTTTTAGAAGCTGTTGCTTTTGAATAGATGAGTGTATGTTCTTCACTCTTTAAGGCTCTATGTTTTCTTTTGGCATTAAGAAATTTGGCGATATTGATAAATTGAGTGGGATATGGATATTGACCGTTACTTATAAAGTAGTGCTTTTCATAAATTAGTTCATAAATAAAAAAAAACCTTTTGCTGAGGTTGGATACCATGGATTAATGGTGTTTTCGTGTGTTCCATAGCACCAGGCCAGGAAAAACATTAGATCCATTGGAATATATGTTGTTAGATGGAATTATAGAATGCAAGTTAAAAACTAATTTAGTTTTGACATGTAGATTCCTCATGAATGTTGAGTTAAAATTTTTTTCTTAATTGGAGCTATGTATTTTATGCTAGACATTTATAGATTTTATCATGTTAAGTTCTTTTTTAAAAATTCTTTTCATTTTTTTAAAAAATTTAATTCTGGTATGGTTAATATACAGTGTCAAATTTGTTTCAGGTATACAGTATAGTGATCCAACAATTCTGTATATTACTCAACAATTCTACATATTACTCAGTGCTCATCAAGATAAGTGTACTCTTTTTTAATTCCCTACACCTATTTCATCCATCCCTCTACCCACCTCCCCTATGAAAGTCATCAATTGGTTCTCTAGTTAAGAATCTGTTTTTTGGTTTGTCATCCCCCCCCCCTTTGTTCGTTTGTTTTGTTTCTTAAATTACATTTATGAGTGAAATCCTATGGTATTTGTCTTTCTCTTACTGACTTAATTTCGCTTAGCATTACACTCTCTGGATCCATCCATGTCCTTGCAAATGGCAAGTTTTCATTCTTTCTTATGGCTGAGTAATAATCCATGTGTATGTATGTGCCACCCTTTTATCTGTTTACCTATTTGGACACTTGTGCTGCTTCCCTAATTTGGCTGTTGTAAATAATGCTACACAGATGCATATATCCTTTTGAATTAGTGTTTTCATATTCTTAGGGTAAATACCCAGTAGTGCAACTACTGAATTGTGGGGTAGTTCTATTTTTAATATTTTAAGGAATCTCCATACTGTTATTTTTTTAATTTTTAATTTTTTTAGTTTATTTGTTTTGAGAGAGAGAGAGAGGGAGAGAGACAATTCCAGGCAGGTTCTGCACTGTCAGCATGGAGCCTGATGTGGGGCTTGAACTTACTAACCATGAAATCATGACCTGATCTGAAACCAAGAGTCGGACACTTAACTGGTGCCCACGTACTATTTTCCACAGTCGCTCTACCAGTTTGCATTCCCACCTGTAGTGCACGAGGGTTCCTTTTTCTCCACATCTTTGCCAGCAATTTTTTCTTATGGTTTTGATTTTGGCCATTCTGACAGATTTGAGGTGATAGCTCATGGTGGTATTGATTTGCATTTCCCTGATGATAAGTAATGACATGTCTTTTTGTGTGTCTGTTGGTCATCTGTATGTCTTCTGCCCATTTTTAATTGTGTTATTGTGTGTATGTGTTGAGTTGTGTAAGACCTTTATATATTTTGGATATTAACCCTTTATCAGATACATCATTTGCAAATATCTTTTCCCATTCAGCAGGTTGCCTTTTTTAGTTTTGTTGATTGTTTTATTATCTCTGCAGGGACTTTTTATTTTGATGAAGTCCTAATAGCTTGTTTTTGCTTTGGTTTCCTTCGACTCAGGAGACATACGTAGAAAAATGTTGCTATGCCTGATGTCAGAGAAATTACTGCTTGTGGTCTCTTAGGAATTTTGTTTTTAAATGTTTATTTTGAGGCGGGGGGGGGGGTGGTGGTGCATGTGTTTACACGTTGGGGAGGGGAAGAGGAAGAGAGAGAATCCCAAGCAGGCTCTGGGCTGTCAGCTCAGATCCTGACAAGGGGCTTGATCCCACGAAGTGTGAGGCCATGCCCTTAGCCAAAATGAAGAGTCAGATGCTCAATCGACTGAGCCACCCAGGTGCCCCTTTCTGGGATATTTATGGTTTCAAGTCTCACATTTAAGTGCTTGCTCCATTTAGAGTTTATTTGTGTGTATAGTGTAAGAAAATGGTCTAGCTTCATTCTTTTGCACATAGCTGTCCAGTTTTCCCAACACCATTTGTTGGAAGAGACTGTCTTTTTCCCATTATTTTTATCCCACTCCTCCTTTGTCGAAGATTGATTGACCCTCAAATCATGGGTTCATTTCTGGGCTTTCTATTCTATTCCACTGATCTATTTGTCTGTTTTTGTGCCAGTACCATACTGTTTAGATTAGTACAGCTTTATAATATAACTTGAAGTCTAGAATTGTGATACGTCCAGATTTGTTATTCTTTTTCAAGATTGCTTTGGCTTTTTGAGGTCTTTGTGGTTCCATTCAAATTTGGGGATTGTCCTAGTTCTGTGAAAAATGCCATTGGTATTTTGATAGGGATTGCATTAAATGTGTAGATTGCTTTGGGTAGTATGAATATTTTAACAATATTTGTTCTTTGAACCCATGAGCATGGAATGTCTTTCCATTTCTTTGTGTTGTCTTGAATTTCTTTTCTTTTTTAATGTTTATTCATTTTTGAGAGAGTGAGAGAGAGAAAATGCAAGTGGGGGAAGAGCACAGGTAGAGAGGGAGACAGTGAATCCCAAGCAGGGTCTGCACTGTCAGAGCAGCAGTCTTGCAATTTACTGAATTCATTTTTCAGTTCTAGTTTTTGGTGGAGTCTTTAGGGTTCTGTATGTGTAGTATCATGTCATCTGCAAATAGTGAGAATTTTACTTCGTCCTTAACATTTTGGATACCTTTTATTGCTTTTTCTCTTCTGATTGCTATGGCTAGGACCTTTTACTACTATGTTGAATAAAAGTAAGAGTGGACATGCTCATCTTAGGCGGAAAACTCTAAGTTTTTCACCATTGAGTATGTTGTTAGCTGGTAGTTTTTCATATATGGCCTTTATTATGTATGTTTTTCTAAACCTACTAGCTTGTTCTTAAATGTAACCATATTCTACTCAGGCAGCATGTAACTCTACTTGGATAAGAAAGTCTTATCAGGGTGGTAATAATAGGAGTAGGACTAGGAAAAACATAGGATAAGCTTAGATAGGGGAAGGGTATGTAAGAGATTGGTATATAAATAGAAGTAGTATGTACAGAGTTTAAAAAGTAAATGCAAAAAGGCCTGTAATAAAGTTCATTGTCCCCTATCTCTTCAGTTCCCCTTCTGCTTTCAACTCTTTCAGATGTTGGGTTTTTTTTTTTATATTAAAAAAAATTTTTTTAATGTTTTTATTTATTTTTGAGACAGAGAGAGACAGAGCATGAGCAGGGGAGGGGAAGAGAGAGAGGGAGACACAGAATCTGAAGCAGGCTCCAGGCTCTGAGCTGTTAGCACAGAGTCCAACGCGGGGCTCGAACTCCCAGACCATGAGATCATGACCTGAGCCGAAGTCGGACGCTCAACCGACCTAGCCACCCAGGCGCCCCCAGATGTTGGTTTTGATATTAACTTCTATATTCTGAAATAGTTTTATTATATTGCTGTTGCTTCATGTATCAATTAAAAAGATTTTTTTTAATGTTTATTTATTTTGAGAGAGAGAGAGCACAAGCAAGGGAGTGGCAGAGAGAGAGGGAGACACAGAATCTGAAACAGGCTCCAGGCTCTGAGCTGTCAGCACAGAGCCCAACGCAGGGCTGAAAGTCATGAGCTGTGAGATCATGACCTGAGCCGAAGTCAGACACTCAACCGTGTGAGCCACCCAGACACTCCTCAATTTTAAGTCCACCCTGTGAACTTCCTTTTCGGATACATAAAGATTACATTCTTTTACCCTTTCCCTTTCTCTCAGGGTAATTGATGAGCCCAAAAAAGTTCTGTGGCTTATTTTATATTTTACAAGAAATAAGTTCTTGTTTATCTTTTGTTCCCAAGAGTTTCCTGGCGTGTTTTAAAATTTTCCAGGTGTGAGTCACTGATTCATTCCAAATTCTTCAACTTTTCTTAATACTAAGTTTTATATTTTATATATCATTATATGATTAGTTTTTTCCCTCCCTTTCCCCTCTCCCAAATCTCCTTTGTCCTTTATCTTCCTACTCCAATTATTGATTTTTCATTAGGGATACTAAATAGCTATCTTCTCTTCAGATCATCCTTGAAATTCCTTTTGCTTTTATGTTGTTTTGGATCTCCAGTTTCCAGGATTCTACGTGGACATTGTTATTGGTTTACTTCTTTGTTTTGTTAAGATGACATCTTTTCTGAGAAAGGGTGCATGGGAGACAGGTGTTTTTTATACCCTTCAGACCTAAAAGTTTTTGTTCTACCCTTAATCTTGAAGACTTCAATACAGAATTCTGGGTAGAAAATTATATTCTTTAAAAAATTTAGGGGCGCCTGGGTGGCGCAGTCGGTTAAGCCTCCGACTTCAGCCAGGTCACGATCTCGCGGTCCGTGAGTTTGAGCCCCGTGTCAGGCTCTGGGCTGATGGCTCGGAGCCTGGAGCCTGTTTCCGATTCTGTGTGTCCCTCTCTCTCTGCCCCTCCCCCGTTCATGCTCTGTCTCTCTCTGTCCCAAAAATAAATAAAAAAACGTTGAAAAAAAAAATTTAATAGTATTGCTCCATTGTATTCTAGCTTCTGATATTGCTGTGAGGTTTTTTATTTTTTTATTTTTATGTTTTTTGAGAGAGCAAGTGCGAACAGGAGGAGAGGGGATGGGGAGGGGGAGAGAGAATCTCAAGCAGGTTCCATGCTTAGTGGGGAGCCCAGTGTGGGGCTCCATCCCACGACCCTGGGATTCTGACCTGAGCTGAAATCAAGAGTCAGATGCACAGCCTACTACTGAACCACCCAGGTGCCCCTTCTTTGGATTTTTTTTTTTTTTTAAAGTAAGCTCTACTTCCATCATGGGGCTTGAACTCCTGACTCTGAGATCAGGAGTCACATCCTCTGCAGATTGAGTCAGCCAGACCTCCTCCACCCCCATATAGCTTTGGAGAAGTATTAGCTATTTTTATTCCTGAGCTCCTTCTTGTCACTCTTTCCACTCTCCCTGAAAGCTTTTAGGATCTTTATCCCTGCTCAGTTTTAGAAATTTCATGATGAGGGGCACCTGGGTGGCTCAGTTGGTTAAGCATCCAACTCTGGGTTTCTGCCCAGGTTACAGTCTCAAGTTCGTGGAATCAAGCCCTGCATTGGGATATTCTCTCTCTCTCTCTCTCTCTCTCTCTGTGTGTGTGTGTGTGTGTGTATGTGTACCTCCCTCCCTCTCAAAATAAACTGAAAAAAAGATTCATGATGGTAGGTGTTTTGGTGGGTTTTTCGGTTCTGAAATATTTTGTAATTTCATCATTTCCAAACCTTCAGATTTTGTATTATGTCTTCTTGGAAGTATTATTAGTCAGATATTATGTCTTCTTGGTTGATGGTATACTTTCCTTTTTCTCCCCATTATTTTTCTTTGTCTCTACCACTTTTTGGAGATTTTTTTACTTTTACCTTGTGGAACTTTTGTTGAATTTTACAAATTGGCAAATTTTAATTTTATTTCTTATTTATTTTTAATGTTTATTTTTGAGAGAGAGAGAGAGAGAGAGAAAGCGAGCATGAGTGGGAGAGGGACAGAGAGAGAGGGAGACATAGAATCTGAAGCAGGCTCCAGGTTCTGAGCTGTCAATGCAGAGCCTGATGTGGGGCTCGAACTCACAAGCCGTGAGATCATGACCTGAGCTGAAGTCGAATGCCCAAGTTACTGAGCCACTCAGGCACCCCATCTTATTTATTTTTAAAGTTTTATTTATTTATTTATTTATTTAAGTAATCTGTGCATTACATGTGGGACTCCAATTCACGACCCCAAGATCAAGAGTTGCATGCTCTTCTGTCAACTTGCTATAATTCTAATGGGGTTTTAAAGTGTGATTGATGTGTATGCAAAAGCTATATAATGTATATTTGTACACATTGAAGGTCTCTTTTGTAGTTTGAATGCATTTTTTAATAGTATTCTGTTCTTGTTTCAGTAATCCACTCTTTGTTTCTGAGGACATACATTATTAAAACCTTTTTTCTTTCTGCATTTTATCTACATTCTTTGAATTTCTTTTTACCATTTGTTTTGACCTACCTTTAGTGATGCAGCTTTCCTTGCTTGTCTGATTGGTTATCTTTACATGGTTAAGAGATGAGCATTCAAAGATGGATTAGAAGTTCTTTGTTGGGGCCATCTCAGATGTTGGCCCACGCTGTAGATTGGAAAATGGTGAGCAAGCTTCATTACCAGGGATAAGTAGGCTTTTCTCTTAGGTCATTCATATTCTCTAAGAGAAATGTCTTCAAGTCTTTGGCCTTGAGATATTTTAGTCTGGTTGTTGGGTGGGGCATGTTAGTTGGAGAGATTTCCCAGTCGTAGTATCACATAGTTCTCTTCCTTTCAGTGTCTTTTATCATCCCTGTCTTCAGCATCAGTTTTTCCTGAACTTAATCTTGTTTGTTTTATGTACAGGAGGAAACTTCTTGTTTCCCTGGATCAAGTAGGAATAGTATCCTGGCTACCTAGGAATCTGCAGGTTTTAACCGTACCTTTCATTTAGTCCTATTTTCTGCCCAGTGCTTCATCTCTGTCTTTAGAGGTATCTGATGGTCTTTGTTCTTGAGCCTTTTCAGTGTTCTGTGGTGTGGATATTTTTGTTGATAAATCCTTCTATAGCCTCTTCCAAGTTTATTTCTCCTGCTCTCAGTTACTATTACTCCCTTTGCTGTCATCCAAAATTTGTTGCCATTTGTTAACTGTTCTTCCATTATCTCTTACCGTATGGAGTTAAGTCTTTTTTCTTTCAGTATATTTGTAGTGAGGTTTAGAACAGAGAAGAAATAAACTTAAGTGTAAAATCAAGCTGGGCTTAACTGAAAGTGATGTTTTATTTAAAAAACACACATTCTCTTCCCCCTGTCCCCCGCATTGTGGGTAGGGAAATATAGAGAAATGCTCTGTTGAGAATTAAAATGCCTAGACTTTTCAGAATTGAGTGTCATACAATAAAATGTGTAAGTTATGTAATAATTAAAGATAAATGTGTGTATGTGTTTATTGTCACTTCGATTCTTAGTTCTTGAATTTGTATATTTTGGGTCTGTAAGAACCTAGATGCACTTTGCTCTTTGTTCATACATAAGTTTTGTCTTTTTAAGATTATTTTCCTGGTCAGATGCCCATTTCCTGCCAATGAATTTTATTTTTTATTTTTTTAATTGTGTTTATTTGAGAGAGAGAGTGAGTGAGCATATGCACGTGTATGAGCAGGGGAGAGAGGTGGAGGGGAGAAAGGGAGAAAGAATCTTAAACAGGCTCAGGGGGGAGCCTGACGTGGGGCTTGATCCCCCGACCCTGGAATCAAGAACTGAGCCGAAATTAAGAGTTGGACGCTCAACTGACTGAGCTACCCAGATGTTTATGAATTTACTTTTTTAAAGTTTTTATTTAATTAATTTCTACACCCAACATGAGGCTTGAACTCACGACACTGAGAACAAGAGTTGCACGCTCTTTCAACTGAGCCAAACAGGCACCCCCTTGGCATTGAATTTTTAAAGTAAATTTGACTGTTTCTTTGGCTTTCCTAATCTAAATCTGACCTCAAGGTCTTTTTTGGGAAGGAACTAAGATTCTTTTCTTGCTAAAGAAAGCTATTCCAGTGTATAATCCTTCACTTTGAACTTGATTTTTCCTGAACCTAAAAAAAAAGCTATTTGTCAGAAAAATACCAACAGTAATATGTTGATTTTTTTTCCGGAGGAAATTGTAATAATATAGAATTTTAAAGGTGGAGGAGTTCTTAGAGATAAAATCTCTTTCATTTTGCTAACTGAGAAGACAGGCCTGATGTATTATTTATCTATTTCTGTGTAACAAATTACTCAAAAAGTAGTATCTTAAAACAATAAACATTTATTATCTTTAGAGTTTTTATGGGAGTGGAATTTGGGAGTGGTTTTGCTGGTTCTTTGTGGCTTGGATTTCTTATGAGGTACTGTTGAGGTTTTGGCCAGGTTATGGTCATCTCAGGCCTCATGTGGGGCTGGAGGGTCTGCTTCCAAGTTGGCTCACTTACTTGGTTGGCAAGCTGGTGCTTATTAGTAGTATGAGCTCTTTTTTTTTTTTTCTTTTTTTTTTCTCATCTGGACCACTCCAAGGGCTCCTGGACTATTTAAAAAAATTTTTTTTAACATTTATTTATTTTTTGAGAGGCAGAGAGCAGGAGCAGGGGAGGGGCAGAAAGAGAGGGAGATACAGAATCCGAAGTAGGCTCTAGACTCTGAGCCATCAGCACAGAGCCCGATGTGGGGCATGAACTCATGAACCATGAGATCATGACCTGAGCCGAAGTCGATGGCTTAACCGACTGAGTCACCCAGTGAATTGGCTTCTCTCAGAGCAAGTGATTCAAAAGAGAGCAAGGCTGAGTGACACTGTCACTTATGACCTAGTTTCAGATGTCACACAGTCATTTTTGCCACATTCCACATAGATTTTAGTTATTAAGTATGTTCCACATTCAAGGGGAGGAAAAGTGGGCTTCACTGTTTAAAGGGAAGAATATTAAAGAGTTTATGGCTATACTTCAAATTTGCCACACTTGGAGAAATGAGATGATGTCTACATGGTCATAAAGGGAGTTGGTGCTCTATTTGGACTACAGTATAGATGATTTAAATTGATAATATAACTAGGTAAGTAATGGTTTTTCAGTTGTCATCCATCATTGGAAAGAATTATTCTTATAATCTGGTACTTGATGATCATTTATTTATTGATTTACCAGACTCTTTGATTATCCACAGTGTGCCAGGCATTAATGCTAACTGAACATGTTTTAACTAGATTTGTGTGTAATAAGTTACTCTTACTGTATTTATTTATGTATACACACACACACACACACACACACACACACACACACACTCTCACACACGCTGAAGAGTGTGAGTGTATATTCCTAAATGCTTTTCATTAGCCAAAGAGGGTAGGAATGCCCTTCCCAAGTTAGCCTTCAAGCAAATTAGTAATGTTAAAATACATTTTTTTTTACTACTTGGCTGCAAATCCCTTTATGTAAAATAAAATAGCTTTACTAATAAGGTTTTTATTTTAGCCAGTTTCCTAATATTTACTAAACATATATGAAGTACTCAGTGCTTAGAGAAGCAAAGATAGATGCCACAATTCTTGTTTTTAAATGGTTCTTTATATGGAAAAGCAGGTAAATATCTAGATAATACTGAAGACTATAGCCGTCAACCTAATTTGGTGACTTTTTACTAACCGAAGTACTAGTTTTTGGTGTGATGCTATCTTTATAAATGACTGTAGTGCTACCCTGTCAGGAAAAAGGAGACCAAAACTTAAAAAAAAAAAAAAAAAAAAGAGGTACTTTAGGATTTGCCGATTTGTAATTTTTATATTACTTGAAATATACAATTGTCTCTCTAGAAAGCATTAATTTATTGAAAAATTTTCTTTCTCTTATAGGCAATGTCTATGCTGCTTCAAGGAATATAAGCATTTGGAGATTTTTAACCAAGTAGTGTGTGCACTTATTAACTTAGTGATTGCCCAAGTTCAAGTACTCCGGGACCAGCTTTGTAAACATTGTACTACTATTAACATAGATTCCACGTGGCAAGATGAGAGTAATCAAGTGGAAGAACCACTGAGTATAGAAAGAGAGTGTAATGAAGGAAGTACAGAAAGACAAAAATCAATAGAAAAAAAATCAAACTCTACAAGAATTTGTAATCTGACTGAGGAGGAATCTTCAAAGAGTTGTGATCCTTTTAGTTTATGGAGTACAGATGAGAAGGAAAAACTCTTACTATGTGTGGCAAAAATTTTTCAAATTCAGTTTCCTTTATATACTGCGTACAAGCATAATACTCATCCTACTATAGAGGTATGTGAAAATAGGTATTGTGAATTTTAAGTAATACTAAGTTATAGTTGTCAATTTTTCCTGAATAAAGACAGAGTTATTATTGATGGAAAAATTTATAAAAATAACTACTGTTAGGAAAAAGTATTCCAGTTTTCTCTAAACCATTTTAGTAGCAACTTGGGTTGAACATTTGCTCAACATAGTCCTATTAAGGAAAGATTCACAGATTGAACTCATAAGAATTAAACTGTCAGTGATATAAAACATTTTGCTGATGTACACTTATGCTGTAGTGTGATACTTTCAGAAAGTAATAATTGAGGAAAAAGAAGCAGGTGGAATTCTGAATTTTATTCTTAGAAACATTGGTAACAGTATTTGGAATTTCTCACATTAAGAAAACAAAGTATCCTTAACTACAAAGTTTTTTTTTTTAATGTTTATTTATTTTTGAGAGAGAGAGAGAGAGAGAGGGAGACAAGAGTGAGTGGGGGAGGGTCAGAGAGAGGGAGAGAATCTGAAGCAGGCTCCAGGCTGTGAGCTGTCAGCACAGAGCCCGACGCGGGGCTCGAACCCACGAACTTTGAGATCATGACCTGAGCTGAAGTTGGACACTTAACTGACTGAGTCGCTGAGGTGCCCCTTTAACTACCTGTTCTAAATGATAGTACTTTCTTTTATAGTAAGTCAAGATGCTTGACATACTGCATTAGTGATACTTTTATAAGCCTTTCAAAGAGTTTAGAAACCCACCTTAGGTTTATTTAGATGATAGCATTACTTTATACACATGGTGGGAATTGAGACAGTTAATATGATAATGTGTTATGTAAGTGGCATAAAAAAACAGATCTGTTATTTTCTCATGCTTGTCTGAGTTGGTTGGGCAATTCTATTGGTTTTATGTGGCCTCACTTAGGCAGTTGTATATTTACTTTGAGAGATGGAAGAGTTTAAAGGTCCAACATGGTTTCACTCACATGTCTGACAGTTGGTGCTGGATGTTGTCTAGGGCTCCTTGGGTTTTCTCCACATGGCCTCTCATTCTCCACTAGAGTTGATTGGCTTCTTTACGTGGTGATCTTAGAATTTCTCCAGGAAGACAAATGTGTAAGCTTGTATATAAGGCCTCTTAAGGTCCAGCCTCTGAAACAGTATAAATTCTACCACATTCTGTTGAAGCACTTAATGAGGGCAGTTCAGATTCAGGGGGGTATGAAGTAGACTCCATCTCTGGATAAAATACCTCATTTTAAACTTTAACAGATCTACCACATGCTTTTTAAAAAAGTCTGCCTATTTTCTCTGGCTTATTCTGTAATCTTCATATTGACTTCTCTAAACTTCTTTCTTCATCTGGAAAAAAGTAGTTCCTTACTGAAAATGTTTTCACATTGAATTGAAACTATTTAAAAACAGCCTAGGAGGTGCGTATTTCCCCTATTGGAATTTTCCATAAAAATATTTTAAAACATTGTGCTCTACTTTCTAGAATTCTTTGTTATCTTTCCATATAGAAACCTGTTAATGAATCATTTAGTAAACATCCTAAAAAAATGTCAGCTCAGCATCCTTTTTATTTAAAAAAATTTAATAAATTTTTATTTTAAATTAATTTAATTATGCTTATTACAATATAATTAATTTAAATTTAATCTTTAAATTAAATAAATTTTAATTTAACTTAGTAGTTAAATTTAATTTTTGATTAAATAATTTAATAAATTTCTCCAGTTAAAAATTTTTAACAGAACTCAGGTAATACTAAATCTGCTATTTTCTTCCTCAAATCAGTTTGCTCACCAGTTTATCATTTTTTAGTGTTATTGGAAAAAAAAATCTCCAAATATAAGCATAGTCCCACTCCTTTACTTTCCCGTTTGAAATAAAGTGCCTCATTATTACTGTTATTGAGGATCAGTCATTCCATGTGACTCTTTGGTTGAAAGCAATAATTTCATGAGGTCTTTGAGGTAAAATTCTAATTAAAAAAAAAAAAACCACCTTAGATATAATACAATGTAATACAGTGCTACACAGAATTGTCCTCTCCTTATACAGAATTTGTGTGCTTCTGTAATATTCTGTTCATAATATAGCTGTTTCCCAGGTTTCTGATATGTTAGTAATGTTTTATTACAAATTCTTGAAAAACGTATGGTTTCTGTCCTAGTGGCCATGTGGTTGTATGTGGTAGCAGTCATATTTAACTTTGATTTTAATTTGATCTTGATTTTGACTTTTCTAAAGAAGCACAAATTGGCCAGGACTTTTCAGAAGATGATTCAGTACTCATGTGTTAATATTTAGATAGCTATGACTTTAGAAAACTGTCAACAACCTGATTTTATATAAAGGGAATTGGCTTACACGGGTTAAAAGTTTTGGTCAGGTTTGCAACGTATATTGCTGAGAATTGTAGAATTCAGGTCTTATTCTGGGGTGCCTGGGTGGCTCAGTCAAGTTAAGCATCCGAGTCTTGATTTCGGCTAAGGTCGTCATCATCACACGGTTGTGAGATTGAGCCTTGTGTTCGGCTGTGTGTTGAGCATGGAGACTACTTAAAATTCTCTCTCTTTGTTCTTCTCATCCACTCATGCTGTCTCTCTCTAAAATAAAATTAAAAAAACAAAAAACAAAGAATTCAGGTCTTACCCTGCTACACTGCTTCTCACATCACTTCAGACTAATCTCTGCAGCTATTGCTATCTTGCCAGTAGTGAATAAAGTAGGAACTTGGAGCCCCTCCTTCTCCCCGTCCCTTCCTGTCTATATCCTGCTTTTCTTCCTATCAAAGTCAATAATATTTTAAAAGATGTAGTAATTATAAATAGGTATATTTAATTGAGGTTAAACTTTTTGGGGATGGGGACAAGGAGCTGTTGCATTCTTTTCTTAATTCTGAATCATTATGTGTAATTCTGTGAGGTGTTGCCCTAGTGTTCTAAGTTTTTTTCCTAAGTAAAGTGAAATGAGTATAAAAATTAGAGAAAAGAAGAGAAACACTGCCCTTGTTAAATATGTGAGATATGATTAGATAGACTTAAATATATACACTATGTTCCAGATTTCTGATTCTGGTTGGGTTTTCTCTTGCCACTTTCCACTGACTTTTTAATTTATGCTTTATTAAATTAAATTAAGTATTTTTTTTTTCTTCAACGTTTATTTATTTTTGGGACAGAGAGAGACAGAGCATGAACGGGGGAGGGGCAGAGAGAGAGGGAGACACAGAATCTGAAACAGGCTCCAGGCTCCGAGCCATCAGCCCAGAGCCTGACACAGGGCTCGAACTCAGGGACCGCGAGATCGTGACCTGGCTGAAGTCGGACTTAACCGACTGCGCCACCCAGGCGCCCCTAAATTAAGTATTTTAAATTCACCCTTTTAATGTATACAATTTAATAAGTTGTAGTGTATTCCTACAGTTGTGCAACCATCACTAACTAAATCCCATACTGATTTATGACTTTTTTTGTTTTATATTTATAGAATTCAGACGCTTGGATTTGTCTCTAATTTTGATAAACAGATGTACCTTATTCAAACTATTAAAAAAATAAACATTGACCATCTATTCTAGGAACTGCACTATTTATTGTGTATACAAAGATGAATAATCTACAGTACTCACATTCAAGGAACAATCCTAAACAACTCAAATAGCTTGTTTGTCTTCTACTCATTATCTTCCTTGTCACCAATCTGTGTGGATGGCTTACTTCTGTAGAAGCGAATAGAAGCTCTGCTTGTTCATTTGCAAGCAATTATAAGCCAATGGAGACTTTCTTGGATTGCATTTTATCACTATCCTCTCCTGAGCTTCTTTACTTTAAAGCTCTACTGCCCAATATGGTAGTGAACAGACAAATCTGGCTATTTAAGTTAACTAAAATTAAAATAAATTGAATTTGTTCTTCAGTCACACTAACCATATTTCTTTTTACCCTTTCTTTCCTTCCTTCCTTCCTTCCTTCTTCCTTCCTTCCTTCCTTCCTTCCTTCCTTCACATATTTTAAAAGCTCAGTAGTCACATGGGGCTCATGGCTAGTGTATTGGACAGTGTAGACAGTATTTCCATCATAGCAGAGTGTTCTGTTTTGCAGAACTGTTTGAGAGTATGGCTTTGTTTGATTAGGTCTAGTCATTGGTGGTAAACTGTATGCTCTCCAGAATTGGTAGTCTTAATTTTCCATAACAGCAGATTATTTGATATGCTGATGACTTCTTTTTAAGCAAAATTCTATTCCTAATTCACTGGCCTTCAGTTTTTCGTGGTTTGGTCATGGAGCAGCATTTGTTTGTTTGTTTTTAATTTAATTTTTATTTTTCTTAATGTTTATTTTGAGAGAGTGCATTTGTGGTAGGGAGGGATAGAGTGAGAGAGACTTCCAAGCAGGCTTCCCACTGTTGGCTCAGAGCCTGACCTGTGGCTCAGTCCCATGAACTGTGAGATCATGATCTAAGCCGAAGTCAGTGTCAGATGGTTACCTGACCGAGCCACCTAGGCTCCCCCCCTTGTTTAATTAGATGTGGAATTACTTTCTTTTTAAAAAATTTTTTTTAACGTTTATTTATTTTTGAGACAGAGAGAGACAGAGCATGAACGGAGGAGGGTCAGAGAGAGGGAGACACAGAATCTGAAACAGGCTCCAGGCTCTGAGCTGTCAGCACAGAGCCTTACACGGGGCTCGAACTCACGGACCGCGAGATATGACCTGAGCCGAAGTCGGCCGCTCAACCGACTGAGCCACCCAAGTGCCCCAAGGAATTACTTTCTGATTACTCATTTATTTCTCTTTATTTTCTCTTTTAAAGTAATAGGTCCCTCTCTGTAGTACTAGAAATAGAGTGCCTTTATCTTATGTAATAAATGAGAGATTTTCTAAAAAGACAAAAACTAATAGGTTTCTTAAGGCCTTTTTAGGGATCAATTTAAAATTGGAACTTTTTTTTTTTAAGTTTATTTATTTTGAGAGAGAAAGTGTGAGTTGGGGAGGGGCAGAGAGAGAGGTAGAGAGAGGAATACCAAGCAGGCTGTGCACTGTCATTGCAGATCTCAATGCAGGGCTTGAACCCATGGACCATGAGATCGTGACCTCAGCTGAAGTCGGACACTTAACCGACTAAGCCACCCAGGGGCTCCTAAAATTAGAACTTTGAAACAAAATTGATGTTGATTTGGATTTTAGGGAGGCTTCTTAGTATTGTTCATAATGTTGTTACCTATAGGTCTATGTTAACTCTTTATATACTACTAAAGATGAGATTTTAAAGACACCTTAGAATAATGTCTTCATGTATTAAGAGTAGAAACAAGAAAGGATAAAATAGTTCTTTTGAGGAGTGAAAATAGAAGTAACCAAGTCCAAGAGGTGACATTTTGCACATCAGAATAGAATTCTGTTAAGACATTTTCTAGCTGTGTTCATGTTAGGCACTAGAAATCTTGACTCCAGTCTAATATTCCAGCATGGTTGATCTGGCCCATGAATCTTTAATACCACAGGTGTTCTTACATTCTGGACTTGTTGAAGACAGAAGGTTTGTTGAGAATAATTTAAAGCTTTACCTGTGGCCCTGCTAGTAGAAGCTCAGGAATAAATTTAAGTTTAGTATACTCGCTTTGACAGGTGTTTTGACCTGTCTTAGGACAGTTTTTGATTAGTTGGAAATGTTCTGAGAGTTTTATGTGATGCTCTCAATCAGTTGTTTTCGAACTTCATTTCAGCAATGGAATTTACATAAAGCAAGCAGGTAACAGCAATGAATGACAGGTTTCTTTGGTAGTGTTTTTCAGATGAAAGTATTAAACTTTCTGATAGAAAGATTTTCATTGTGACTAAAAAATACAGAATATACAAAATATAGACTTAAAAGAGCCTTGAACCTCTCCTTTCTCTATCATCTCAGAAAAAACCATTGTTAGGAAATTAATTCAGATTATTTCCAGACATATAAAAAGTAAAGAAAATCAGATCAAGTTCGTAAATCCTAAGTTTTAAAAATGTAATACAAGGCAGTATCTTTCGATGCCTGTACATGTGGACCCACCTTAGCTTTTTTTTTTTTTAAACTTTTTAAATGTTTATTTATTTTTGAGACAGAGACAGAGTATGAATGGTGGAGGGTCAGAGAGGGAGACACAGAATCCGAAGCAGGCTCCAGGTTCTGAGCTGTCAGCACAGAGCCTTACGCGGGGCTCGAACTCACAGACCGTGAGATCATGACCTGAGCTGAAGTTGGAAGCCCAACCGACTGAGCCACCCAGGCGCCCCCCACCTTAGCTTTTTAAAGGAATAACTTAGCATAAAAATCAATTGCTTAAAATATATAATTTAAATATGTTTTAGTAAGTTTACAGAATTGTGTTACCATTACCTCATTGCATTTTTACAACAGTTTCATTGTCCCAAAAAGATGCCTTGTGGCATTTCACCTTATTTTTGAAAGCTGTATAAGACCCTAGATGGTTATATCACATTTTAGCCATCCAGTTGATGGATATTTAAGTTGTTTCTAAGTTTGAGATATTATAAATAATTTCAGGTAAGCATCATTAAACTTTTCTAGCACTGCTTTTATTAGTTGTTAGGATAAATAACCAGAAGATGAATTGCTGGGTCAAAGAGAATGTGCATTTTAAATGTTGGTAGATATGGCCAAATTGCCCTCCAACAAGGTCATACCTGTTCATATTCTCGCCAACAGTGAATGAATATGCTATCAGGTAGTTTAAATCATATGTATACAAAGCACTTTGTGGAATTTTTAGGTAAAAATTAAGTGGTTTTAAAATGTTATAATCTATTTTTGTGACAATTATCCCAATTCTTTATGGAGACATTTTTTATTGAAAAGGCAGTATATAGTATATAGTGTAGAGAGATTTCTTTGCAGAAGACTTAAAATACATATTAGAACTGAACCGTATAAGCTTCAGTTAGGAATATCATTATTCATGATGAGAAACAATTGCAAAAACCTGTTTCATGTTGTGTAAACTCAATCTATAGAATATTGTCTTTTTTTGAGTATATTTGATGCAGAAATTGTATTTTTTTCTTCAGAGATTATTATCTTGTAGGGTGACCTAATTGTGTTTACTTTGTTTTTTTAAATCAGGATATATCAACCCAAGAAAGCAACATATTAGGGGCATTCTGTGATATGAATGTAAGTGTTTATGTTTTTCTTATTCTCAGGTTTATGGAAAATTCAGTTTTTTATTCATATAGGTCTTTGAGTTTATTTTTATATTTGGTCAGTATCTTTTCCATTTTGGTAATAAAATGAAAATTATTCCTGATGAGTTAAAATTTTTTTTTCCCCCTCAGGATGTAGAAGTACCATTGCATTTGCTTCGTTATGTATGTTTGTTTTGTGGGAAAAATGGCCTTTCTCTCATGAAGGATTGCTTTGAATATGGAACTCCTGAAACTTTGCCATTTCTTATAGCACATGCATTTATTACAGTTGTATCTAATGTAAGTATTGTTTGGAATTGGTTTTAATCTTGGGAATTAATGGCTTTAATAACATGAGTTTTATGTCCAGAAAAACAGGTTTTGAGTGGCTTGCATGTACAAGAATTTTTTTCCTTGGGTTATATTTTGAAAAAAATTGGGTACAGAAGCCTTTATAAAAGGTCTTATAATAAAAATGGAATTTGTATAAAGTAACTAATTTAAGTTAAATAAGTAAATTTAGACCTTTGCTACTTCTGTGAACAGAAGTCTTATGTTAATTTTACTTTCCTTGCCTGTGATTTTGTACTGGGAAATTTTTGGCATTTTAGACTTTTAGTTACAAGATTGTTTGCTTAGGGTGCTACTACAGTGTGCCTGACTTTCTTCTGTATTAGAAGACTTAATAACATTTTTCTACATTTGTAAAGAAGATAATTATTCTGTGTTGTAAATGTCAGTTATTGTGAAGCACAGTAAGTGTGGAAGCAGAGATACTTTGTTTTATTGAACTTTCTTTTTTTTGAGCTTCCCAGATACTGAGAGTTTTACAAAGGGATGGTTTGTGGCAACCTGTGTTGAGCAAATCTATTGATGCCTTTTTTCCAATAAGTGGTTCACTTTATGTCATTCTTGTAATTCTTACAACATTTTAAACTTTTTCATTATTTTTATATTTGTAATGGTGATCAACGATTACAAATCACTAACCATCATAGGATGGTTAGTGTTTTTTAACAACAAAGAATTTTAACTAAGGTTTATACACTTTTTTTAGGTATATTTTTTCACATTTACTAGACTACAATATAGTATATACACAAGTTTTATATGTACTGGAAAACTAAAAAATTAGTTTGACTTGCTTTATTGTGACATTAGCTTTATTGTGGTGGTCTAGAACTGAACCTGCAGTATCTCCAATGTGTGCCTATAATGAAATTCAATACTGTTTCATAGGCATATTCACCGTTTGGTTATTTTATGAGAAGTACTTTTTCACGTCGTTTACTTGTTTTAAAAAATCACATTGTCTGCTTTTCCTTACAGATGTGTGAAGATTCCTTATGTTTCATATGCAAATCCTTTGTCTGACATACATATATTGCTAGTATCTTCTTCCAGTCTATGGTTTGCTTTTCATTCCCCTGTGTCTGTTAAGAGCTATTATTCCTCAATCTTAATGGTTTGTAATTTATCAAAGCTTTTTTGTTAGGGTTGTGTTTTCATTTGTGGATGAAAAAGTCTTCTCACCCTAAGGTCATGAAGTTATTTTCTGATATTCTGGAAGTTGTATTGTTTTTCTTTCACATTTTGATTACAGCTCGATTGGAGTTGATTTTTGTGTATGGTGTGGGTGGTCAAGATTAATTTTCTTATAGACAAACACTGGTTCTAGCAGTTCAACAAAGACCGTCCTTTATTCTTTGTTTCCCAGTATAATTTTTGTTATAAATTAGGTGTGTTATGGGTCTGGGATCTCTAGCATATTACATTATTCTCTTTGCTTAATCACATCACCTTAATTTCTGGAGCTTTATAATAAGTCTTGCTATCTAGTAAAGCAAATTCTACTTTCCTGTCATTCTTTTACGTTTTTGTTTTTGTTTCTGTTTTTTTTTAGGTGTAATTGACATATAGCATTATATTAGTTTGAGGTGTAGAATGTAATAATTAATTTGTATATATTGCAAAATGTTTGCTACAATAAGTAGTTAACATCCAACACCATTCATGGTTAACAAATTTTTTTTTCTTGTCCTGAGAACTTTTAAGAACTATTCTTACTTTCAAGTATGCAATACAGTATTGTTAAGTACAGTCACCATGCTGTACATTACATTACCATACCCCGTCATTCTTAAAGAGTGTTTTGTCTCCTCATGGACCTTTCCATTTGGAATCAACACCTAAGCTCTGCACATAAACATTTTGGGTTGCCATGAATCTATACATCATTTGGAGAGAACTGTCATCTCTTCCGTATTGAGTCTCCTTATCTGTAAATATGGTAAATGTGTTTTTATTTGCATGTTTTAAATTTCTCTCATTATAATTTTTTGTATTTATGTGTGGAGGAATTAATGTGCCTTTTTTAAACAATTTTTTTTTTTTAATTATTTTTTAAGTTTATTTTGAGAGAAAACATGCACGTGTGTGGTGGGGGGAGGGACAGAGAGAGAGGGAGACAGAGAATCCCAAGCATGCTCCATGCTGTTAGCACTGAGCCCAATGTGGGCTCGAACTCATGAACTGGGGCTTGAACTCACAAACCAGGAGATGATGACCTGAGCTGAAACCCAGAATCAGACGCTTAACCAACTAAACCACCCAGGCGTCCCTCTTCTGCCCATTTTTAATTGTGTGTGTGTGTGTGTGTTGAGTTGTGTAACTTTTTTTTTTTTAATATGAAATTTATTGTCAAAGTGGTTTCCATACAACACCCAGTGCTCATCCCAATAGGTGCCCTCCTCAATTCCCAGCACCACACTCCCCTCCCTCCCACCCCCCATCAACCCTCAGTTTATTCTCAGGTTTTAAGAGTCTCTTATGCTTTGGCTCTCTCCCTCTCTAACTTTTTTTTTTTTTTATTTCCCCTCCCCTGTGGTCTTCTATTTAGTTTCTCAGGATCCACATAAGAGTGAAAACATATGGTATCTGTCTTTCTCTGTATGACTTATTTCACTTAGTGTAACACGTTCCATTTCCATCCACGTTGCTACAAAAGGCCATATTTCATTCTTTCTCATTGCCAAGTAATATTCCATTGTGTATAAAAACCACAATTTCTTTATCCATACATCAGTTGATGGACATTTAGGCTCTTTCCATAATTTGGCTGTTGTTGAAAGTGCTGCTGTAAACATCAGGGTACAAGTGCCCCTACGCATCAGCACTTCTGTATCCCTTGGGTAAACTCCTAGCAGTGCTATTGCTGGGTCCTAGGGTAGATCTGTTTTTAATTTTTTGAGGAACCTCCACACTGTTTTCCAGAGCGGCTGCACCAATTTGCATTCCCACCAACAGTGCAAGAGGGTTCCCGTTTCTCCACATCTTGGCCAGCATCTGTAGTCTACTGATTTGTTCATTTTAGCCACTCTGACTGGCATGAGGTGGTATCTCTGTGGTTTTGATTTGAATCTCCCTGATGAGTGATGTTGAGCATCTTTTCATGTGCCTGTTGGCCATCTGGATGTCTTCTTTAGAGAAGTGTCTATTCATGTTTTCTGCCTATTTTTTCACTGGATTGTTTTTTGGGTGTGGAGTTTGGTGAGTTCTTTATAGATTTTGGATACTAGCCCTTTGTCTGATATGTCATTTGCAAATATCTTTTCCCATTCCGTTGGTTGCCTTTTAGTTTTGTTGATTGTTTCCTTTGCAGTGCAGGAGCTTTTTATCTTCATGAGGTCCCAGTAGTGTGTATGTGTTGAGTTGTATAAGTTCTTTTTTCTTTAAGTTTTTTTTATTTATTTTTTTTTTTAATTTTTTTTTTCAACGTTTATTTATTTTTGGGACAGAGAGAGACAGAGCATGAACAGGGGAGGGGCAGAGAGAGAGGGAGACACAGAATCGGAAACAGGCTCCAGGCTCTGAGCCATCAGCCCAGAGCCCGACGCGGGGCTCGAACTCACGGACCGCGAGATCGTGACCTGGCTGAAGTCGGACGCTTAACCGACTGCGCCACCCAGGCGCCCCAAGTTTTTTTTATTTTTGAGAGAGACAGAGCGCAAGTGGGGGAGGAGCAGAGAGAGAGAGGGAGACACAGAACACGAAGCAGGCTGCAGCTCTGAGCTGTCAGCATAGAGCCCAATGCAGAGCTTGAACTTGGGAACTGAAAGATCATGACCTGAGCCAAAGATGGATACTTAACTGACTAAGCCACCCAGGCGCCCCATAAGTTCTTTACATATTTTGGATATTAACTCTTTTTAATTTAATTTTTTTTAATGTTTATTTTTGAGAGAGACAGAGACAGACCAGAGGAGGGGCAGAGAGAGAGGGAGACACAGAATCTAAAGCAGGCTTCAGGCTCTGACCTGTCAGCACAGAGCCTGATGTGGGGCTCGAACCCACGAACCTTGAGATCATGACCTGAGTTGAAATGCTTAACCCACTGAGTCACCCAGATGCCCCTGGATATTAACTCTTTATCAGATATGTCATTTGCAGATATCTTTTCCCATTCAGTAAGTTTGCCTTTTTTAGTTTTGTTGGTTGTTTCTTTGCTGTACAGCAAAGAAGTTTGATGAAGTTGTAATAGTTTATTTTTGCTTTGGTTTCCTTTGACTCAGGAGACATATCTAGGAAAATTTTGCTATGGCCGATGTCTGAGAAATTACTGCCTGTGGTCTTTTATAGGATTTTTATGGTTTCAGATATCACATTTAGGTCCTTAATCCTTTTCGGGTTTATTTTTGTTTATGATGTAAGAAAGTGGTCCAGTTTCATTCCTTTGCATGTAGCTACCCAGTTTTTGCAACACCATTTGTTGAAGAGCTGTTTTTCCCCAATGTATCTTCATTCCTCGTTTGTCAAAGATTAATTGACCCTATAATCGTGGGTTCATTTCTAGGCTTTCTATCCAATTCCATTGATTTGTGGGTTTCTTTTTGTGCCAGTACTGTATTGTTTTGATTACTACTGCTTTGTAATACAACTTGAAGTTTGGAATTGTGATAACTCCAGATTTGTCTTTCTTTTTCAAGATTGCTTTGGCTATTTGAGGTGTTTTGTGGGTGCATACAAATTTTGGAATGTTCTAGTTCTGTGAAAAATGCCATTGGTGTTTTGATAGTAATTGTATTAAATGTGTAGATTTCTTTGGGCAGTATGAATCCATGAGCATGGAATGTCTTTCCATTATTTTGTGTTAACTTGAATTTATCAGTGCTTTATAGTTTTTGGAGTATAGGTCTTTCACTTCAGGTTAAGTTTATTCCTATGTATATTTTATTAATTTTGGTGCAGCTGTAGATGGGATTGTTTCTCTTAATTTTTCTTTCTGCTGCTTCATTATTAGTGTACATAAATGTAGTCAGTTTCTGTACATTGATTTTGTATCTTGCAATTTTATTGAACTCTTGTTCAGTTCTGTTACTTTTTTGTGGAGCCTTTAGGGTTCTGTATATGTAGTATCATGTCATCTGCAAATAGAATTTTACTTCTTCCTTAACCAATTTGGGTACCTTTCTTTTTCTTCTCTGATTACTAGGATTTCTTTCTTTTTCTTTCTGCCTTGCTCTTTCTTTCTTTCTTTCTTTCTTCTTTCTTTCTTTCTTTCTTTCTTTCTTTCTTTCTTTCTTTCTTTCTTCTTTCCTCTTCCTCCCTCCCTTCCTTTTTTAATGTTTGTTTAGTTTGAGAGAGAGAGAGTGTGTGTGTGTGAGCAGGGAAGAGGGGGAGAGAGAGGGGAGAGAGACTCTCAGGCCAGCTCCGTGCTGTTAGCACAGAGCCTGGTGCTGAACTCAAGAACCTTGAAATCGTGACCTGAGTCGAAATCAAGAGTTGGACGCTTAACCGACTGAGCCACTCAAGCACTCTTGGTTGCTAGGATTTCTACTACTATGTTGAATGAACGTAGTGATAATGGACATCCTGTCTTGTTTCTGACCTTAGGGGAAAAATTCTCAGTTTTTCACCACTGAGTCTGATGCTGGCTCTGGGCTTGTTTGTTTAATTTCTTTTAAATGTTTTATTTATTTTTGAGAGTAAGAGCACAAGCAGGAACAGGGAAAGGACAGAGAAGGAGAGAGGGGGGAACAGAAGATCTGAAGTGGGCTCTGCACTAACAGCAGCAAGCCCGATGCGGGGCTCCAGCTCACAAACTGTGAGATCATGACCTGGGCTGATGTCGGATGCTCAGCCAACTGAGCCACCCAGGTGGCCTGGCTCTGAGTTTTTCATATAAGACCTTTATTATGTTGATAATATATTCCCTCTAGACCTGCTTTGTTGTAGTTTTTTATTGTGAATGAATGTTGTAATTTTCAATAGAAGCAGAGAAACCATTTAACAATGATATGTTTTTTATCCTTTCTCATTGATTGATTTCATGTGTCAGATTGATTGATTTATGAGTATTGAACCATCTTGCATCCTGGAAATAAATCACACTTGATTGCAGTGTATGATTTTTTTATTGTATTATTTATTTGGTTTGACAATAATTTTGAGGACTTTTGCATCTATATTCATGAGGGAGATTGGCCTATAATTCTCTTTTTTTTGGTGGTGTCTTTGTTTGGTTTTGGTATCAGGGTGATATTGGCGTCATAGAATGTGTTTGGAGATTTTCCTCCCGCTTGTATTTTTTGGAATAGTTCCAGAAGAATAGGTATTAACTCTTATTTAAATGTTTCATAGAATTCATTTGTGAAGCCATCTGGTCATGGACTTTTGATTTTGGGGAGTTTTTTGATTACTGATTCACTTCATTGTTGGTATATGGTCTTTTAAAATTTTCTATTTATTCCTTCTTTAGTTTTATACAAACTGTACAAATACAGTTGTTTGTATTTCTGTAACATTGTTATTTCTCTTCTTTTATTAGTGATTTTTTTTCTTTGAGTTTTCTCTCTCTTTTTTTTAGGAGTCTCCCTAGGGGTTTATTAATTTTGTTGATCTTCTCTAGGAACCAGCTCCTGGTTTCATTTCATTGATCTGTTCTATTGCTTTTTTAAATTTGTGTATCCTTTATTTCTGCTCTGATCTTTATTATTTCCTTTTTTTTTTGGCTGGGTTTAAGTTTTGTCTGTTTTTCTAGTTTCTTTAGGTGTAAAGTTAGGTTGTTTGAGATTAGTCTTTCTTCTTGAGGTAGGCCTGTATTGTTATATACTTTCCTCTTACTTTATTTTATTTTAAAATATTTTGTTTTTAAGTAATCTCTATACCCAACGTGGGGTTTGAATGCACAACCCAGAACTCAGCAGTCGCATGCTCCACCAACTGAGCCAGTCGGCTGCCCTTCTATACTTCCCTCATAGAACCACTTTTGCTGCATCTTCAAGATTTTGTTGTGTTTTCATTTTCATTTGTTTCTGTGTAATTTATGATCTCTTTTGTTATTTTTTGGTTTACCTGTTATTTAGTAGCGTGTTATTTAAACTCCTTCTATTTGTGATCTTTGCAGATTTTTTCTTGTGGTTGATTTCTGTTTTCATAGCATTGTTGTTAGAAAAGATGCGTGGTATGACTTTGATTGTTTTGAATTTGTTGAGATTTTTTTTGGCCTAATGTGTGATCTGTTTTGGAGAATGTTCCATGTGCCCTTATAAATAGTGTTCATTCTGTATTAGGGTGGAATGTTCTGAATTTGTCTATGAAGTCCATGTCCAGTTTGTCATTCATTGCCACTGTTTGCTTGTTTATTTTGGATGATCTATTTATTGATGTAAGTAAGGGGTTGTTAAAGTCCCCTACTACTATTACTGTCATTTGTTTCCTTTGTTATTAACTGTTTTATGTATTTGGGTGCTTTCAGGTTGGGTGCATAAATATTTACAATTGTTATATCCTCTTGTTGAATTGTCCCCCTTTTTATTATATAGTGTCTTGGTCTCTCATTATAGTCTTTGTTTTAAAGTCTTATTTTGCTGAGTATTCTACCTCAGCTTTCTTTTGACATCCATTTGCATGATAAATGTTTCTCCATCCTCTCACTTTTAATCTCCAGGTGTCTTTCAGTGTGAAGTGAATCTCTTATAGTCTGTATATAGATGGGTCTTTTTTTTTTTTTTTTTTTTTTTTGGTCTATTTCATCAGTTTGGTCTTTTGATTGGAGTGTTTAATCCATTTACATTCAAAGTAATTAATGATTAGCTGAACTGAAGCTTTCAGGTTTGGCCAATTTATCTGTATATATGTACCAACATATTCTCAAACAAGACATCTAAATTATTAGATAAATATTCTTTTTATAGTAATTCCACACCTCTGTCCATTTTGCATACAGGTCACCTGCACTAATTTATGACATTCTTCATACTCTTGAGACTCTCCATAGGGGTTCACTAATGACAGTCCAGGTGTGAGGAATAAAACTTGGTTTCCCTGCTAAAAACAAAAAACAAAAAACAAAAAAAACCAAAGTAATTATTGATAGGTATGTATTTATTGCCATTTTGTTACTTGTTTTGTGGTTTCTGTAGATTATTTCTTTCTAAAATTTTTTTCTTTACTTTTGAGAGAGAGACAGAGTACATGGCAGTGGGGAGGTGCAGAGGAGAAGGAGACAGAATCTGAAACAGGCTCCAGGCTCTGAGCTGTCAGCACAGAGCCTGACGCAGGGCTTGAACCTGCGAACAATGAAATTATGACCCAAGCTGAAGTTGGACACTTAACCATCTGAGCCACCCAGACACCCCTCTCTAGATTTTTTCTGATCCTTTCTTCCCTTGTGCTCTTTTCTGGTTTGTTGGCTTTAGTGATATACCTGGATTCCTTTTACTTTATTGTTTACATATTTACTACTGGTTTTTGATTTGTGGTTCCCATTAAGTTTGTATATAACATCTGTGTATAGCAATCTATAAGTTAATGGTCACTTAAATTTATTTTTGTATTTCATCGTTTATTTATTTTTGGGACAGAGAGAGACAGAGCATGAACGGGGGAGGGGCAGAGAGAGAGGGAGACACAGAATCGGAAACAGGCTCCAGGCTCTGAGCCATCAGCCCAGAGCCTGACGTGGGGCTCGAACTCACGGACCGTGAGATCGTGACCTGGCTGAAGTCGGACGCTTAACCGACTGCGCCACCCAGGCGCCCCTAAATTTATTTTTTTAGAGAGAGAGTGTGCACATGTGCAAGCAGGGGTGGGGCAGAGGGAGAGGGAGAGAGAGAATCTTAAGCAAGCTCCACACCCAGTGTGGAGCCTGACACAGGGCTTGATCTCACAACTGTGAGATCATGACCTGAGCTGAAATCAAGAGTCAGACACTTAACTGAGCCACCAGGTGCCCCAAGTTTATTTTTTTAATGGTTTTATTATTATTACTTTTTTAAATTTTAGGTTCCCAGTCTAGTTAACATACGTTATTCTGTTAGTTTCTGCTTAAGTTTAAATCCGTTTTTACTCTTCTTCTCTTGACGTTTTAGGTGTATGATGTAAATATTCCATCCTTTTATTTTATGAATCCCTTGACCAGTTTTTATGGAAATACTTATTTTTATTGCTTTTGTGTTTGTTTGTTTTTGTTTTTACTTTTCATCCTCTCACAGTCTTTCCTTGTTACTCCAAGAGCCCCCTTTCTTGTAGATCTGGTTTAATGGTCATAAAACCCTTTACTTTTTCTTAGAGAAACTATCTCTCCTGTTCTGAATAGCAGAGCACTTTGAATATATCATGTCACTCCTTTCCTGTCTACAAAGTTTCTGCTGAAAAATCTGGTGATAACCTTATGGGTTTCCCTTGTATGTAACTGTCTTTTGCTGGTTTAAACATTTTTTCTTTATTGCTACTTTTCGCCATTTTAATTAATACGTGTCTTGGTGTGGACATCTTTAGGTTGAATTTTAGGGGGAATTTGTGCCTCTTGGATTTGGATATCTGTTTCCTTCCCCAGATTAGGGAATTTTGCAGTTATTATTTTTTAAATGAGTTTTCTGCCTCTCCCATTGCTCTTTATTCTTCTGAGATCCCTATTATTCAAATGCTAGTAACACTTAATGGAGTCACTGCGTTCCCTAAGTCTATTTAGTTTTCATAATTTTCTTTCCTCTTTTTTGCTCAGCTTAGTTACTTCCCATTACTGTCTTCCAGGTCATTAATTCATTCCTCTGCTTCCTCTAGCCTGCTGTTTATTCCATCAAATGTATTTTTAATTTAATGTAATTTAATCTTGATCTCTTGATTGGTTCTTTTTTATCTCTGTGTTAAGGATCTCACTGATATCCCCCACTCTTTTCTCAAGTCCAGTGAGTATCTTTATGATCATTACTTTAAATTCTGTATCAGGCATATTTCTTAAGTCTGTTTCACTTTGGTCTTTCTGTGGTTTGGTCCTGTTATTACATTTGGGAGATATTTCTGTCTCTTCATTTTGTCTCATCTCTTGTATCTGTTTTTCTGTGTTATCAATGTCAGTTCTTTATCTTGCTCTTCATAACAGCCTTATGAAGAAGAGGTCTTGTAGTGCTTTGCCGTGCTGTGCAGTTCAGAGTCCCCTATTCTCCAGGGCCTGGTCCTTTTAGGTGTGTGTCCTATATGTGTTGCATGTGCTCTCCTATTGTGTCTTGGTCTCTTTTTCCTTCAGTACAGTTATCTGCAGATGCTGTCTTTGTGTATTGTGGTGATGTTTGGTCCTCAATAGGGGCTGGGCACATTTTAATAAAGTGTGGGAAATGACATTTGCCCCTGCAGCCACCTCTTGAACTGAGGTTCTGCAAAACGGGCAGCTGATTGGGAGATGTGTTGGCCAGATACATGCACTGGTATGTTGGGGTAGAGGCCTACAGCACTGGGACTAAGGGAATGTGATGGGGAAGGGTGGGTCTAGCAACATGTGGGGTGTGGGGTGGTGGTAGGCAGCTTGGTGCAAGTAAGTTAGGTAATGATTGTTGGCCCCATTTCAGGTTTCTGCAGCTGCCTGTATGCTGGGTGATGGGGGGAGGGAAATGGTGCTTGCCAGCTCCTCTGTTCCTGGAGGGGTCTCCTTGTGGTGACTGTCTCTCTGGCCATGCTCCAAGATGAGCAAATCACTCCCACTCCTGTCTGTTTCCAGTGTCTTTCAAATTTCTAGTTTTGTGCTGTATCTGCAGGGCTATTTGTTATGCTGTCTCTTTAAGGGTGGGGACTTTACTTCCTAATGCCATTTGGGCTCTCCTTTAGCTGAGCCCATTGAGTTTTAAAATTCCAGGCATTAAGTTACCCTGGTTTTAAGAACCCCCAAAATTCAGCCTCTCTTCCTTTCAGAGGCAAATGTGTGAAAGTTTTTTGTCCTTCTCTGTGCTGACTCCTTCCCCAGTATGGTTAGCTCGAAGACCATGTCTTTGCCCTTCCTGGTCTCTTCCCTACCTTGAGTTGTGGAGTTTGTTCTCCCAGTGTTTGGTTATTTTCTGGGTTATATATGCTGTGTTATCTAGTTGTATCTGTGAGGCTGTATGATCTTAGAGTCCTCCTACTCCATCATCTTCCCAGACTTCTCCAAGGTGTTACATGTCTTTATTAGATTTTTTTGTAGACATAAATTTTTTTGATACTTGTTTAAGGAGAATATTTTTGAAAACTTTATTTAGTATTTGTTCCTGGTAATTCAGAAAACATATGCTTATATATAATATGGGTTGTGTGTGTACATGTATATATGTATGTATATTAATTACTTGTATTAACTTTCTGTGCAGCATTCTTGACAAACCATTTAATTCTAAAAACACTTACTGAAAGTTGTTTTGGATTGTTCTGTTCACATAATCATATTATCTCAGAGTAATAATATTATTTTTAATTGAACTATAATTGACGTACAATGTAACATTAGTTTTTAGGTATACAGTATAGTGATTTGACAAGTCCATATATTACGCTATGCTCACCACAAGTATAGCTACCATCTGTCGCCGTACAATGCCATATAATATCATTGACTATATTCCCTATGCTGTTCCTTTTATCCTTGTGACTTACTCATTCTGTAAGTGGAAGCCTGTATATACCACTCCTCTTACCCCATTTTGCCCACCCTCCCACACTCTCCCCTCTGGTAACCATCATTTCTCTGTATTTATGGGTCTGTTCCTGGTTTTTGTTAGTTGGTTTACTTTGATATTTAGATTTCACATGTAAGTGAAATCATAAGATATTTTTGTTTTTCTGTCTTCTATCATTTAGCATAAAATGTTCTAGGTCCATTCATGTTATTTATGGGAAGATCTCATTATTTTTTGTTGCTGTGTAATATTTCATGGTATGTACATGTATATGTGTGTATAATTAATTCTTTGAGGAACCCCTATACTGTTTTCCATGGTGGCTGCACCAATTTACATTCCCACCAACAATGCATGACGTTTCATCTTTTTCCACATTGTCACAAATGTGGATTTCTTATCTTTTTGATTGTAGCTGTTCTGACAAGTATAAGGTGATAACTCATCGTGGTTTTGATTTGCATTTCCCTGACGAGTAGTGATGTTGAGCATCTTTTCGTGTGGCTATTGGCCATCTGTAGGTCTTCTTTGGAGAAATGCCTGTTCAGATCCTTTGCCCATTTAAAAAAAAATTTTTTTTTTTAATTTAAATTTTATTTTTGAGAGCGAAAGAGTGAGTGGGGTAGGGGCAGAGAGAGAAGGAGTCACAGAATCCAAAGCAGGCTCCAGGCTCTGAATTGTCAGCATAGAGTCCGACATGGGGCTCGAACTCATGAACCATGAGATCATGACCTGAGCCAAAGTTGGACACTCAACTAACTGAGCCACCCAGGTGCCCCCTTTGCCCATTTTTAATCAGATTATTTTTTGTGTTATATGAGCTATTTAGATATTTTGGACTTTAACTCTTTATCAGGTATATCATATACAAATGTCTTCTTCCATTCAGTAGGTTGCCCTTTAGTTTTGTGAATTGTTTCCTTCACTTTGTAGAAGCTTCTTATTTTTGTATAATGACAGCAGTTTATTTTTCCTATCGTGGTTTTTTTTTTGTTGTTTTTTTTTGTTTTTGTTTTTTTTTTTTTTTGCCTGAGGAAACATATCCAGAAAAATGTTGCTGAGAACAATGTTCAGGAGATTACTGCCTATGTTTTCTTTTTCGGAGCTTTATGGTTTCAGGTCTCACATTTAGGTCTTTAACCTATTTTGAATTTATTTTTGTGTATGGTGTAAGAAAGTGGCCCAATTTCATTCTTTTGCATGTAGCTGTCAGTTTCCCCATTACCCTTTATTGAAGGGACTTTTCCTCATTGTATGTTTTTGCTTCTTTTGCTGTGGATTAATTGACCATATAAGTGTGGGTATTTTTCTGGGTTCTCAATTCTGTTCCATTGATTTATGTGTGTATTTTTGTTCCAGTGTCATACTGTTTTGATTGCTACACTTTGTAATGTATTTTAATATCTGGGATTGTGACACCTCTAGCTTTGTTATTTTTTAAGGTTTCTTTGCCTATTTGGGGTCTTTTGTGGTTCTATACAAATTTTGGAAATATTTATTATTGTTCTGTGAAAAATGTAGCTGTTATTTTAGTATAACAGCATCTGTGGATTGCCTATGAACATTTCAACAATATTCATTCTTCCTACCCGTGAGCATGGAATATCTTTTTATTTGTGTCATTTCAATTTTTTTGTCATTGGGTTTTTTTGTTTTTAATTTCTAAAAAATGTTTCGTGAGAGAGAGAGAGAGCGTGAACAGCATGCAGAGAGAGAGAAGGAGACGCTGAATCTGAAGCAGTCTCCAGGCTCTGAGCTGTCAGCACAGAGCCCACTGTGGGGCTTGAACCCATGAACTGTGAGATCGTGACCTGAGCAAAGTCAGATGCTAAACTGACTGAGCCACTCAGATGCCCCGTCATCAGTGTTTTGTAGTTTTCAGAGTAAAGGTCTTTTAGCTCCTTGGTTAAGTTTATTCCTAGGTATTTTATTGTTTTTGGTGCAATTGTAAATCAAATTTTTTGTTTGTTTTTCTTCTATTTTGTTAAGTTAGTCTTAGTTTTAATTCTTCCGTTTTAGTCTTAGGACTTTTATTTACTTTCTTAACTTTTGTACTATCCAGGACCTTCAGGTCAATTTGAATTAAAGACATTCATGATTGCTCCTAGTTTTAGAAGGAATTTTTATTTTTATTTATTTATTATTATTTTTTTTGAGAACGAGAGCACAAGCAGGGGACAGGCAGAGGAAGAGGGAGAGAGAGAGAGAATCTTTTTTTTTTTTAAATTTTAATTCTCAAGTTAGTTAACATACAGTGTAGTCTTGGCTTCAGGAGTAGAACCCAGTGATTCATCTCTTATATCTGACACTCAGTGCTTCATCTTTCCCCTGTGTTCATCTGTTAGGTTCCTCAAATTCCACATGGGTGAGATCATGATATCTGTCTTTCGTTGACTTATTTTGCTTAGCATAATACCCTCCAGTTCCATCCACATTGTTGCAAATGGCAAGATTTCATTCTTTTTGCATTGCTGAGTAGTATTCCATTGTATATATACCACATCTTCTTAATTGGGCATTTGTGCTCTTTCCATAATTGCCTATTGTTGATAGCACTAGTGTAAACATTGAGGTGCATATGCCCCTTTGAATCAGCATTTTTGTATCCTTTGGTTAAATTCCTAGTAGTGCAGTTGCTGGGTTGTAGGGTAGTTCTATCATTAATTTTTTGAGGAACCTTCACACTGTTTTCCAGAGTGATTGTACCAGTTTGCATTCCCACCAACAGTGCAGTAAGGTTACCCCTTCTCCACTTCCTCGCCAACATCTGTTGTGTCCTGAGTTATTAATTATAGCCATTCTGACCTGTGTAAGGTGGCAACTCATTTCTGGTTTTGATTTGTATTTCGATGGTGATGAGCGATGTTGAGCATCTTTTCATGTATCTGTTTGCCATCTTGATGTCTTCTTTGGAAAATTGTCTATTCATGTCTTCTGCCCATTTCTTCACTGGATTATTTGTTTTTTGGGTGTTGAGTTTGGTTAGTTCTTTATAAATTTTGGATACTGACCCTTTATCCGATATGTTATTTGTAAACATCTTCTCCCATTCCATCAGTTGCCTTTTAGTTGTGTTGATTGGTTCTTTTGCTGTGCAGAAGCTTTTTATCTTGATGAGGTCCCAGTAGTTCATTTTTGCTTTTATTTCTCTTCGGGAGAGAGAGAATCTTAAGCAGGCTCCGTGCTGAACTTGGAGACTGATACAGGCTTGATCTCACAACTATGAGTTCATGACCTGAGCTGAAATCAAGAGTCAGACGCTTAACTGACTGAGCCCCCCAGGTGCCCCGAGATGGAAAAATTTTAACCTTTTACCATCAGTATAGCATTTAGTATGGAACTAACATAATGGTCTTTGATTAGAGTGGAGTCATATATTCTGTATTTTCAAATTTGTTTTTAATTTGTGTCCCTTGCCTTTGCTAAGGCTTAGTATTATAGCTTGTTGTTAGATAATTTGCTTAGGATTTTTGTTTTTATGCTACTTGAACCATTATTAGAATAAAGTTCTAAGGTAAGCATATTTAGAAATGGTTTGGAATATCATGGAGACAAAAGAAAATAAATTATAATTTATTATATCTTAGATTGGGGTATCTACAGTAATAGCTTAAATGTTATAATCATTATGTGTGACTATAAAATGTATTTCCCATAGATGGATATTGACAAGAAGGAAGGATGGATTTTCTGTTAAAAGCTAAGATAGTTTATTAGAAAGCTAATTTATTTATTAAAATAATTTTTTAACGTTTATTTATTTTTGAGAGACAGAGAGGGACAGAGTGCAAGCAGGGGATGGACAGAGGAAGAGGGAGACACAGAATCTGAAGCAGGCTTCAGGCTCTGAGCTGTTAGCACAGGGCCCGACGCAGGGCTCAAACTAAAAAACTGTGACATCATGACCTGAGCCACCCAGGCACCCCTAGAAAGCTAACTTCGTGCTATTGTATTTAGGTTGCTGTCATACAAAGAGGCATATAGTACCATGTAGTAAGATGAAATTACTTGGGTAGGTAGGTGATTCTCCCTAGAAAAAGGTTATGGTCTTTAGGATGATTTTATGTATATCTGTTACAAATATATATAGGTTACTTACCTGATATGTGTGTAATCCTGTTTCTTAGTTTATTGTTTTCAAAATATATAAAATGTATGTAGTTTTAGCATCAGCAAAATACTAAATGCTCTTGTTTGTAATTAATTACAGTGACATGTATTTCACATATTCTTTATAGATTAATGTCATATTTATGTTTCTTTATAGATTAGAATATGGCTACATATCCCTGCTGTCATGCAGCACATTATCCCTTTTAGGACCTATGTTATTAGGTAAGTTTATAAAATCTTTTTCCCTTCATTACCAATGTGATATGTTTAAATAGTTTATAACATAGTGTAGATTTATATTGTTTTAAAGTCCCTTGTATTCACATCCTTTAGAGAAAATTGACAGTTTAGTGTATAATATTTTTAATGCTCATGTAGGCTTATATTTAATGTTTACACTTAAACAGTTTATGTTGGACTTTTTTTTTCTTTTTTCAAAGATTTAAAAAATTTTCAGTATTATCTACACTCAGCATGGGACTTGAACTCAAAACCCTGAGCGAACCAGGCTCCCCTGGACCTTTTATTTTCTTATACATGAATATATAAGGAGTTTAACAATGGTTACATGGTATTCCACAGTATGCAGTCAACAAAGATACACGAAGTATTATGTTCTAGGCTTTGGGAATATAGCAGAGAAGAAAGGACTTCTCTTTTTGCAGTGTCTGTACCAAGTAAATAAGTAGATGGTAATAGTTCATCAGAAAGTCATGATAATTACAGAGTAAAGGAGGAGCAAAGGTGGATTGAGAGTTCTAGAGGGTGGGTCACAATTTTAAACAGGGGTTTAAAGAAGGTCTCTTTGAGAAGAGATGACATTTGAGTTTAAGTCCCAGCCTCAGAAGGAACCCTAAGAGGATGGAGAACAAAATGTATTGATTAGAGTTGGAGTGTGAACTTTTGGGAGTTCTAAGATTGTACTTCTTGGTAATATTTATTACTTCTTTCTACTTTTTCTCATTTTATTTGCAAAAATTTGAGTACCTATTTTCCTTACATTTGAGTTTTTGGAGAAAGTATCAAAAAAAGAATCTGATAGTGATGAATCCTTTGTCAGGTAATGTGATAGAGAGGAAATGTGAGGTCTTTCTGAAAGATGGCACTTGAAGATCATGAATCCGCTAATCAGGTGATATTTGGAAGAACGTATTCCCGGTAGAAGGAACATAGGGAAGTTAGCTTTGAAGTTGGAAAGAATATGACATTCAAGAAAGTAGAAGCAGACTGGTGTGGAACATAGTGTGTAAGGGAGGAGTAGTTATGATAAGAGGTTGGATAAGCAAGGGTGGATTGTACAGGACCTTAAAGCTATTAAGAGTTTGGATTTAATTTTAGCAATGGGAATCTATTGCTAAATCTAGGGTTTTAAGCAGGTGAGTCGTGATTATTTTTAGAAGATCACTTTGGCTTTTAAGTGGATCATAAATTGTAAGTTGTTGGGGTAGAAGCTAGGAGACCAATTGAAAGGTTAATGCAGTAGTCTTGGAAATAAATGATGTTTATAAGGATTGTTTATGGTGATTTTGAAAATTGAATGGATGTAAGTGAAAATAAAATGGACAGGATTGGTGATTCTGGAATTTAAAGGGGTAAGCATCCTGGATGACACATAAACCTCCCTCCCTCAATTTCTCTTTTGTGCTGGGCATCATTCACTGAGATGTGAAGAACTGAGAGAACTTCAAGACTTAATTTCGAGATGCCTGTGGGACATTTAAGTGGCACTGGTGAACTGAGAGCATACATGTATAATTAAGAACAGTATTGTTGGAGAACAAACAGAGGGTTACAGGAGGGGTTGTGGGAGGAGGGATGGGCTAAATGGGTAAGGGGCATTAAGGAATCTACTCCTGAAATCATTGTTACACTATATGCTAACTAACTTGGATATAAATTAAACACAACAACAATAGTATTGTTAATTGAGTTATCAGCATAAAGACCTCAGTTATTCAATACCTCCTGGGAGTGAATGAGGTCATCTGGGGGAGAGAATCTAGAAAAGAATAGAAGTGTGTTGAGGTACCTGGTTGTTCCATTCGGTTAAGCATCTAAGTCTTGGTTTCAGCTCAGGTCATGATCTCTCAATTTGTGGGATCAAACCCCAAGTTGGGCTCCTTGCTGACAGTGCAGAGCCTGCTTGGGATTCTCTCTCTCTCTGTCTCTCTACCTGTTCCCCCCCCTCCCCATTCTCTCTCTCCCTCTCCCTCCTTCTCAAAATAAACAAACAAACTTTAAAAAAAGTGTGTGAGGATGGGGCTTTTGTATCAGTTTGCTTTTGCTGTGTAAGAAAACAACACCCAAATCTTAATGGCTTAAAATAACAACCATTTATTATTTCTCACAGTTCTCAGGCTGAGTAGTTCTTTTGATCGGGGTTGACTTGGCTGGAACTGCATGCTTTAAGAATATCACCTCACTTATGTATTCTCTGGTTGCCCGCTGATTGTTGCTGGAAGTGGAGGGGAGTTCATATTCATCTTGCAGTTGGGGCATCGGCTGTGTGTCTTTCATCCAGCAGGCTAACCTGGGTTCCGTTTTTTTGGTGATGGAAAAGTTAGAGGTCAAGTACAGACTTTCCAAGCTTCTTTTATGCCACATCTCTTAATGTTCCATTTATCAAAGCAACTTGCATTGCAAAGCTCGGATTCAAGAGAGAATGTAGATGAAATAGGGAGAATCTAGAGAAAGAAGGTGATACCTCTTTTATTTTTTTAATGTTTATTTAGAGAGAGTGTGAGGGAGGGAGTAGCAGAGAGAGGGAGAGAAAGGGAGAATCCCAAGGAGACTCTGTGTTGTCAGCACAGAGCCTGACATGGGGCTCGATTCCACAAACAGATCATGACCTGAGCTGAAACCAAGAGTTGGACGCTTAACTGACTGAGCCCCCCAGGTCCCCCCAAATAGATGATACCTCTTGATAGGAAGGGTGGCAACATTGCATTGCAAAGGCCTCTGTGTAAAGTGATGGGAATAGTTGGGGCCATTTTGCAATCCATTACAAACCCCGAGGAGCACTAATGTTGAAGGTTGGATAGGGAAGGAAGAACCAGCAAATAGAATAGGTAGGACCTGAGGAAAACCAGTGGTTTGTGATATCTGGAAGCCAAATAAGAATAATGTTTAAAATGTACTTACTTTGAAGAATTTTGGCTGTGTGGGGAGTAAATATACGATTTTATATGAAAGTAGGTGAAATTTACTAAAATAGGACCTGTATACATGATAGATATGAGAGATTAATAAAGCTTTATCAGAGGTGCAGAATCCGATGTTAAATATCTTGGCTCTTGGCAGTTTCTGATTCAAGTTGGACTCTGCAAAGAACATGCTACTTCAGGTCACAGTCTTTGAAGCAATACTTAGAAATAATTTAAATTGGGAATGTTAATCTCAGGATGCCAGGTTCTACTTTATTAAACATTTTAGAGGTATGGAACAAAGGAATATTACTGAATTTTTGAAGGGTCTTTAGGAATATTTTACAGATTTTTATGTATGTTTTATTTTGAATCACTTAAGGTATTTATGCAAGCTCTCTGATCAGGAGTTAAGACAGAGTGCGGCTCGCAACATGGCTGACTTAATGTGGAGCACAGTGAAAGAACCATTGGATACAACATTATGCTTTGATAAAGAAAGTTTAGATCTTGCATTTAAGTACTTTATGTCACCAACTCTGACTATGAGGTTGGCTGGACTAAGTCAGATAACGGTAAGCTATATTTGTTCATTTTGGGTCATTTTTTATTTGCCTTCTGCACTTCACCATCATCATCATTATCCCTACTATTTGTGGAGCACTTATATAAGGCGTTGTGCTTGTTATTTTACATAGATTACTTTGTATGGTCTATATAAATAATTTTAGTATTTTCCCTATTTTAAATATGATGAAACTGAAGCTTAGAATTACAAGGATTTATACTTTAGGTCATCTTTCTTTTCTTTCTTTCTTTCCTTTCTTTTTTTTCTTTCATTTTCCACGCAAAAGCCAGAGATAATTAGGCCATAGATCATATTTGATTAACAGAGATTTTGTTTGAATTGGACGGTAGCAAATAATGTTGTAAATAGAGAGAAATATATATTATTGTCTTGGGGATGAGATGGGGAGGAAGACCTGATACCATGAGTCTGTATTCTTGCATAATAACAATTTGCTAGAGCTCAGTAGTTAGCTGAATCCTTTAGAGTGACTATGCTTTTTCAGATTTACCAAGGTTTCCATGAGCTTTACTCCTTTGTATTTCCTGCCTGTTTTATTCTGAAGTAACCACATTTACCCATGTATTAGGCTTTGTAAATGTAGAAAATACTTATTGACATTTTTTCTAAATTAAATCTTAAATGTATTTATTGAGGGAGCCTTCCTGACATTTTATGTCTGTAGTGACATATTACTTGCTGCCTAGCATTAGATTTTTTAAATTTTTCCCCTATTTAGTTTTGTTCTCTCATTTTCTCTCATGTACTTAGTGGAATGAAGCACGAGTATTACTTGTAGAATGAAATTTTTTACTATTTTAATATGATAAAGGAAATAACCAGATTAATTAGTGTGTGTGAGAATCTTATGTTTTATAATTTTGATTTGGTTATTGACTGATTTATATATAACCATGTTTCTTGGCAGTTGGTAACATACTAGAAAAATTTTGTAAAAAAAACTTTAAATTTCTTTTCTTTAATTATAGAATCAACTTCATACCTTCAATGATGTATGCAATAATGAATCCTTGGTATCAGACACAGAAACGTAAGTAGGAACGTCAGTTTATATATAAGTATATTAACTTATTGTGCAGCTGCTTATATGGTATATATAATTGTGACTTTATTAGTTTGGAAGTGTTTGGTAGGAATTCTTTGCCTTGTGACTTGATGAATAAGTTTTCGGAACAATATATTGAAACAATTCTCTTTTTTAAAAGGATATACCAACACATAGTTTTAGTGGCACAAAATGCAAAGGTGTACTATTTATAAAGGAAAATTCAGTAATAAAGAATATGGGGGGGCACCTGGGTGGCTCAGTCGGTTAAGCATCTGACTCTTGATTTTGGCTCAGGTCATGTTCTTACAGTTGTGACATTGAGCCCCACATTGGGCTCTGTGCTGACAGTGTGGACCCTGCTTGGGATTCTTTCTCTCCTTCTGTCTCTCCCTCTCCCTCTCCCCTGCTCATGGTTGGTCTCTCTCTCAAAATAAATAAATAAACATTAAAAAAATAGAATATGGTACTGATAGTTTTCAGAAAGCACACTTGATGCAGATAAAGAAAAGACCTCATTCAACGCATTTTATGAGGAAAAACCAAGTTAATGATGCTCATGTGTGAAAAGAAGTAGTTGTTATAGCTTAGTGCTTTTCAGTATCTTAGAAATATTTATTTATTCCAATATCCCATTTAGGTGTTTGTCCAGTATACAAATCCATTTTAAAATCTCAATTGAGTGGTAATATCTTTTGCTTGAAAATACCTGTATAGTTTTTTGTTTGTTTTTGTTTTTTTAGTGTTTATTTTTGAGAGAGAGAGAGAGAGAGAGAGAAGGGCAGAGAGGGAAACACAGAATCTGAAGCAGGCTTCAGGCTCTGAGCTGCCAACACAGAGTCCAGTGCAGGGCTTGAACTTAGGAACTATGAGATCGTGACCTGAGCTGAAGTCGGACCAACTGAGCCTGCCAGGTATCCCGACCTGTATAGTTTTAAGGTGTTAGAAAAGTCATAATTATATGAATGACTTATATTTTTGCTTTACTAAGTAAGTAACTTTTATGCATTGATTTTAGTTCTGCCCTATGGAATTAACCTCAGCTGAACCGAACCCTTCGTGAATTTGAAAACCAGAGATGATGTCTGTTGACTCTTTTTCTTCTGCAGGCTAGAGTTCTTATTCTTCCAACATGATAGGGTGTTTAGATTTATTATCAGACCACTCTCCCATCTCTGGCAACATTCTTTGTCAGTGATTTCCTTAAAATAATGTTGCCCAGAATAGGTCATAGCTGTATAAATTCTGGGTCATACTAGGAGTACTATTTCCCACTGTCAGGATATTACATAGATTATATCCAGTAGTAAAACTACACCTTTGGATTTTAACCCCTTAGTTTGCCCTTCTCCCACCTCTCTACTCCATAAGACAGACTAGGAGAATGTTAAATTTGCCAAGGCAGTAATCACCCCCACTCTGCAAAAAAAAAAAAAAAAAATCCTAAAATCATCAGTGCAGTAATTTCACATGTCCATACAAGCTAGATCCTTATGTTGCTAAAACAGTGCATAGAGAATAAGGAGTTCCATTAAAAAAGGTATAAGGAATATGTGTCCTAATGGCATGATTAAGAAAAGAGGGAGGAGAGTCAAAATTTTGAGTAATAGTAGGTAGAAATAGTTAAAATTGGGAAGAGAAAGGTTCTTGCAATGTGGGAAAATTGGAACAAATAGAGAAAAGGTGATAAATACTGTTGCAGCCTATGAATTGTGTCTCTCTTTTTTAGCAGATTTATTAAGGTATAGATACTGTACCTATCATAAAATTCACCTGTATTTACACTGAATTTTAGGAGATTGGCAGGGCTGTGTGAAAATCATCACAGTCCAATTTTAGAACATTTCTATCACTTTAGAAAAACCCCTTTTACCAATTTGTAATCAATTCCTAGTCTTATTCTTAGCCTCACTAATATACTTTTGTCTTTTTTTAATTTAAAATTTTTTTTAAGTTTATTTATTTATTTTGAGAGAGATACTCAGAAAGCACGATGGGTTAAAGGGAGAGAGAGAATTCCAAGCATACTCTGCACTGTCAGTGCCAAGCCAGATGCGGGCTCGAACTCATGAACTGTGAGAACATGATCTGAGTGTAAATCAAGAGGACCAAATTAAAAAAAAAAGCAACACCAAGAGATCATTGTAGTACCAAATGAGATCCATGTCTGTTTTTCCATAGGGAGTAGGGTTGAGGAAAGGATACTACTGGTCTATGGTGGCATTTTTACATGAGGGAAAAAAATCTCCCTTGCGTGGCCCATATTGAAGTGGGAGCTTCCAAACAAATTTTAGTTCTGTGAAGTATCTGAGTTCTTCATATGGATTGTAGAACATCTTGTATACCTAGATCATATAAGATTTGTGTTTAATCAAGCCTACTGTCTTCCATCAAAGTCAGATGGCAAGTCACATTATTGTACTGAGTCATGCTTCTAAAGAGAATCCACTTTAGGATATACTTGATACTAATGATACATTCTTACCAATTAAAGTGGTGGGTGACAGTAATTTAAAAAAGGATTCAAGGGTTCAGTCTTAGCTAGTTTAGTCTGGCTTTATAGATTGTAACTGCCATAGAGAGTAACAAGAATTGGCTGTATTGTTTGTTTTCTTCTCCCTTTATTTCTGTTGCTTTTTATTTCATGTATTTTGGGGAGTTGTGGTTTTTTTTGTGTGTTTGTTTTTAGTCCCATATATGTTTATAATTGTTATGTTCCTGATAATTTCATTCTTTTATCATTATAAAAAGACCCATATATAAAGCTATTTTTGGCTTAGAGGTCCTGGGTGGCTTAGTTGGTTAAGTGTCCAACTTTGTCTCAGGTCATGGTGTCATGATTCATGGGTTCAAGCCCTACTTCAGAGCCTCTGTCTGTCTCCCTCTGCCCCTTCTCGCTTACTCTCTCAAAAATAAATAAACATTAAAAAGCAATCCCCACATTTTTTGGCTTAATGTTTATTTTGTCTGAGTTACTACAACCACTGCAACTTTGTTTTCATGGTATATCTTTTTCCATGCTTTTAACTTTCAATTTGTTTTTTTTTTTGTTTGTTTTTTTTAAGAGCGAGAGGGAGCGAGAGCACAAGTGAGGGAGAGGGGCAGAGGGAGAGAAAGAGAATCTTAAGTCAGCTCCATGCTTAGCACAGAGCTCAACATGGGCCTCCATCACATGACCCTGGGATCATGACTGGGGCCAAAATCTGGAGTTGGACTCTCAACTGATGAGCCACCCAGGTGCTCCTGTTTGTGTTTTTGGATCTAAAGTATTTATCTCAGCATATAGTTGGATTTAACTCTCCCCTCCCCAAATATAATCCCATAATCCCTGTTCCCCGCCCCCTTAAAGTAGTCTCTGTGCCCATTGTGGGGCTTGAACTCTCGACCCTGAGATCATGTTTTATGATCAGTTGCATGTTCTACCCACTGAGCCAGCCAGGTGCTCTAATCTCTGCCTTTTGATTGTAGTATTTAATCCATTTACTCTTAATATCATTGTGTAGTTGGATTTACTCCTATTTTGCTGTTGGTTTTATGTATGCCTTCTGTTTTGATTTTGTTTCTCCTTTATTGCCTTTATTCTTGTATACCATTTTAATCCATTGATTTTTTTTTTAATACTTCAAAAATTACTTTTTTAGTGGCTGCATTATGGGTTATAGTATGCATATTAGTTACTGTCTCCTTCCAATTAGTAATAATGGAATTTTAGTAAAATATGGAAACATTGTTCCAGTATAGGTCTGTTCCTTTGTTTCTGGTAAGTTAGCTGTTAATCTTACTGTGGTTCCTTTGTACACATATGTTTCATTTTCTTTTGCTGATTTCAAGATTTTGCTCTTTATCTTTGGCTTTTAACAATTTGATTATGATGAGTCTAGCTGTGGATCTCCTTGTGTGTATCTTAGTTGGAGTTTGTTGTGATTCCTGGATGTGTAGATAAACATTTTTCATTAAAGTAGGATATTTTGGCCATTATTTCTTCAGCTTTTTTTTTTTTTTTTTTCCTCCTCCTCCTTCTGTGAGTCTGGTTATATGTAGGTTTCCAGAGCCCTGAAAAGTTGTTACTGATAATGTTGTTCAGTTTCATACTTGGCTCAGTTATAGCTACAATTCTGAATAATTAGAAAAGTCCCTGGGTATCCTTAGACTTAAATGGCTTTTTAAATTTAATTCTGTGGATAAACAAGAAAAAATTATTTCACCTTTTCAGTTTTTCTATCTATAATTCATGTGGATGGAACATGTTGGGAGCTCATATGGCAAGTCCTATTTTGAAACCTATTTTCTTCTACTCAGAATATATCTGTAACTACTTTTTTATTCTTTTATATAATTTTTAAATGTTTATTTATTTGAGAGAGCACGATCAGGGAACGGGCAGAGAGAGAGAGAGAGAGAGAAAATCCCAAGATTCTGTGCTGACAGCGCAGAGCCCAACGTGGGGCTCGATCTCACAAACTGTGAGATGGTGACCTGAACCAAAACTAAGAGTCAGACACTTAACTGACTGAGTCACCCAGGTACACCTACTTTTTTCTTCTTTCTTTCTATTTTTTATTTAAAAATTTTTTTAAAATGTTTATTTATTTTTTGAGAGACATAGATAGAGCATGAGCCAGGGGAGAAGCAGAGAGAGAAGGAGTCACAGAATCTGAAGCAGGCTCCAGGCTCTGAGCTGTCAGCACAGAGCCCAACACGGGGCTCAAACTCATGGACCACAAGATCATGACCTGAGCCAAAGTCGGATGCTTAACCAACTAAGCCAAGGCGCCTCTTTTCTTTTTCTTTTTTGATTATTTTTTTAACATATTTATTTTTGAGAGACACAGACATAGCGTGACTAGAGGAGGAGCAGAGAGAGAGGGAGACACAGAATCTGAAGCAGGCTCCAGGCTCCGAGCTGTCAGCACAGAGCCTGATGTGGGGCACGAACTCACGAACCGTGAGATCATGACATGAGCCAAAGTTGGATGCTTAATCAGCTGAGCCACCCAGGCGCCCTTTCTTTTTCTTTTTAAATGTTGTTTTAAATTTTATTTTGAGAGAATGTGAGTGTGGGAGAGGCAGAGAGAGAGAGGGAGACAGAAGATCTGAAGTGGGCTCTACACTGACAACAGCAAGCCTGATGTGTGTCTTGAACTCATCAATTGCGAAACCATGACCTGAGCCAAAGTCAGACACTCAACCAACTGAACCACCCAGGCACCCCACTACTTTTTTCATTAAATGTTCTGTAATAGCCATTTAAAAAGGTTTTTGAAGAAATAGGCAATCTGAAGAAGCCTGTATCAAAGAAATTGAATGAAAAATTACTGACTTTCCAAAACAAAGCACCAGGCCCAGATGTCGTCACTGGTGAATTCTTCCAAATATTAAAAGAAGAAATTTAAGGGGTGCCTGGGTTGCTCAGTTCGTTAAGTGTCAGACTTCAGCTCAGGTCATGATTTTGTGGTCTGTGAGTTCAAGCCCCATGTTGGGCTCTGTGCTAACAGTTCAGAGCCTAGAGCCTGCTTCGGGTTCTGTGTCTCCCTCTCCTTCAGCCTCTACCCCACTCATGTTCTGTCTGTCTTTCTCTCAAAAATAAACATTAAAAAAATTAAAAAAAAATAAGAAATTTAAGGAAGAAATTACCCTAGGGGCAACTTGGTAGCTCAGTTGGTTAAGCATCTGAATCTTGTTTTCCGCTCAGGTCATGATCTCATGGTTGTGAGTTTGAGCTCCTCACTGGGCTCTGTGCTAGGTGTGGAGCCTGCTTGAGATTGTCTCTCTCCCTCTCCTTTTGCCCCTCCTCAGTTTATATGCCTGTGTGCATGCACTCTCAAAAAAAAAAAAACACAAACCACACACAACACCCTCCCCCAATACCAAAACCAAAGACATGTAAAAACTACAGACCAGTATTTCTCATGAACATAAATGTAGAAATCTTCATAAAATATTAGCAAATCAAGTCCATCAATGTACAAAAAGAATTACATGCTGCAACCAAGTGAGTTATACCCCAGGTATGCAAATCTGGTTCATTTCATGTAATCTGTCACATCAACAGGCTAAAAGAAAAATCACATGATCATATGTATATATAAAGAAAAAGTATTTGACAAAATTGAATACTTAAGATAAAACTCTCAGTAAACTAGGAGTAGAGAACTTCCTCAGCTTGGTAAAGAACATTTACAAAAAAGCTACAGGTAACTTTGTATTAATAGTGAGAAACACAAAGCTTTCCACTGAAATCAGGAAAAAGGAAAGTCTGTTCTCTTACCACTGTCTTTCAACACTCTACTCAAAAGGCCTACCTAGTGTAGTAAGGCAAGGAAAGAGAATAAAATGTATATAGATTGGGAAGGAAGAAATCAGTCTTTGATTGGTGATGACATGATCTTCTATATAGAAAATCTGGAAGAATTGACACTTGTGGAACCTAGTGAGTGAGCAAAGGTACAGCAAGGTTGCAGGATACAAAGTTAATAAAGAAAACTCAGTTGCTTTTCTGTATATCAGTACTGAACACATGAAATTTGAAATTTAAAATATAATTTCATTTACATTAGCACAACATATGAAATACTTAGATATAGATCCTGTTCATATTTTATTAGATTTATGTGAGGAAAATTACAAAACTCCGACAAAAGATACCAAAGAACTAAATAAATGGAGAGATACTCCATGTTTATGAATAGAACATGTAAAATTGTAAAGATAACAGTTCTTCCCAACTTGATCTATAGATTCAGTATAACCCCAGTCAAATCCGAGCAGGTTATTGTGGATATCAACAAAATGACTCTAAAGTTTATATAGAGAGACAAAATACCCATAATTGCTAAGACAATATTGAAAAGAACAAAGTTGGCAGACTGATGATACCCACCCTCAAGACTTTAAAATTGCAGTCACGACAGTGTGGTACTGGTGACAAATAGATGAATGGAACAGAATAGAGAGCTCAGAAATAGACCATATAAATATAGTCCATTGACAGAGGAGCAAAGGCAGTACCATGGAGCAAAAATAGTCTTTCCAACAAATGGCACTGAAACAATTGGACAACTATGTACAAAAGAAAGAATCCAGACACAGACCACATACACTACTCAAAAATTAACTTAAAATGTGTCACACACATAAACATAAAATGCAAAATTATAAAATTTTGTATTTTATAAAATCTTCTAGAATATAGGAGAAAACCTAGATGACTTTGAGTATGGCAGTGACCTTTTGGATATAACACCGTGATCCACCAAAGAAAGAATTGGCAAGGTGGAGTTTATTAAAATTAAAAACTTGTGCTCTGTGGAAGGTAATGTAAAGAGATTAAGAAGACAGCCACAAGCTGGAAAAAAAATTTTCAAAAGACATGCCTGATAAAGGACTGCTATCCAAAATATTCAGAGAATCTTGAAATTTAACAGTAAGTACCTTGGGCACTCTGACTAAAAAATATACCAAAGATTTTATCGCCCTTCAAGCCTAAATCAGAAGATACAGAAATGACAAATATGCACACGAAAAGATGCCCTATATCCTCTTTCATGAGGGAAATGCAAATTAAACTATCAGTGAGATTCTACTGCACATCTCTTAGAACAGTCAAAATTTAGAATCCTGATAACACCAAATGCTGACAAGGTTTTGGAGCAACAAGAACTCTCATCTGTTGCTGGTAGGAGTACACTCCACTTTGGCAGGCAGTTTGGTAGTTTCTTACAAAATTCAACATACTCTTAACCATTTATCTAACAGTTGTGTTTTCTGATATTGACCCAGAGGAGTTGAAAACTTAGGTCAACTTAGGAGTTGAAAACACCGCATAGGTGTTTATATTAGCTTTATTCATAATTGTTGAACTAGAATAAACCAATGGGATATTGCTAAATGAAAAAAATGGTGAGTGAAAGAGGCCAGATTAAAAAAAAATTACTTAATGTATCTTTTTTTACACATAAAATTCCAGAAATGAAAAGTATAATAAAGCAGAGTATGGGGAGTGTGGTTGTGGGGGCTGGAGAAGGGGCAGATGACAGAGGGGAATAAAGAATGTTTTTGGGTTAGTGTATGTGTTTATCATCTTGATGGTGGTGATGAATTCATAGAATATACTTAAGCTTAAATTCGTGAAACTGTATACTTTAAATGTCTTCAGAGGCACCTGGGTGGCTCAGTCGGTTAGGCGGCCGACTTCAGCTCAGGTCATGATCTCGTGGTCCATGAGTTCGAGCCCCGCGTCGTGCTCTGTGCTGACAGCTCAGAGCCTGGAGCCTGTTTCGGATTCTGTGTCTCCCTCTCTCTCTGACCCTCCCCCGTTCATGCTCTGTCTCTCTCTCTCTCAAAAATAAATAAATGTTAAAAAAAAAAAAGTGAATGTCTTCAGTGTATTATATGTCATGTATATCTCAAAGGTGTAAAAGACAATTAACTGATAAACTCTCATACTACCTTATTGGTAGAACTAATATAATAGGTTAACTTCTATTCTAAAGGAGACTTGATGGCTCTTCTTAAAAAATGAGGGGTGCCTGGGTGGCTCAGTCAGTTAAGCCTCTGACTGTTGATTTCAGCTCCAGTCGTGATCTCCCAGTTCTGAGATTGAGCCCCATGTTGGGGCTCTGTGCTGAGCATTGAGCCTGCTTGGGATTCTCTCTCCCTGTTTCTCTCTCTCTCTACTCCCCCTCTCCCCCTCTCCCCTGCTCATATACGTGCACACGTGCTCTCTCTCTCTCTAAATAAGCAAACAAATGTTAAAAAAAATCAAGAGTAATCTGGAACTGTTATAAAATGTTCATGGTTTGCAATGAGATTTTGGTAAATATAGTTTATTCTGAATGATCAATTGATATATTTAAGGAACAATAATCTTTATTAATATCAGGCAGGAGACTTTTAGTTTGGCTTTTAGATAATTTTTTTTTTTCCTTTTACCCTTTTGGTAACCTGTTTTCCTGATGTTACCTTACTGTAGGGGGCATATTGGGAAACCTTCTCTGAATGCTTAGGTGCCTACTATGGAAATTAAAAAGTAGAAGTCAAGTCTTTGAGTAGGAAAATAAATTGCTTATTGTTATGCTTGGTATTTCCACTTGTATAACTGGTGTGAGCTGTTACCTTTTCAGGTTTGTTTTGCTTGTTTATAAATTCAGGCAGTATTACCATTTCTTTTAGTTATTCTTTGTGGTACTCTAACCAGTTAATTGTATATAATCATTTCTTTATAATTTGTATGTGCACAAAGTTAGGTTTGTGGGTGCCTTGCTGGCTCAGACAGTGGAGCATGTGACTCTTGATCTCAGGGTCATGAGTTCAAGCCCCACACTGGCATGGAGCCAAAAACAACAACAACAACAACAACAACAACAATAAAACTCACTTTAAAAAAAAATTAGGTGTTCAACTGAATCTGCATTTTAGACTTGGGAAAGAATGATATTAATAATTTTTTAATGCACTAACTATTTTGATTATTTGACTTTAGGTCCATTGCAAAAGAACTTGCAGACTGGCTAATAAGCAACAATGTGGTAGAGCATATATTTGGACCAAATTTACATATTGAGGTTTGTGGACAATTACATGACTTCTCTGCTCTAGTAAAAGAAGAATACTTTAGAAAATTGACTATAATAAGTTTTTTTCCCCCCCAGATTATCAAACAGTGCCAAGTGATTTTGAACTTCTTGGCAGCAGAAGGGAGACTGAGTACTCAGCATATTGATTGCATATGGGCTGCAGCACAGGTAATATTAACAACTCCTATTCATTAAGTGCTTCTTAATTATTTGTTCTAAGTGTTTTATTCCCCTAAGAGGTAAGTTCTGTTATCCCCATTTTATAGCTAAAGAAACAGAGACATAGTGAAAGTTGGTCATGGAATCTATGGAGTCTGGCTTCAGAATCTATGTCTGACTATATTATAGGGAGAATTGAAGGAAATGAGAGTCATTTGGAGGGTCTTCATGAAACCATCTTGGTTTATTAAGAGATATTTGCCTATTTGTTGATACAGTAAACCCTTCTGTATGTTGTATTCATAGTTTTCTATTATACTGTTTTCTTTTTTAATTCAGTTATTTGAATAGGCATATATCAGCATGGTTCAAAATCCAAAAAATAAATAGTAGAGTGTATGTTATATCTCAACCCTTCCCCCCACTCCTGTCCCTACATTCTAGGCATGCAGTTCTTATCTTCTCAGGTGCATCAGAGATTTTCTGTGTAAATAGCTAATTGTAAGCTTTTTTTTTTTTTTTTGCCCCCTTTATTACACATGTTGCATACTAAATGGACTTGGCTTTTTTCATTTAATTTATCCTGAAGATTATTGCATATCAATATATAAAACCATTTTTAAAAGAGGGCATAGTATTTAAATATATGCATGTATGGTAATTTATTTAACTAGTTCCTGTTCATAGGCATTATTTTTTCCTATTCTTTTCTATTATAAACAATGCTAAAATCAGTAAGTTCTAACATACTCATTTCATTCATGTGTAAAATTATTTTGTAGGATAAATCTTTTAAGTAGAATTTTTAGGTTAAAGCATCTCTGTGGTTTACTTGTGGTATATAATGGTGTGATAAAGCCTCTTTTCCCTCATCTTCCTCAATACGTTGTGTCCTTACACTTGATGTTTGCTAAACAGATGGGTGAAAAGTGGTATCATTGCTATTTTAAATTTGCATTTAGTTTATATGAAGCACATTTCAAGTCTTGTGTTTAAGAGCCACTTTTGTTTCCTTTACTGGGAATGTCCGTTGATATTCTTTGCCATATAGTAGTGGTTTTCTTGTTCTTTTTTGTAGGAGACTTTTATATATTAGTGACATTGGACTTGTGTCTATGTTAAGAGTTATAACTGTATTCTACTTTGATATTTTTTCTTTGGTTAAGGTGGTTTTTGCTGTTCAGATTCACATTTGTGGTTTTCAAACTTGTGGTTTAATTTTTTTATTGCTTGTGGATTTTTTTCCTTATGGTTTGAAATGCCTTTTCCACTCCGAGGTTATAAGAAAATTCTCCTTTAGTTCCTTTCTGTACATTTTCTATTTCAATTTTATATTTTAGTCTTTGAGTTGGAATTTTTCTTGGTTCAAGGTGTCCTGCATCTTAACTTATTACCCCATTTTTTTGTTACGTAGTTGTCTCCTTTCCACTTGTTCAGCAATTCTTTTATTCCTTACTGAACTGAGATACCACTTTTATTTTGACTGTTTTTATTTCTGGAGTCTGTAGACTGACCAGTAGTATATGTAGTCATGATCAGTATACCATGGATTAGTAAATTGAAGGCTTTCAGGCCAGCCACTTCATTTTGTAAATAAAGTTTTTTTGCACCATAAGCTTGTTGATTCTTGTGCATATTGCCTGTTGCTACTTCCATATTGTAGTGGTAGAGTACAGTACTTGTAGCAGAGACCTTATCACTTGCAATCTTGAACTGTTGACTCTCTGGTCCTTCAAGAAAACATTTGCTGATCCTGGGTTTATACTAATGTCTTACCCTTTTTTTTCTCCTGGTAATATTCATGCCTGGCAGGGCTGGTTCTTTTTATATATTTTTTCATGTAAATTTTAGCATTCTTATTTAAAAATATTGGCATATTAATTGTAATAATGATTAATTTGAAAAGAATCGAAATGGTCTTCCTACTCAGAGCTTGCACTGTTCATTCTCTTTTGTATCATTCAAAAATTTAAAGTTATTTGTATATAAATTTTATTTTGTGTTAAGCTTATTTTTAGGAATTTAAGTTGTATTTGTTATTGCTATTATAATAGCCATTTCTCCCATTATACTTACTTTTGTTCATTATATTTCTCTTCCTTCTATTAGATTTGATGATTACTGCACATATTAATAAACTTTTTGTATAAAGATTTTCAAATTTTTGATAATTGTGTGCCTTGAGACCTTAATTCTTAGATTGGTTGTGGTAATTTTTTAATACTTTTTTTTTTACTTCCCATATTTAATAATGTATATTTAGGGGCGCCTGGGTGGCGCAGTCGGTTAAGCGTCCGACTTCAGCCAGGTCACGATCTTGTGGTCCGTGAGTTCGAGCCCCGCGTCGGGCTCTGGGCTGATGGCTCAGAGCCTGGAGCCTGTTTCCGATTCTGTGTCTCCCTCTCTCTCTGCCCCTCCCCCGTTCATGCTCTGTCTCTCTCTGTCCCAAAAATAAATAAACATTGGAAAAAAAAATAATGTATATTTATATATTACTGTCATTTTAGTAAATTAATGAAGCACTTTCCATTTCAGAATAAAGGGAACTTTTCTTTCATAATTTTCTGAAAATGTTATTCATTTTAATAGACATAAAATTTTTATTTTGTTCACATCGAGTAGGAAAATATGAGAACAATGATATATTAAGTAATACAGATTAAGTAGCTAGGAATAGTGGAGTATTATTCTTTATTGAAACTGAAACTTATCAAATTGATAATTGAAAATGTCATCTGTTCATGTTTTAGCATTCTTCCCTAGCAAGAATTTGAAGTAACCTGGGAAGGGAATAATTAAAAATTGTGGCATAATTTGTGATACAGTTTGAAAACTTAAGATATTTATAAAAGATTAACATAAAATAAGTGTCTCCTAAGGGTTATTTTAATTGGGTGTTTCTGTGTTTGTTACTGCTTTATTTTTGAATCTACCACAAATTTAGAATGATCAGAAATTTTTACGTTTTGAGATTTTAACATTTGAGCACTAAATATAATGAATTTTAAAGTGTCTAGGGTTGGTTAGTTTCATACAGTCTTACCTGAGTTTTTTTCATTCCATCCAGAGTAAGTTTTTGACGTTACTTTGTCCACCTCAGAGACAGACAGGCACACAAACACACACACACACACACACACACACACACACACACACACACACACACACACACACACACTTCACCCATACTAATTGGATTGGCTGCTGCTCTTTTCATTGTTTGTATTATAACTCTTGTACCGGAATCCAAGAAGAAAATAGACACAGGTGATAAATGGATTGAAATAGGTAGAAAAGTATTTGCAAATATTTGAAAAATGCTTATCTTTGTAATTAAATACAAGTTCAAATAATGTAATAGAATTTTCATGTGTTGGGTAATTCCCATTATGTTTAATAATGCACTGTATTGACCAGAGTATGGTATAACTTATGGCAAGCAATACAGAGTTCTATTTCTGGTAATTTATTTTGTAAATACAAGTACATTAAGGTGTTTGTTGCAGCATTGACTGTGCCAGCACATGAGGAATGTCTGTCACTGTAGGACTACTTAGATAAGTTGTGGGAAATTCATATAATAGAATGCTCTGTAGCTGTGAGAAGGACTGAAATAGTTGAGTTTTGCTCAAGTGGAATAGTATGTAAGAAATAGTTTTACTAAATACTGTGTAGGTAATCGATCTTTTATTGAGAGAAGATTTCAAGTACACCTTGTATTCTCCCAGTGTGTATTTAAACAATTATAAAAAGAGGATCCATATATACATATATGTACATATACTTCTTGTAAATGCCTGGAACTTTTTGTAAAAAATACACAAGAAATTTTAATAGGTTTGCTTTTAGGGAAGTTGCCTGGGATAGATGGGAAACTTCCTTCTTACTGTCTATGCTTATGTAAACTTTGAAACTTTTCCATGTGTATATCAGGTTTTCAGTAAATACAAAGACTAGTATATAAAGTTAAAGCAAATATTTTGGCATTTAAATCACTCTCTACCATTTAAAGTTACTATTCTGATTTGGCTTAGTTAACCTCTCTATATTTCCCTCTACACACCCTTCCACTATGAAATGTTTTAGTCAAGGGACATCAAAAAAACCCTTGAGAATCTTAGCACTCCATTGGAGTTTATTGTTAAATGCTTTCCATATTTGAAGAATGTTTGCATACATGTATGCAACTTATTGATACAATAATTTTGTCTTAAAATGGAGCTGATTTTTGTGAATAGATTTTCATGTCAATGACAAAAGTCAGATTCTCTATGATTTAGGACTTAAATATCATCTGATTGAGATATGCATTATGCACATAATTGTCATTAGATTTTCAAAAGGATTAGTGATGACCAATTTTATTTTTTTATTTTAATTTTTTTTTAAGTTTATTTTGAGAGAGAGTGCGCGCGCACACACACGTGAATAGGGGAGGGGCAGAAAGAGAGGGGGAGAGAGGATTCCAAGCAGGCTCTGCACTGTCAACATGGAACTTGATGCAGGGCTCAAACTCATGAACTCCGAGATCCTGACCTGAGATCAAGAGTTGGTTACTTAATCGACCGAGCCACCCAGGAACCCTGTTGTGATGACTAATTTTAGAAATGCTGATCTTTATTCGAATGGTTATTAGTTTCTGCATGTGTACTTGTATGCACATTTGGATTACTGCTTTATGAGACATTGCATGCAACTACTAGCATGTGAGGTTATGACTATACTTGAGTAATGTGGGCACTGAAATTTCCTTCTGTGTTACATATTATAATTTGAATTCTGTTCCTTCCTGCCTTTTTAGAAACTCTTAACATGAGCTCTGTTCTTTTTTTATGTTGTTGGATGTCTTCCCATATGACTTTGTTATCCATTCATATTTAAGAAAGTTGTCTAGGTAAATGGTCTAGATAGTCTTGGATGTTGTGAAATATTTTTTCATTAGAGCTGTCTCAAATGGGTCTCCTGCTTTGTGACATTTTTTAGGGTGGCAGTGGTAAAACAACTTGAACTTTCCTCATTTGAGTCACTAGTTTTTCTGCTTGTGGGATTTCTAAAAAAAATTTTTTTTTCAACGATTATTCATTTTTGAGAGACAGAAACAGGGAGTGAGTGGGGGAGGAGCAGAGAGAGAGAGGGAGACACTGAATCTGAAGCAGGCTCCAGGCTCTGAGCTGTCAGCACAAAGTCTGATGTGGGACTCAAACCCACGAACCATGAGATCCTGAGCTGAAGTTGGATGTTTAACCAACTGAACCACCCTGGCACTCCTCTGCTTGTGGAATTTGTAAGAGAGAGTGAAAGGGGATACCGGTATCTGCTTAAAAGCTATGGCTTTATATAATTTTTACTCAGGGAAGAGCCTTGGTGGATGGCTGTTTGTATTTTTCTGACCCATTGATGGCTGACAAATAAAATTATTCTTCAGGAATATTGATTGAAATCCTGTGTTTTTATCTTCATACCTCTTGGTGTCCATCTGAGTCCAGTATCTTTCCCATTTACATTGGGAAGGTTAACTTAGCTCCTTTACAGCTCACTCACAAATTACTCTGAGCTACACCTTTCTCATCTGTACATTTTAAAATGTATTTCCTTCATTTTATTCAGAAGTTTGTTGAAATTTAGTATCTGTTATTAGCTCTCATTTTCTTTGTGGGTGTGTTTCTTTTCATTCTAAAATACAGTGATGATAGATTCTCTTCTGTAGAAGATGAGGGAATCTCATCATTTTTCTTTTCTCATTTTCTGCTTTCCAGTTTTTGCTATGTGTTATGTATAGTTTATCAAATTATTTGTTTTAAATTTTTTTTAAAAGTTTTTTTTTTTCAACGTTTATTTATTTTTGGGACAGAGAGAGACAGAGCATGAACGGTAGAGGGGCAGAGAGAGAGGGAGACACAGAATCGGAAACAGGCTCCAGGCTCTGAGCCATCAGCCCAGAGCCTGACGCGGGGCTCGAACTCACGGACCGCGAGATCGTGACCTGGCTGAAGTCGGATGCTTAACCGACTGCGCCACCCAGGCGCCCCTTAAATTTTATAACCATAATTTGTACAGTTGTTTATTGCTAAGTTTGTATTTAGGTTATAACTCAAAAAAATTTTTCCCCTCATTTCTCTTTTTCTCATTCCAAAATTAATGAGTATTTATTCTTACAGTCTTCACAGAGTAGCTTTTTGTTTTCCCTAAAGAGGAATCCTGATGTTCTGTTCTGGGTTACTACACGCTTGAGATGTCTGTTTTCTTTGTACTCATGTTTGAATGTAAGATACTAAGATTTCCCTCAGAACTTTGTAATAGAGGTGAATAGTAGTTCATTGTTTCCTCAATGAACAGCTTTTATGTTTTATTTTATTTTGTTTTATTTTTTGCTTTTTTTGGTAATATTTTATGAAGATAGGTAGGTATATCCCATCATTTTTCCTTCCTTCCTTCCTTCCTTCCTTCCTTCCTTCCTTCCTTCCTTCCTTCCTAATTTCTACACACCAATGTCCAACTGAGCCAACAAGGCGCCTCTATCCCACCATTTCTTGTTGGCAGAATTTTTCTCTTATGTAGGTTTTCAGGTGTTAAGTAATCCATGCTGGTTCGTTTGTTTATTTTGATAGCAAGAGTGTGCCTGAGCAGGGAAGGGGCAGAAAGAGAGGGAGAAAGAGAATCCCAAGCAGGCTCCACACTGTCTGTGCAGAGCCCAACTCAGGCTCCATCTCACAACCGTGAGATCATGAGGAGTCTGCTGCTTAACTGCCTGAGCCACCCAAGTGCTCCGGGTTTTTGTTTTTTTTTTTTAAACTTGATTTGAGTTTTGATATGATGCCTGTTAACACATATATTTATTTTTTCTCTTTTTTAAATTAACTTCTTTATTGTGGCACAAATATATATAAACATAAAACTTAACCATTTGTAACTGTACAGTTCAATGGCATTAAATATTTAATATTGTGTAACCATCACCACTGTCTGTATTCAAAACTTTGTCACTATCCCCAACGAAAACACTGTACCCATTAAACAATAACTGTCCCTCCCCCAAGCCCTTGGTATTCTACATTTTGTCTATATATGTCTATTTTAGGTACCTCATTTAAGTAGAATGACAGTATTTGTCTATGTCTGGCTTATATTACTGAACACAGTGTTTTTGAGGGTTATCCATGGTATAGCATATGTAAAAAGTTGTCTTTTTACAACTAAATAATATCCCATTGTTTGTGTATACCACATTTAATGTTTTCATTTCTACATTCATAAACATTGGAGTTGCTTCTACTTTTTTGCTATATATTGTGAATCATGTTTCCATGAACATGGGTGTACAAGCAAGCATATGTTTGAGTCCCTGCATTCAGTTTTTCTGTATATATACATAGGGGCAGATCTACTAGGTCATACGGTAATTCTCTAATTTTTTGAGTTATTGCCAAACTTTACTACAGCAACTGCAGTGTTTTACATTCAACCCATAGTACAGGGAGAGTCCCATTTCTCCCTATCTTTGCCAACACTTGTTATTTGTCCTAAAAATTTTTTTAGTCCTCCTAGGAGATGTGAAGTAATATCTCACTGTGGTTTTAATTTGTACTTTTTTGCATTTCCTAATGACTAATGACTTTGAGCATCATTTTGTATGCTTATTGACCTTTTGTATATCTTTTTGAAAAAATGTCTATTCAAGACCTTTGCCCATTTTGAATTGGGTTGCTTGGGAGATTTTAAAGTTTAGTAGTACTTATGGGGCATCTGGTGGCTCAGTTGGTTAAGCATCTGATTTCAGCTCAGGTCATGATCTGACTTGATAGTTTGTGAGTTCAGGCCTTGCATTGGGTTCTCCTCTGTCAGCACAGAGCCTACTTTAGATCCTCTCTTCCCCTCTCTGTCTGCCCCATTAAAAAAAAAATAATAACAGCAGTACTTTTTACATTCTGGATATTAATCCCTTATCAGATATATAATTTACATATATTGTCTCCAACTCTACGAGTTTTCTTTTGCTTTCTTTAAAGTATCCTTAGATTCAGGGGCACCTGCGCACTCAATCAATAGAGCATAATCTCAGGAGTCATGAGATCAGGCCCTATGTTGGGCGTAGAGCTTACTTTAAAAAAATAAATAAGGGTACCTGTGTGATTTGGTTGGTTAAGCATCTGACTTTGGCTCAGGTCATGATCAGGTTCATGAGTTTGAGCCCCACATTGGGCTCTGTGCTGACAGCTTGGAGCCTGGAGCCTGCTTTGGATTATGTGTCTTCTTCTTTCTCTGACCTTCCCCTGCGCGTGTGCGCGCTTTCTCAAAAATAAATAATAAAAACACTAAAAAATTAAAAAAAAATAAAGTATCCTTAGATGCACGAAAACTGTTAATTTTGATGGATTTCAGTTTATCTACTTTTTTGGTTGTTATCTGTTTTTTTGGTGTCCTAGTGATGAAACCATTGGCGAATCTAGTGTTGTGAAGATTCTCCCCAGTGTTTTCTTAGTGTAGTTTTGTGTATTTATCTCCTGAGTTTAGGTCTTTGATCAATTTTGGGTTGATTTTTGTGTATGGTGTAAGGTAAATATATATCTTCATTTTTCAATTTGTGAATATCCAGTTTTCCCAGCACCTTTTGTTGAAAAGACTATCCTTTCTACATTGAATTGTCTTGTGAGTCTTGAAAATTAGTTGATGATTTATGTGAAAGTTTATATCTAGGTGTTCTTCTGTTCTATTTCATTGGTCTATATGCTAATACCATACTGTTCTAATTACTTTTATTTTCTTGTAGGTTTCACAGTTTTCTTTTTGAAAATTGTTTTGGCTTTTCACAACTCCTTGCAATTCCCTATGAATTTGAGGATTGACTTTTCCATTTCTGACCAAAAAGGCTCTTGGAATTTTGAAGGGATTGTATTGAATCTGTATATCACTTTGGGTAGTATTTAACATCTTAACATGTTAAGTCTTATTATCCATGAACATGGGATGTCTGTCCATTTATTTAAACAGCGTTTTGTAGTTTTCAGTATACAAGTCTTTTTCCTCTTTTATTAGATTCATTCTTAAGTACAGTTGATCCTTGAGCAACATAGGTTTGAACTCCCTATGTCCACATACACATAGGTATTTTATTTAAAAAAAATTTTTTTTAACATTTATTTATTTTTGAGAGACAGAGTGTGCAGAGAGAGGGAGACACAGAATCTGAAGCAGGCTTCAGGCTCTGAGCTGTCAACACAGAGCCTGATGTGGGGCTTGAACCCATGAATTGGGAGATCATGACCTGAGCTGAAGTCGGACTCTTAAACTGACTGAGCTACCCAGGCGCCCCCACATAGGTTGTTTTGATCAGTACAGTATGGTGAATGTATTTTCTCTTATGATTTTCTTAACATTTATTTTAAGAATGTGGTATATATTATATATAGCATACCAAATATGTGTTAATTGACTTTATGTTATTGATATTCTGGTTTATGTTGTTGGTTAGGCTTATGGTCAGCAGTAGGCTATTGATAGTTATGTTTCTGGGAGTCAGGGTTACACTCAGCTTTCTGACGACACAGGGGATCAGCACCCCCCTATCTTCTTTGTTGTTCAAGGATCAATTGTATTTTATTCTTTGTATGCTATTGTAAATGGAATTGCTAGATTAAATTCTTTGTTAGATAATTCATTGCTAGTATATGGAAACAGCTTAATTTTGCTTGTTGATCTGTACTCCGTTACTTTGTCTATTTGATTTTTAGCTCTACTACCTTATTATATGTAGGGGTTTTTTTGCATATAGGATTGTGTCATTTTTGAATAGTTTTACATCTTCCTTTCCAATTTGGATGTATTCATTTTTATGGGGTGGAGTCCAGTAGCTGGCTAGAAGTTTGGTATAGTGTTCAAACACAGCGGTAAATAACATGCATCCTTATCTTCTTCCTGATCCTATGCGAAAACGAGTCATTTATCACTGAGTATGCAGTTAGCTGTGGGGTTTTCATAAATATCCTTTATCATGTTGAGTTTATCCTCTGAGTGTTCTGAGAGTTTTTATCATTTAAGGATGTTGGATTTTGTCATTCTTTCTTTGTCAGTTAAGATGACTATGTTGCTTTTTTTCCGTTGGCTAACATGATATGTACAGTAATCGATACTCTTTTTGAACCACACTTGAATTCCTGAGATAAATCTCACTTGGGCATAGTGAATAATCCTTTTGGTATGCTCTTTGATTTGATTTCCTAATAGTTTCTGGAGGACTTTCTGTCATTTATGAGGTACTGCTTAGTAATTTTTTGTTCTTCTGAAGACCTATAAAGCTTCATAGAATGATATAAGAAGTGTTTCCTTCTCAGAGCCACCTGGTTGACTCAGTCAGTTAAGCGTTCAACTTCGGCTCAGGTCACAGTCTTCAGGTCCGTGAGTTGGAGCCCCACGTTGTGCTCTGTGTTGACAGCTCAGAGCCTGGAGCCTTCTTGGGATTCTTTGTCTCCCTCTCTCTCTGTCTCTCCCCCACTTGTGCGCGTGCTCTCTCTCTCTTTCTCTCTCTCTCTCAAAAGTAAATAAACATTAAAAAAATAAGTATTTTCTTCTCCAATTTTATTGGGAGCGTTTGAGAAATATTGATGTTAATTTTTTATGAAATGTTTGTTAGAATTCTCTGTTTAAGCCATGCATTTTAGTACTTTTTTTCATTGGGAGGTTTTTGATTACTGATTCAGTGTCTTTTTTTTTTTTTATTCAATTTCTTTTTATTTCTTCTTGAGTTAATATAGGTAGTTTGCAAGGAATTCCTCCCTATCTTCTAGGTTATCTAATTTTTTAGTGTACTGTTGTTCATAGTATTAAGTTTGATAGTAATATCCCATTTGAATTTGTCGATTTAGCTATTTATATCTTTTTTTTTCAGTCTAGCTAAACATTTGAGAATCTTTTAGAAGAACCAACTATTGGTTTTGTTAATTTTCTGTTGTTTTTCTAATCTGTATTTAGTATGTCTATTTTATTTCTGTGCTTTTAGCTTTGGGTTGTAAGGTACGGTTATAAGGTAATGTTATTATAAAAATATAATGTTTATACTATATTGCTGTAACCTGGACCTTTTATTAATAAATTACATCACTCTTTATTAATCTTTTTTAAAAAAGACCTAATTGTAGGAAAAAGAAAACTTCATAAATTTATCCTCTGCACCATTTTTAAGTTCTAATAGTGGATACATTCATATTGTTATATAACAGATCTCTAAAACGTTTTCATCTTTCGAAACTGAAAGTCTGATTTCATTGAACAACATAAGGGTGTCATGCTGGCAGATTATGTGACTCTTGATCTTGGGGTCTTGAGTTTGAGACCCTTGTTGGGCATACAGTTTATTTAAAAACAAAACAAAACATTAAATCATTGAGCAACAAATCCTTTATTCTCCTTACAGCTCCTGGTAGCCACCATTCTACTGTTTCTATCGTTTTGACTACTCTGTATATTTCACATTAGTGGAATCTAATAGTATTTGTCCTTTTGTGACTGGCTTACTTCACTCAGCATAATGTTCTCATGGTGACCCATATCATAGCATGTGACAGGATTTCCTTTCTTGTAAGTTTGAATTATATTCCATTTTATGTATATGCCACAATTGTTTATTGTTAGACATTTACTTTGCTTTTATCTTTTGACTGTTGTGAATGAATGTACAGTGTACAATTAATATAGGTGTACAAATCCCTTCAAAATCCTGCTTTTAATTATTTTGGATGTATACCCAGAAGTGAGATTGTTGGGTCATATGGTAATTCCATTTTTTCTAGTAACCTTTAAAAAATTTAGAGGCTATCTTATTTGATTTCAGCATAGTCAGCCCAGTTCTCTTTTGCTTAATATTTGCACAGAATATCTTTTTACATCCTTTATCTTTTGTTCTGTTTGTGTCTTTGGATATAAAGTGTGTCCTCGTAGACCACATACAGTTGTGCCATGTTTTTAAAATCCATTCTAGCACTCTCTGTCTTTGATTGCAGAGTTTATACCATTTACATTTAAAGTAGTTATTCAAAGAGTGAATATACTTATGCCTTTTTTCTGTTTTTGTCTATATGTCTTAACAGTGTTTTTGTCTATCATTTCTGTTACACCCTTATGTTGGTGTTGTTCCTAGTTGATTTTTTGTAGTGTTTGATTCTCTTCTCATTTCCTTTTTCTTTAAAAATATTCTGTAGATACTGTGTTTAGTGTGGAAATTACAATTAACATCTTGAGATTCTTATAATCTAATTTGAATTTGTCAAATATTACACAAAATTTTGCTTGTATATAGCTCCTTTTCCCTCATTTTTATTATTGATATGACAACTTTCAACTTAATACATTGTGTGTACAGTTATTTACATTAGCAATAATTGTTTTTGCATTTCTTTTTTAAATCATATAGCAAATAAAAGGTGGAGTTAGAAATGAAAACAATAGTACCTTTTAATTTTCCTGTGTATTTTTCAGAGGTCTTAATTTCTTCACTGTTTAGCTTGTTTTCATTTCATTGTAAAGGGCTTCCTTTAGGTTTTCTGGCAAGGCAGGTCTCGTTGTAGTGAACTCCTTTATTTTTGTTTATCCGGGAATGTATTAATTTCTTTCTCATAAGGATAGTTTTGCCAGTTATAGAATTCTCCATTGGAAGTTTTTTCTTTTAGATTTTGAGTATATCATCCCACTTTCTCTCATTTCCAATCTTCTAATCAGAAGATTAGGTACTTGCTGATACTCTTATTGACTGTCCCTTATATGTGGTACATTGTTTATCTCTGTTTTCAGGATTATTTTACTGTCTTTGACTGTTGACAGTTTGGTTATGTTAAGTCTTGCTCTAGGTTTCTTTGAGTTTACCCTACTTGGATGTGTTGAACTCCTTCCATTTGTAGATTCATGTTTTTCTATTAAATTTGGAAGTTTTCATCCATTGTTTCTTCAAATATACTTTAATCCTTTCTCTTCTGGGATTCCCATAATGACTATGTTGGTAGGTTGTGGTTCTCACAGGTCCCTTAGAATCTATTTACATTTCTTTATTTTTTTTTCCTTATTTCCTTTATTTTATTCCTTAAACTCAGCAATTTCAGTTTCATGACCTGAGCAGAAATCAAGAGTGGGATGCTTAACTGACTGAGCCACCCAAGTGTCCCTAGTTCTTTGTATATTATGGATACTAACTTTTATGAGATAGGTCATTTGCCAATATCTTCTCCCTTCTGAAGGTTGGCTTTTAGTTTTGCTAATTGTTTCCTTGACTAAGCAGAAGCTTTTTATTTTGATGAAGTCCCAATAGTTTGTTTTTGCTTTTGTTTCCCTTGCTTCAGGAGACATAATTTAGAAAGAAGTTGCTATGGCTGACGGCAGATGAGATTACTGCCTGTGTTCTCTAGGATTTTAATGATTTCATGTCTCACATTTAGGTCTTTCATCCATTTTGAATTTATTTTTGTGTAAGGCATAATAAAGTCATGGACAAAAACTAGCAAGCTAAAGAAGAATTACATATTACTGTCCCCACAGCTATTTGACATAGGGGCATCGAGTGGGGAATGGGTAGCTGCTATCACACTGCAGGTTGAAATATGCCATTATTAACCACAATTTACTGGCTAGCCTTTCCCCTTGGAAGTGTGTCAGTGTGAAGGTTCAGACTGACTCCAGAGTTTCAGAGTGGTTGCATCAGACAGTTCTGTCTATATAACTGCTGTCAAGATGCAGACAGGGATCCCTGGCACTCTCTGCTTTACCATCTTTCCTGACTCCTTTTCCTCTTTTTACTTTGTGATAACTAATGAAGAAGAGTATGAACTGACTTCACACCGCAATCTTTTTAAGCTGTGTAATTTTAATATTTTTTTGTCTTTACTTTCTGAATTTGTTTTCATGATGTACACCTCTAAAAGAGCCTTCTATTTAAAAAAAATTTTTTTTTAATGTTTATTTTTGAGAGAGAGACCAAGCATAAGCAGGGGAGGGGCAAAGAGAGAAGGCTACAGAATCCTTAGCAGGCTCCACACTGTCAGTACAGTGCCACCCCTCAAAGGGCCTTATATATTCATAGGATTACAGGATTACATAATTATCTTTCAAGGGTTTTGTCACTTAAAGATAACCAGTAAGGTATTTGATTATGAAATTTGAGTCTATTATGGAAGTAACATTTTCTGAACGATCAAAGTGGCAGCAAGTCAGAAAGTTACTTTTTACTATGATTCATTACATTTTAATTAGGAAAAGTATAATTATACTTATATAAGACCTATAAAAGCAATAAACTTAATTTTTTTTTTTTTACTGTTTACATTTATTCGAGAGAGAGAGAGAGAGAGAGAGAGAGAGAGGATGAGTGGGGGAAAGGCAGAGAGAGAGGGAGACACAGAATCCAAAGCAGGCTCCAGGCTCCAAGCTGTCAGCCCAGAGCACATCCAGGACTCAAACCCCTGAACCCAAGATCATGACCTGAGCTGAAGTCGGACATTCAACCGACTGAGCCACCCAGGCACCCCTAAAAGCAGTAAACTTTTAATTGATTATTTACTTATCCTTCATATCAAATGATATAAATAGTGTAGCTTATAGAAAGTCACCCCAATGTGGAGGAATTACTCCAAAGTTATTTTCCTGCTTTTATTTTGTCTTCTGGTTCAGAATTCTGTTGTGCATATATATCCTGATAGGGGAGATAGCATAAAAAAGTTCATATGTTTTATGCCTGAACAATATAAAAGTCGGTATTTTAGAATAGAAAAACATATATTTTCTGATGGAATTTTTATGTATAGAAAGTAAGTTGGATCCCTGAGATTTTTACTTTTGGAACCTTCAAATTGGGAATTACTGGCTTGCTCTTATTTGTTGCATATCTTGAATTTGCAGTTTGCAGCTTGATGGCTTATTTTAAGGTGAAGATACTTATTTTACATGATATTGTAGTATTTAATGTTACACTTTCACTTATTAATCTGTTTAGTATAAGGAGATTTTGTGTTTCTTGGTTTATTGCTCTGTAGACGTTTAAGTGAGTTTCTATTATGTACTCCAGTAAAATGAACATTGCATACTTTTTTTTTTTTTAAGAGAGAGAGAGAGACATATTGTGAGCGGGGGAGGGGCAGAGAGAGGGTGACACAGAATCCAAAGCAGGCTCCAGGCTCTGAGCTGTCAGCACAGTGCCTGATGCGGGGCTTGAACTCAGGAGCTGTGAGGTCATGACCTGAGCCGAAGTCGAACGTTTAACTGACTGAGCCGAAGTTGGACGTTTAACTGACTGAGCCACCCAGGCGCCCTGAATACTTTTTTTTTTAATGTTTGTTTATGTTTGAGAGAGAGGGACATTGTGTGAGTGGAGGAGGGGCAGAGGGTGGAGGAGATGCAGGATCCAAAGTAGGCTCCAGGCTCTGAGCTGTAAGCACAGACCCTGACTTGGGCTCGAACCCATGAACCATGAGATCATGACCTGAGCCAAAGTCAGACGCTTAATCAACTGAACCACCCAGGCGCACCTGTATGAATACTTTATAACCATTTAATATGAAAAATGTGTTACACTTAGAATAGTTAATTTGGATTTCTCTTCTAATTGCAATTTATTTTATTTGCAACTACTTACATTTTAAAACACTAATTTGTTTATATTTTAATGATCTACATTATAAATTTAATTGGAATCCTCTTTATACTTGGATTCCAGAAATTTTTTTATTGTGTGCTTCCCTCTTGTGGCTGGAAAATTAAACTTTGGTTTTTTTAGATAAGATAAAGCTCTGCTTCAGTGGAATTTTATTTTCACAATGTTATGTACTGCCATTTATGATATATGGTAATGAATATTTTCCCAACATATTAGAAAATATTGTTCCAACTGCTTTCTTGACTTTTAAACTGTAGAAGTTTTCTGTAGAACTTTTTGGTATCACGTTGTTTATTAATGTAGTATAATTATTTTTGATTATTGTCTCTACCTTTATTTTATAGTTGAAACATTGTAGTCGGTATATACACGACTTATTTCCTTCACTCATCAAGAATTTGGATCCAGTGCCACTTAGACATCTCCTTAATCTGGTCTCAGCTCTTGAGCCAAGTGTTCATACTGAACAGGTAATATATTTAAAGCATTAAATAATGGTGGGTGTTTTTTTTTTAATATAAAATTTGTGATGCAGATAATTGGTAGGTTTTTAACGTTCACATTTCATTTAGGCAAAAGAATATTAAATTTGTTACGAATCGCTAATTTCAACCTCTCTCTTTTTTTTGAAAGACCCTATACTTGGCATCGATGTTAATTAAAGCATTATGGAACAATGCACTAGCAGCTAAGGCTCAGCTGTCTAAACAGAGTTCTTTTGCATCATTATTAAATACTAATCTTCCCATTGGAAATAAGAAAGGTTAGTAAAGTGTGATGTATTTTTTAAAGTAATATTTCTCCATTTAATAATTCAAACTTGAAGTAGTTTCTTCTCAGTATTAACTTCAAAATAAGTTTGAGATGGGAGGTAGGGTATTTGTTAAAGGGTTAATAAATAGTGGTTAGCTAATACGTTTGGTTTACTCTTCAAGTAAAGAACAGTAATGAAGTTGTAGTAGTTATTGGATATTCTCTCATTAGTTCTTCCCATGGGGTTGGGGGGAAACCATTTCCTAATAGCTTTGGAGCTTTTGGTTAGAAAACAAACATACTTTGTTTTAGAAACAATTTTTATAGCAGATCATAGTGGTACAATTCTCTGTGTTTTCTAATTCAAAAGTTGTCTCACTTCAGGCATTTTATGGGTTTTATGGAAAGCTTTCCAGAGCTTTCTAAAACATTATCAACTTTACCCCATTTTTTGGTCTCCTGACATCATATAACTATGTTTTTATTTAGGATTTTCCATTCAGGCACACACAACTACTATTGTAGGTGTTAGGGACTTCATTATTTCAGGTTTCTCTGCCTGTATTTTGTTGATTTTGTAATAATAATCAGAGCAGTTGATAATCTTCCAGAGAAGATCAGTCACTTAGAATATTTCCCTCCTGTTTTTTCCTTTTCCTTCAGAGGAAGAAGAGCTCAGAAGAGCAGCCCCATCACCTTGTAAGTTGAGTCTTAGAAATGCATGGCAAGATGACTTGTAGTGTTGTTTCCATGATCACATAGAATTCATTTTATATAATATATTTGTATCAGGGCTATAAAGTTTTTTTGAGTAGATATGAACACTTAACTGGCTAACCATCTTATTTTCAATTGAAATCATCTATGTCCTCTTGAGAGATAATTAATGAATGTTAACATATTTCCAGATTATATTTTTTGGCTATTTAGCATAAAGGTTTTATAAATGAAAGAATCAAAGGATTATGTCATTCTCATAAATTCCCATGTTAATACAAATTAAGAGTAACAATGTAAAATCTGTTTAATATAGGGTCACCTGCTGCTAGTCCTCAAAGCAGTGATAACAGTGATACACATCAAAGTGGAGGCAGTGACATTGAAATGGATGAGCAACTTATTAATAGAACGAAACATGTCCAACAACGACTTTCTGACACAGAGGTATGAAAACAGTTTTCCCCCCAGTTTAACAAGATTTTTGGATTTTGGGGATTTTATCATGTTTATCCTTTGAACTGGAAATATAAACATAGTCCATGTTCAGGCCTCTTCTGTAACTAGTTATTGTTAAAGTTCTTTAAATTTTGTGTGTTTTAATTCTATTGTATATTTTTTAGAGGAGTCTGTCATGATTACAGCAGACTCTTTTTTTTTTTTTTTTTTTTTTAAAGGAAAATTTGTTTTACATTAACAGAGATGGGTGTGGGAGGAAAGTTAAAGTGTCACTTTGCAGACAGGGCTAATGTTTCTGCGGTGATGGGTTTGCACTTTATTTTTTTATTTTAGAGAACATGTGCACTTGTGCAAGTGATTGGGGGAAGGACAGAGAGAGTCCATAGTGAGCCTGGAGCCCGACACCTGGTTTGATCCCACAACCCTGGGATCATTATCTGAGCTGAAATCAAGAGTTAGATGCTCAACTGACTGAGACACCCAGGTGCCCCTTGCGTCAACCTTTTAAAAAGTCAGGGTGTTCATGTCAGTTACTTTTTTCTTACTAGTTTAAATATTTATTTAAGTCTGTTTCTTTCTAAATCTAGGAATCTATGCAGGGAAGTTCTGATGAAACTGCCAACAGTGGTGAAGATGGAAGCAGTGGTCCTGGTAGCAGTAGTGGGCATAGCGATGGATCTAGCAATGAGGTGAATTCTAGCCATGCCAGCCAGTCCGCTGGGAGCCCTGGCAGTGAGGTACAGTCAGAAGACATTGCAGATATTGAAGCCCTTAAAGAAGAAGATGAAGATGATGATCATGGTCATAATCCTCCTAAAAGCAGTTGTGGTACAGATCTTCGGAACAGAAAGTTAGAAAGCCAAGCAGGCATTTGCTTAGGGGATTCCCAAGGCCCATCAGAAAGAAGTGGGACAAGCAATGGAACAGGAAAGGACCTGGTTTTTAACACTGATTCAATGCCTTCAGTAGATAATCGAATACGAATGCTAGATGCCTGTTCACACTCTGAAGATCGAGAACATGATATTTCAGGGGAAATGAATGCTGCTCATATAGCACAAGCATCTCAGGAATCTTGTATTACACGCACTGGGGACTTTCTTGGGGAGACTATTGGGAATGAATTATTTAATTGTCGGCAGTTTATTGGTCCACAGCATCACCACCACCACCACCACCATCATCATCACCACCATGATGGGTAAGTCTCCTTAAAAATAGATTGTATTGTGGTGCTTGGCTGGCTCAGTCCATAGAGCATGCGCCTCTTGATCTTGGGGTTGTGAATTTGAGCCCCATATTGGGCATAGAGATTACTTAAAAAATAAATGTTTTGGGGCGCCTGGGTGGCTCAGTCGGTTGAGCGTCCGACTTCGGCTCAGGTCTCGATCTCGCGGTCCGTGAGTTCGAGCCCCGCATCGGGCTCTGGGCTGATGGCTCAGAGCCTGGAGCCTGCTTCCGATTCTGTGTCTCCCTCTCTCTCTGCCCCTCCCCCGTTCATGCTCTGTCTCTCTCTGTCTCAAAAATAAATAAATGTTAAAAAAATAAATGTTTACCAAAAAAAGTCTATTTCCTTTAGGGAACCAATTACAGTTTGTGTTTATTGAATTGCAGTATATTCTAGATTAGTGCAAATAAGAATATAATGTAAATTCAAAAGCATGCTGCAGGTATATAATTGTTAATTTGCTTCTGGGCACATTTTAAAAAGCAAAATGGAGGGGCGCCTGGGTGGCGCAGTCGGTTAAGTGTCCGACTTCAGCCAGGTCACGATCTCGCGGTCCGTGAGTTCGAGCCCCGCATCAGGCTCTGGGCTGATGGCTCAGAGCCTGGAGCCTGTTTCCGATTCTGTGTCTCCCTCTCTCTCTCCCCCTCCCCCGTTCATGCTCCGTCTCTCTCTGTCCCCCAAAAAATAAATAAACGTTGAAAAAAAAATTTAAAAAAAAAAAAGCAAAATGGAATAGGTGACATTAACTTTGTAAGTTTTATTTAAAGCAGTAATATCTAAAATGTCCATATGTAATCAGTAAAAAAACAAAGATATTTTTCTTTCTTTTGTAATAAGGCTTCAATATTCTGTGTATGTTTTATATTTACAGCGCATTTCTGTTTAGATCAGCAACTTTTCAATGTGTGCAATCACCGTAGTGGCTAGTTGCTATCATATTGGACAACACAGATCTAGATCTTTATCTCCTTGTAATAATTACCTTAAAGCAGTTATAAGATTGCTTGTGGAAACTCCATTAAATTGTGATCATTAAAAGGAAATTTTACATGCATCTTAATTTTAGGGTATGAATAAGGATAAAGCTTTTTGAGTATTTGTGAAATATATTTGTGGTAATTAAAAGTAAGTGATTCTGTCATTAGGTGTTATTGGGGAAAGTACTTAATTTTTGTGTCAGTCATTTTCTCATCTATAAAATAGGAACATTAGTACTTACCTCTTGGGTTTTAATGTGAACATTTTATGGGCCGATGTACTTGGTACATAATAGAACTCAATATGTGTTAGCTCCTGTTTATTACTGTCATATAAGTAGTAAATTTTAATTGACAATAAAATACAAATATGTGGTTTATCAGTATTAGTTTTCTTAACACTTGGCAGTGTGTCAGGACTTTCAGAATTCAGTGTGGTTGTTTGGGAGAACTATATATCCATATATTTACTACTTTATTTTCTTTGCCTTTATTTCTTATTACTGACCCATATGAATTTAAGGTGATGTCTCTCAATCTTGGCAGTATTGACATTTTGGATCAAATAATTCTGTGTTTTGAATTTGCAGCAATGTGAATGTATTATAGGATGTTTAGCATCATCCTTAATCTTCTATCTCTAGATGCCAGCAGCATCTCCCACCTTGTGATAACCAAAAATATCTCTAAACATTGCCCAGTGTCCCCCTGTGATTGAGAACCAGTGGTTTATAGTCTGACGTTTTACATATACACATTCAAAGTTCTTCCCAGGATAGCTTATAAGGAAGACAAAGCAATTAGTTTTGTAAAACTGAGGTGAAATATATTCATTTTGGCACATTGCATATCTTTTAGTTTTCATACCCACAACAATTCCCTACTTCACAAGACCTACAATTTTCATATTAGCACTTCCCATGTTCTCTGTGCAGGGTACCTCTTGTGAATCTCTAAATTAATCCTGACCATTTTTCCTTTGTGTTATTTTTTATCTTTTTTGTTTTCCATCCTTAAAGTACCCAGTATGGTATGTTTCAGAAGTAAATTGCTTACTAGGTATTGTTTTAATAGGAGTTTACATTGAATAAAAGTCTCCTGGTTAATAACCACATCTAGATTGCAGCCTTAAAATGAAGTATTTTCCTGGTTGTAATCTCATTCGATTTTGGAGTTGTACAGGGTTTCACATTGTGGTTTGAGCTCAGAAAATATGTAACAGTGAGTTTACAGATTTTCCCTAAAATTATCTTTGAGTTGGTTTTAGTGAAGTGTGTTGATGGGTCAGACAATATGTGGGTATATTGTGTAATTAATTTATAATTCTGACATAGTGGGGTTTTCAGTTTTTGAGACAATTTTTGTGTGTTTCACAACATGTGTTTTAACTTTGTGCTTTTCTCTGTGTTAATAGGCATATGGTTGATGATATGCTAAGTGCAGATGATGTCAGTTGCAGTAGCTCCCAGGTCAGTGCAAAATCAGAAAAAAATATGGCTGATTTTGATGGTGAAGAATCTGGGTGTGAAGAGGAACTAGTTCAGATTAATTCACATGCAGAGCTAACATCTCATCTCCAACAACATCTTCCCAATTTAGCATCTATTTACCATGAACATCTTAGTCAAGGTAAGGTTTTGTAGTAAGTAAAATATTTACTTTCTTTAAAACAATTTATATTGATAAAAGGATTCAATATTTAATGTTATACTTGAATATTTTTGCCAAATCATACGTGTGTGGTTTGTTTTCTTTCCTAGGGAATGAAATTATTATGAATACTCCATCATGAATATAAAGGCTACATTTCTATCAAGAGATATTTAGCTAGGAAAGGAAATACATAATATATAAAATTATAGTCTTGTATGTTAGAAAATAAATGGCTATATTAAATTTTATATTTAGAAATCTAAGGAGCTAAAAGGAAATTACACAGGGTCATATGTTGTATGAGTCCATTTATGTAAAATGTCTAGCATAGTCTTTAGTGAGTAGAAAGTAGATTAATGGTTGCCTTGGGCTAGGGAGGGTTGGGAGGATATAAGAGTAGAGGTAACTGCTACAGGGCAAGGTGTTCCATCCGGAGTGATGGAAATGTTCACAAAATGATGGTTCTAATCATTTCAAATCATTCTTTAAAAAGTAATAGGAAATGACCATACTTGGAAGAATGGAGGTTAGAGGAGGTTGAAGAATAATAGAAGAAAAAGGAGGAAAGGGAGACAAATTAAGAGGGAAAAATAGTATTAGAATTAGCAGTTTAAAGGTTCAACTTCCTGAAACTAATGGAACATTGTCAAGTACACTTCAAAAAAAAATAAAGTGCTGTATACACTTAAAAAATTAAAATAGGGGCACCTGATCAGTCAGTTAAGTATCTAACTTTGGCTGAGGTCCTGATCTTGTGGTTTGTGAGTTTGAACCCCACATCGGGTTCTGCGTTGACAACTCAGAGCCTGGAGCCTGCTTTGTCTCTTTCTCTCTCTCTCAAAAAAAATAAACATGAAAAAAATTTTTTAAAGTTAAAATAAAGGTCCAACCTCATGCTTTTTAAGGTACTATCAGCCCCTGCTAGCCTAGGAAATGGATTTTGGTGTACCAGTACAGACTGAGTAAACCTGATAGATAGGTTTATGTTAAAAAGCCATAATCAAATTTAGAGATATAACTTATGGACTTTGGCAACAGTTTAATTGATTTCAAATTACGTGTGCATGATGTAGATAAGGGTATCTTGACTTTTTTTTATTGTTGTGTTATTGTGGTTTTTTGAGAAATGAATAGATTAAGTAAGATTGAGGTCAGTTGAATTTGATACCATATTTACTAAATTTTCACCATTATTTTTATTCTGTTTTCCTTTTACTCAGTATTGTACCTATTTTTTACTATATGAAGTTAGAAATTGAGCAGAATTATTATGTATATTAATGCTTTCTGAATCTACCTTGTATAACTATTTAGTACTATGAAGAACTTTTCAACACAGTAACACAATTCAGTTTAAAAATAGGCAAAAAGGGGCGCCTGGGTGGCGCAGTCGGTTAAGCGTCCGACTTCAGCCAGGTCACGATCTCGTGGTCCGTGAGTTCGAGCCCCGCGTCAGGCTCTGGGCTGATGGCTCAGAGCCTGGAGCCTGTTTCCGATTCTGTGTCTCCCTCTCTCTGCCCCTCCCCCGTTCATGCTCTGTCTCTCTCTGTCCCAAAAATAAATAAACGTTGAAAAAAAAAAATTTACAAAAAATAAAAATAGGCAAAAAAAAAAAAAAAAAAAAGGTGGGGGGGGGTCCCTGGATGGCTCAGTCAGTTAAGTATCTGATTCATGATCTCAGCTCAGTCTTGCTCTCACAGTCATGAATTCAAGCCCCATGTTGGGCTCTGTACTAGGTGTGAAGCCTACCTAAAAAAAAAAAAATGGGCAAAAGATTTGAATAGTTAAAAGAAGATACAGAAATGTGGTCAATAAATACATGAAACTGATGCTTAGTATCTCCAGTTACCTGGGAAATGCAAAAAATTACTACCACAATGCAGTACTACTATATACCTACTGTAATGGGTAAAATTAAAGACTAACGATATTAAATGACACTAACTTCTAGAGCAACTAGAACTCTCCATTGCTGTTGAGGAGTATGAATTAATTCAGCTGATTTGGGACCTGTTACACCAGTTTCTTATAAAGTTGAACATGTATCTCTCCATATGACCCAGCAATTCCTATTCTGGTTTATTTACCCGAGAAATGAAAACATATGTACACAAAAAGATTGTACATTGAATGTTCATACCTGTTCCAGAATAATTTCAACTGGAATTAACTGGTATATTAACGAAATATGGTATATTTACACAAAGTAATACTACTCATTAATAAGAAGGAAAGAACTAATACATGCAACATAATGGGTAAATATCAACATTCTAAGCAAATGAAATTAAAAGGGTGTACTACATACTGAGTATCACTAAAAGCAATTCTGGAATATTCAAAAGTACAGTAAAACCTTGGTTTGCAAGCATAATTCATTCCAGGAACATGCTTGTAATCCAACACGTATATCAAAGCAGATTTCAGGAACCATTGGCTCAGTTGTGATCATGTGACATTTGGTGCCGCATACTATTTGTGTTGCAAGTTAAAATTTATTAGAAATGTTTGCTTATCTTGTGGAACACATGCAGAACAAATTACTCACAATCCAAGGTTTTATAAATTAGTTTATAATGATTGAAATCTTCTTAATGATTACCTAAGGTTTGGTGGTAGAGAATGATTGTAAGAGGTCACAAGGGAACATTTTGGGGTGATAGAAATGTTCTATATCTTGATTATGTGCTTACATTATACTTTAATAAAATTAAGCTAAAAAAGAAATATTAAAACAAAACCACCAAAAGGCAGGCCAAGGACTGGGAGAAATATTTGCAAATTATGTATCTCATAAAGGGCTTATATCCAGAATATGCAGGAACTTTTACAACTCAGTAGTAATTTAGCAAAGAGAGAAGATACACAAATGAATGATAGCACATGAAAAGATGCTAAAACATCATTAGTCATTAGGGAAATGCAAATTTTAAAAAATACTTGTTTATTTGAGGGACTCCTGGGTGGCTCAGTTGGTTAAGCATCCAACTCCTGATGTCAGCTCAAGTCATTGTCTCACAGTTTGTGAGTTTCAGCTTACACAGAGCACAAGTGAGTTTGAGCACAGAGTAGAGCCCCTTGTGTGACCAGATCCCCCAAATGGGAGATCATGATCAGAGCCAGAATCAAGAGGGACACTTAACTGACTGAACCACTTAGGCATCTCACCAAATGAAAATTTTTAAATCACAATGAGATTCTACTGGACACCTATTAGAATGGCTGAAATTAGAAAGAGTGACCCTGCTGATGTATTGTGGGGATGTAGAGGAACAGGAACTGGTACTCTAATAAACTATTGTTGGGAATGTAAAATGGCACAAACATTTTGGAAAACAGTTTGGCAATTCTTCAGATGTTAAATACACATTTATCTTGTGACTCACCAATTCCAGTTTACCGAAGAGAAAGGAAAGCATGTGTCCATATAGACTTGTTACACAGATGTTTATGGCAGCATCATTCATATTAGCCAGAGCCTGGAATCTCTGAAATGTCTATTAACTGTTGAATATAACCAAAATGAAGTATTTCCATGTAATAGAATATTATACTGTAATTAAAATGAATACTATATGTGCTTTGATATTGATGAACCTCAAAACATATTTTGGTAAGTGAACAAATTCAGATGTAAGGCTACACAAATTGTATGATTCCATTTACAAAAATTTCTAGAAAAGGCTAATTTATGTGGATGCAAAAATGGATTAGAGCTGAGGAATGTGATAGGAATTGTAATTAGGTATGAAGGAATGTTTTAAGGTGGTGGAAGTGCTTTAAACATTAATGTTGATGGTTGTACAATTCTTGTTTCAATGAAATCAATGTATATGTACAATTAAATAGGGAAATTTCATGGTAAAGCTGTTCAAAAAAAACAAGCATTTTTACTTATTAGAACTAGTGAAAATTTATTTAGCTTGGCACACAAAGCCTAAATTATTATACTAGAATCTTTGCATTTAGTTGAATGTTGTAGGTAAATCATCTTTGGTACAACTTTTTAAATGTAGGGATATAAAACATTATACAGAAGGTAATTTAGAAGAATGTTTCTTAGGTATAAAATTATTTCAAGAAAATTATCTTTATGCTTAATTTGAGTTTCAAGCATTTATATATAGTTCACTTGACATGTGAAAAACAATCATAGTTACTAGAAATAATGAAGAGACTATGAGAAGAAAACTCTTCTTAAACTTAGTCTTATCAATCTCTAAGCAACACTGCAGCTCACAAAGCAACTGTTTTGTTAATCTTGTATTGTTTTTATTTTGTGGTGTAAAAATAAATTGTTACACTTTACTTTGGATTTGTTAACACTACGAATGCTATAATTCACAATTTCAGTCAGTTGCATTCCTCTATAGTGTGTTATATTTCATCCCTTCAGGACCTGCAGTTCATAAACATCAATTCAACAGTAATGCTGTGACAGACATTAATTTGGATAACGTTTGCAAGAAAGGAAACACTTTGTTGTGGGATATAGTTCAAGATGATGATGCGGTAAGTTACTTGATAGAATGAAAAGACTACAAAATTACACCAAAATGCAAACAGGATAAACTAACTTTATGTGTATACATTTTTTGCAGGTTAATCTTTCTGAAGGATTAATAAATGAAGCAGAGAAGCTTCTCTGTTCCTTAGTATGTTGGTTTACGGATAGACAGATTCGAATGAGATTCATTGAAGGTTGCCTTGAAAATTTAGGAAACAACAGGTAAATGGGAATTTAAAAAAATTTTATATAGTAGTCAAAGTTCCTTTTGTGTATTCTTTACTGACTATGGTTATATTGGATTCATAGCATTTAATGAAACATTACCAACCAAAATTTTTTTTTTTTTTTTTAAGTAATTGTGGTTTTCTTATTAGGTTCGATTTTTTACCTCATAGGGTTCTTTTTTTTTTTTTTAATTAGACCTTCTTTTTCGGCACTTGTGACACCCTTGATTAGATATCCTGCAACAGAAACAAAGTAATAATAACAATACTTTCTTCTTGATTCTGGAAACATAGTGGTGACTGCTGTGTTTTCAAATTTCAGTTAAACATTCTTGAACTGTTTCATATATAAAACAACCTAAATAAGATAAATGAAGTTAAACTTAAGTGAAATGCAAACATTTTGATAATGGCATTGTTCTTCCATCTGGGTCGATCTTTTATGTCTTGACTTGTGTCATGCATAAAGAATTAGGCTGGTGGTTTTTTCTAGTTTGAATTCTGCCATGTACTTCTTACTTGGGCTAAGATGATTACCGCAACTTTTGATTTTCAGTTCTTTTTCATTGGTATAGTTTCAGGTTTCCTTTGTCTTACACTGCTTTGGTAATGCCATCTCTATTACAGGGCATTCACTTACTAATTGAATGTATTGTATTCTGTTGTATTCATACAGTGTTTTCAGCACACTCTGCCTAAGCCTGATACAAATATTTAATTTTACTGAATGCTTTAATAAGCTTTAAAGTTTAAATGCTATAAACTTTTTTTTAAAACTCAGTTGAATTAGAAAAAGTATGTGTGACAGTTTCTGCTTTTTATTTTAAACGGTTATATAGTTTGCACAGTTTCTTCATGCAGGTATAAGAAACCACTTAATAAATAGACCTCTGTTAGCACATCAGTTACATCACTTGACATGAATTCTTTAAAAGGAATGCTTTTAATGGCTAGATTAATTTTTTAAAATTTATGTAGGTAGTATAGCAGTTAATTTTAAAATGTAAATTGTCTTTTAGACGTCTTTGTGAAACCAGTAAACAGTTTTTTTAAGTGGTTGTGACAGTTTATATTTCCCATATGTGCATCTGCATACCCTAAGACCCAGCAGTTCCACTGCTAATTCCAGCAGTTCCACTGCTAAGTATGTGCCTTACAGAAAGACATCCAGATGATTGCCAAAATGCACATTCAAGAATGTCCGGGGGCACCTGGGTGGCTCAGTTGGTTGAACGTCCGATTTCAGATCAGGTCATAATCTCACGGTTTGTGAGTTTGAGCCCCGCGTCGGGCTCTGTGCTGACAGCTCAGAGTCTGGAGCCTGCTTCGGATTCTGTGTGTGTCTCTCTCTCTGCTCCTCCCCTGCTCACACTCTGTCTCTCAAAAATAAATAAAGATTTAAAAAGTAAAGTAAAAAGAAAAGAATGTTCATAGCTGGGGTGCTTGGAGTGGCTCAGTCTGTTAAGTGTCCAACTTTGGCTCAGTTCGTGATCTCACAGTATGTGAGTTCAAGCCCCACATCGGGCTCTTTGCTGTCAGTGCAGAGACCACTTCTGATCCTCTGTATCCCTCTGTCTCTCTGCCTCTCTCACCCCCCCACCCCACCCCAAAAATAAATAAATAAACAAACAAACTTAAAAAGAAGGTTCATAGTAGCATTATTCAAAATAACTGAATAGTCTTTATATAGCTATCCAAGTGTCAAAAAAGAATAGAAAGGAAAACTAAATGGTGGACTCTTTGTTGAATGACATTATAGCAGTAACATTGAATGAACTACAGCTGCATGGAATAGTATGGATGAACTTCACAGATACAATGTTGAGTGTAATAAGCCAGATATAAGAGAGTGTATCACTGTTACTCTATTTATGTAAAGTTTAAAAACAGGAAAATGATTGTATTTAGTAGTCAGGATAATGGTTACTATTGGGTTATGTAGTGACTAGAACAGAGGCACAATGAAAGCCAGATGTATGTTGGTAATGATTTATTTCTTGATGGGGGTGCTCATCATACAGATATGTTCACCTCCTATTCTGAGTTATTAGGTATACACTTTTTCCATGTATACTTCAGTAAGACTGTGTGAAATATGAAACATCATGCAGCCTTTAAAGATTTTTTTTTAAAGATTATATCAATATAGAGGCATATAATTACAGGCTTGTCTGTTAAAAAAGATTGCAAGCAATATGTGAGACTATAAAATGGTTAATTTTGAGAGAATTGAGTACTTTTTTTCTTCCTTATGCTTCTTGATTTCTTATTTTTCCACAGTCATCACACCTTTAAAAGTAGGAAAACTTAAAAGGGACAGAAGGAAAAATAAGTGTGTAAAACGGAAAATAGTCAATCTGGATTTTTTATTAAGCTTTAATTTGTCCACACCCAGATTAGTTGAAATTAAAGCATTTTTCCTTTGTTCACTTCCTGTATCCTGATACAGTTACTTAATTAATGCTTTATTGAGTATGTTGTAAACATGATTACTGTGTTGCATTTAATTTTGCCCTCAAACTTGACTCTTCAGATGGTTGCTGTATCATGCTAGTTTTGTAGTGAACGACAGTCATATGTGATAATATTTAGAGCATAATGGCATTTTTTTAGCATAGGAAATACACACCACATCCAGTGTATACCAGTTAAACTTACCAACATTATCATGTAAGTTGAAAAATTTTTGTACATCATTGGTCTGGGTTTCTTGATAAACCAGTGGTTTTCAGTGGGAGTGATTCCCCCCCCACCCCCTGGCAATATCAACCAAGATATTTTTTGGTCGTTAACACTAATGAATGGTATTGGATGTATTACTACAGGCCAGGGATGCTGCTAAATATCCATCAATGCAGAGAACAGCCTCTCCACAACAAAAGGATTACCTGGTCCAAAATAGTCAGTAGTGGCATCTGAATTATAGAAACCCTAAAGAATACAAGAATTCTTTTTCAAATCTAGCCCCTGGGTTTACCATCAGAAAGGAGTGTTGCATAAGGATGCTAATATTAATGGTAAAGCTCTTCCTTATGTTGAAACAAATGGGCCACTGCAACCTTATTTATCATTTTCCTGACATTTGACAAAAGAACACAGAAGTCTACTTCTTGGTGATGTCAGTTTTTTATGTACTTAAGGAAGCTTTATCTTTTTATTTTCTCTGTACTAACTTTTATATTTTCTTTGCAGTTCCTTACATGGTTTATAGATCTATCAGCATTGTTTGTTTTTCCTTTTCTGTGGTCATATTCCAATTTATTTGATAAAATGAATCTAGTTTTGGGGGCACCTGGGTGGCTTTGTTGGTTCAATGTCTGACTCTTGATTTTGGCTCAGGTCGTGATCTTGTCGTTTGTGGGATTGAGTCTTGCATTGGGCTCTGTGCTGACATCATGGAGCCTACTTGGGATTCTTGCTTGTCCGCATGTGTGCACTTGCTCGCTCTCTCAACTATAAAACATTAAATAAACATTAAGAAAATAAACTTAGCTTTTTTTTTTAACAGTAATATGGGCCTGTTCTCAGGAAGCATAGAGATCTGAAAAAGAAAATTAAAGCCTTCTATAAATCGTCCATAATTCTACCATTTATATGGAACCGTTGTAAACACTTTTTTTAAATGCCTTGCCTCGTCTCTGATATGCAGCATGTGTGTGCTTTGTGCACATTTAGCCTCAGGCAGATTGTTTTATAAGACACAGAAGAACATTTCAAGAGTACAGGAAGTTAAAAGTTACAGAAACACACAGTAGACTGCTTTGCAGAATGTTTTCATAAAGTGAGAGCGTGAGGCAGATGGTAGCTCCCACAATGAAAAGTCCATTTCTTTTCAGGCTTGTCTCCAAGGCTGGGTGAGATAAGACTGCTGTCCATTGAGTAGGATGGATTTAGGGGTTGGGTTGTAATCAGCCCCTTTGGTTTTTTATGTTTATTAGAAGGCATTTCCTGTACCTAGGCACCCCCTGAAGATTTGTGTCCTCCCAAGAATTGAATTGAGACTGGAATTCTGTCTCCTATGCTATTCTTGATCCTGTGTATGTACTTTACCACATATGCTCAAAACTTTTGCCTTTGTGTACAAAAGATGTCTTTAGTAAAGTGATCATGTGTCAGGGGCCCTGTTTATATAAATAAAGGTTTGTAGGGGCGCCTGGGTGGCTCAGTCGGTTAAGCGTCCGACTTCAGCTCAGGTCACGATTTCACAGTCTGTGAGTTCGAGCCCCACGTCAGGCTCTGTGCTGACAGCTCAGAGCCTGGAGCCTGCTTCGGATTCTGTGTCTCCCTCCCTCTCTGCTCCTTCCCCGCTCATGCTCTGTCTCTCTCTGTCTCAAAAATAAATAAAAACATTTATAAATAAATAAATAGAGGTTTGTATAATTAACAAATGGATGGTACTATATACTACTTTTGTTTTCTTCTCTATAAAGACTATATTCCATATAGCATTTCATGTCAACTTTTGGTATATACTATAATTTATAATGACTGAAAAAGAACTTTGTAGAATGCATCAGTCTTTTTTTTTTTTTTAACGTTTTATTTATTTTTGAGACAGAGAGAGACAGAGCATGAACGGGGGAGGGGCAGAGAGAGAGGGAGACACAGAATCTGAAACAGGCTCCAGGCTCTGAGCCGTGAGCCCAGAGCCCGATGCGGGGCTCGAACTCACGGACCGCGAGATCGTGACCTGAGCCGAAGTCGGCCGCCCAACCGACTGAGCCAGTCGGGGGCACCTGGGCGCCTCTAGAATGCATCAGTCTTAAAACATGTAGTCCAGGATTAGGAAAAAATCATTCAAACATAACTTTGTGAATAACACCAGCAAACGTGTTCATTCTGCTAAGGCAACATAATATTTTATTGGTGGTAATTACAGGAATATCATACTGTTACCTAGTAATAAGCTTCTGGTAACAGCAGTAACTCTTGGATTGAAGCAAAGAGCTAGGGCATTTTAGGGTAAAACATCTTTTATTAGGTCTAAAATTAGTATCTTGTCACTCTGGATCGTTGAACCATTTTATCCTTAAACACATTGTTGCTTATGATTGTGTTTTGGTATTTGAAATTTTCACCCTTAGAAGAAATTGTGAAATGTAGGTTTAAATATAACAGTCCTTTTTTTTATGTTGAGTTTTGTAAGCATATCACCAATCAAAACTGGGCAAAAAAGTTGATAAATCAGTTTAACATGTAGTTGTTACAGGAAAAAATCTACAGTATAATTTTAATTGGAACAGGTTGCTGCATATCTTGTGACTTTTAACATTGAAATATAAATTATTATTATCACCAAATTATCTTCCCTGATTTTGTAGCTATGTTAATAATTTTCAGTCTGTAATCACTTTATATCATTTTTTCCTTTTAAATTTAGCAGTTTAAATAAAAAGTATTATTTTGGGATCATTTAGATCATTTGATCCAGATTCGGTCATTTCTTAGAAACTATTAATAGTGCTTTAAATGTGTGTATTTTATGTTCTTAGGAAATTAAAAAAAAAATGTTTTAATGTTTATCTTTGAGAGAGACAGCGTGAGTGAGGGAGGGGTAGAGAAAGAGGGAGACTAAGAATTCACAGCAGGCTCCAGCCTCCGAACTGTCAGCACAGAGCCCAGTGCAAGCCACAAGATCATGACCTGAGTGAAAGTCACATACTCCGCTGACAGAGTCACCCAGGCACCCTGATCAACTTTTAAAGAAATGTTTTAGTCCTATAAAATGTAATCTCTCCCTGATAACTCACAGTTTGTAAATTGTCCTATTTTTCTGCATTCCTATTTTTGGTTATTCAGTTATATGAACCATACCATTATCCACTCATCTAAACCAGTATCCACTCAGCCCCTGGCTCCCTATGCATTATTGTCAAGCAACATTACATTTCATGAAATGAAAACATGTTTATTGTAGAAAATTTGGAAAGTAAATTTAAACAGTCTAAACCTTTAACACCATTGACTGCAAGAAATAAGATTTTCAGAAAATATATACCTATTGCACACTATAAGACTTGTCAATGTCTTCTTAAAGTAAGATATATCTCTTTCTAGATTTTGTTTCTTTGTATTTTAAAACCATTGTTAAAATCACTGGGCAAACAATTTTGAAATTTGCTTTTGTGATTTTAGATGAAAATTTTGTAGCTATGTTAATAATTTTCAGTCTGTAATCAGACTGAAATTTTTTTTTCTTTGTGATATCTCTTACTGATTTTATGCTTATAAAACCTCAGGTCAAGTTAATATGTATCTTTTCATTCTATTTTTTTTTTTTAATTTTTTTTTTCAACGTTTATTTATTTTTGGGACAGAGAGAGACAGAGCATGAACGGGGGAGGGGCAGAGAGAGAGGCAGACACAGAATCGGAAACAGGCTCCAGGCTCTGAGCCATCAGCCCAGAGCCTGACGCGGGGCTCGAACTCACGGACCGCGAGATCGTGACCTGGTTGAAGTCGGACGCTTAACCGACTGCGCCACCCAGGCGCCCCCTCATTCTATTTTTTTATATCTTAATGTTTCTAAAATTTTGTCAAGAGCTTTTAGATAAAAAATCTAAAATTGATTGCTCCTGATTCTCCATGGTCCATTTTTCCAATTATCATTATTGTGCAACTTGTTGAAAAATATTAAAAAGTTTAATGTTAAAAAACACACTTAAATATTTAAACGTTTGTAAATATTTAAAGAATATTTACTTGACACTTAGTGGATATTAGTCACTTACTGTCTCCATGACTCAATTATGTACTCCTTAATCTGTACCAGTGTGGTTTTGATCCTTTAACATTCTATTAATATGCTGTTTCTTTCGTCATCTGTTGGTATTTTTTTTCTGTCCTCATCCTTCATGACTGTATTAGTATTTTACACTTGCTCTTCCTCCTTCCTTGAAAATCTTGCCTTTAAGTTCTTTGCTAGATCATTATTTTAGATAATCTATATTCATTGTGCACCATACGCAGGGTTTTTAAATGAATAAGACAGTCATTGCTCTCATCAAGCACATAGTAGTGGTAGACACATTAAATAAGGGATTATTCATTAGGTGATGATGAATGAAAGAAAATTGGGAAGGAATAAAGAGGTTTCCTTGGGCAGTGGAAGAGTGTTCAGGGTTCATTCTCTGTTGACAGTTGAGGAAACTTGAATAAAGCCAGGGAAGGAGTTCTGCACTAGGGATAATAAAGAGGAAAATTGGAAGGAAATTCTGTTAGACTGATAAGAGAAATGGGTCAGATCACACATGGCTTTGTACTCCCAGTGTAATGCAAAAAGATAATGCATTTCTCCAATTTTGGGTTTTATTCAGAAACAAGAAGTGTTTGGGGTATCTGGCTGGCTCTGTTGGTAGAGCCAGAGTCGTGATCCAGGTTGTGAGTCGTAGAGCCAGGTTGTGAGTTCAAGCCCCATGTTGGTTCATGGAGCCTACTTAAAACAAAAACTAATTTAAAAAAAAAAAAAAAAGAAACAGGAAGTTTTCTTTTCTAATTTCTCCTACTTGGTATTTACCATGTTTCTCTTCCATTCTGAAGTGCAGCCCTACACTCTGATTTTCTTGGTACTCTTCTCAAAAAGAGTAGGCATTTTGGGTAACTTAACTTATATGGCATACTTTGCTCTTTTTAAAATTTTTTTCATGAAGTAAGATAAGCCTTAAAAAAAATTCACTATATCATTGGAGTTTGTCCTGCTTCTTTTAAGGCTCATGCAGCCGACCTCCTTGCCTATTGAGACTTCTGGGATGTGTGCATCTCTATCTTCCCTGTACCCCTTTCTTTCAGAAGATAAACACTCTCAGATCTACTTAAAGTTGTAGAGCGATTTCATAATCCGTTTTTTGCTCCTTCATACTTGAGGTATATGGTTTGTTTCCATTGTTAACATGGCTCATAATGCAGTGATTTTCAACTTGGGTGCAGATCATACTAAGTGAGAATTAAGGAGAAAAGGATAATTTGCATAGTTTAAAAAATGTTCTCTATATTATTGCTGCTCAGAATGTGGTTCACAAACCAGTTTGAGTATCACTTGGGAGGTTAGAAATGCAGAATTTCCGGGGTGCCTAGGTGACTCAGTAAGCTGAGCGTCCGACTTTGGCTCAGGTCATGATCTCACGGTTATTGGGTTCGATCCCCACATCAGGCTGTGCTGACAGCTCAAGCCTGGAGCCTGCTTTGGATTATCTGTCTCCTTCTTTCTCTGCCCCTCCCTGACTTGTGCTCTGTCTCTCAAAAATAAATAAATGTAACAAAAAAGTAAAAATAAATTTTAAAAAAAGGAAATGCAGAATTTCTTACCTCAGACTTGCCAATCAGAATTAGCATTTTAACAAAATTCCAGGTGAATCAGCGCACATTAAATTTTGAGAAGCCCTGTTCTAGGTAACTTGCTTACGCTTCTTGTCCCTATTTTCCTTAAGTTCTCAGAAGTACCCATGACTTCTTAATTTTTTTTTTTTTTTTGTTCATGAAAGTATTCTTTATTTTTAAATGCTCTTCATTTGTTTTTCTGCTCAGGTATTTATAGTGTATTTTACTTTATTTTAGATTGGGATTTTAAAATGGGTTTCTTGCCCTACTGTATAAAATAAATTTAAACTTTAAGGAAACAATTTTCAATGTTATATAAGAAATATAGTTATAATGTAAAGTTCGTTAAAGTCCTTTTGTATTTAAGATTTTTAATAGCTGAATTTCTGTAAAAAGCTAGAATTAGCAATAGTATCTAAAATTGTTTTATTCTATAAATACCTGTTTTTGCTGTTTCAGATCAGTAGTAATTTCACTTCGTCTTCTTCCAAAGTTGTTTGGTACTTTTCAGCAGTTTGGAAGCAGTTATGATACACATTGGATTACAATGTAAGTAAATAAAAGAAACAAAAGTATTCATTTAAAATTTGTTTGATTATCATAGTCATCAAAGTCCCATGGATATTTTATTACTATCAGGAAGAAAATCTGACTTTTGTTTTCTTTGTAGTTTAAGAAAAATCATGTAGCAAGTAATGCTCTAATTTTAGGGTGAAGTTTTGTAGTATATCTGCCAAAGTAAAGGACTCCTGAAACAAGAGACACACTAAAATAAACAACATAGGGTGCCTTTTATTTTTCTCATTACTAGGAATTGATTATAGACATTACATCATGTTAGGGATAATTTCGACACCACCCTGTTACTCTTTCACATTTCCAGAGAATTTAGGATTAATGAATGTTAAAGAATGTTTTCAAGGGTAAGTAGTTTGATGTGAAATTAATCCAAGCTTTGGTAATATTCTTGAGAAAGTTGGCTAACAGGAATTTCATTAATCTGTAAGAATGTGTTTATTTGCTTTATTCAAAATAGACTTTAGGAGAGATTTCAGGGACATTTAGATTTTAGGAAAAATCTATTGAGGGATTCATTTTTGAGGTCAAATAAGATAACTTTTTACCTAATTCCTTCTCACATCTAAGATTAGCTGTTAACAGCACTTGTTTGCTTTCAAAGTGAATATCATTTAGAAAAATTCTTTAAGACTTCACGGTAGTTCTAAATAGGATGAAGCCCTCAAAGCCCTTGCTGTTTTTTGCTCTTTTAAATGAGATCTATTTAACCTGAACCTCTATTAAAAAAAAAAAAAATCCTCTGCTTTTAGTTAATATTATAGTATGACTCTAGTGACAATTTAATTTGTAAGTGTAGGGAAGGTCTTTCAAATATTATATGACTCTAGTGACAATTATAGTATGACTAGTGACAATGTAATTTGTAAGTGTATGGAAGGTCTTTCAAATACTTAACAGAGGCATAGGGAAAAGCATTTAGCATACTTTAAGTATAAGAAGAATGTGAATCTAGTTTCATTGACTCTTCAAATAGTTTTTAAATGGTTGAATGATAGAATTCTGATGTATTAAAAGGGATTTTACTTGTAGCTAACCTGGGTAAGTTGGTGACATATTTGAGATGTCATTTGAGGAGATTTATATTAAGGAATAACAAAGAATTACATCTTATAGAAGTGGGAAACTTTGTATGGTCAGTTACTTAACAGGTACCTGAACCTAAGTGTATAGAGTTAACCTTTTAGCTTAGTCCTTAAATTAAATGTAAATAAGCTCAGTTGATGGCATTTCACAGGGTTTCCCTCCTGAAGACTGGATCCTACATCTTCAGTGGGTCACTTAAAAGAACTCTGAGCTCCTGGGGTTAGTTGGCAGCAATAATAACAAAAAAAATCCTGTGAATTTATGTGCAGCAGCACTCAACATTTGTATATATTATCTCTTAAATTCTTATGGCCCATATTTTACAATTGGAAATTGTTATTCCTTATCCACTTAGTAAATCTTCGGGTAACCAGCAAACAGACTTCAAAAGCTTAGGTTACTTGCCCAAAGCCATGCTCAAGTGTATTGGAACTGGTTTCAAACCTGAGGCTTACTGGATGTTTTCTGTGTTAACTTCACCTTCATCAAGGGATTGTAAAGGCGAGAGTAACTTATTTTGAAAAGAGGGCTATGGCAAAAATATGTAAATTTTATCAGAAGTTTTGGAATTTTAATACTTCCGTACATTTTAGCAGATACATTGGTAGTATTATGTGAAATACATTCTGTTAGTTACGGATGCTGTGGACCCTGGGATCTGTGATTGTATTTATCACTTTTCTTTTTTTATTCTAGTGTTTGTAGGTTATTTTGGAGTTTAATACCTGATTTTTTTTTTTTTAACAAATACTCCACAATAACAAAAAGAAAAATCAAGTGACTTAGTAAGGTTATGTTGTATGTGTACTCTGTGCCAGGCATTCTGCTAAATTCTAAATAATGACCAAGGCACATAGTCCATTCTTGTATGGACTGAATCCTACTATTTTTTAATATTAACTCACATTAGTCATTTATAATTAACACTTGTCAGACATTTTATCCTCTTCATAGAGATTGAATATTTTGAGATTAACAAACAATAATGACATTTTAAATTCATAAAAATTAAGACCTATTGCTTTGTATCTTTCACAGTTTAAATATAAATAGAACCTGTAAATTTTTGGTAATTAGAAGAATTTTTAGATCTGTATTTTTTTCTTTTCCTAGAATAGATTTATTCTCTTCCCCTATGCCTTTAAAATTACTTTTGCTTTCATTTGGGACAGGTGGGCAGAAAAAGAACTGAACATGATGAAGCTTTTCTTTGATAATTTGGTATACTATATTCAAGCTGTAAGAGAAGGAAGACAAAAACATGCACTGTAAGTATTTAACTAGGTTAGTTATGTTTAAATACTGATTGTCTTTTCTCTGAAAGATAATGTCCCAGTACTTTTATTCCTTTTCTTTCATATAGTAAATAAATGTGATGAAAATTTTAGTTGTAAAAATTTTAAGAGAAAGAAAGGCTCTTTTTTGTTTTAGTTGGAGAATTTTATAACGTTATTTTTATAATTTTTACCCTTAGGGACATGTAGGTTGTATAACTTTTGGGGGTTAACCTTCACTGTTTAGTTCTGTTCAAAGTCATTGTTTTCAGGAATTAAAAATTAACTCCCTGCCCCCCTCCCCCGCCATCAGCAATATCCTTGTGTTACTATATTAGGGCATTGATGCTGAAATTTTAAAATATTTCATCATTATGTGACTTTGGATAAGAATTGTTAGAAATGGTTCAGTGGTATAATGGTATTTAAAGCTTCTTACAGGGACATGTCTGCCGAGAAGGAAATGTAAAATTCAGAAGGTTTCTGCTTATTAGTCAATTGGTGGAGATTGATGGCTAAGTTGAGAAAACCAGTTTAATGTCAATATCAGCTAGCCTTAGTATTTATTGAGAAAATATTGATGTAGAAGACTTCCACATAGATGAAAACTGAGCAGACTGTTCAGCAAAGTCATTCACCTGTAAGGCATACTTACTGACCTCCAAAATTGAATTATTTTTCCCCATAAATCCATTCTGTCTCCAGATTTTACTATGTCCTTCAGAGTCCCACCATCCTCTCAGTCACCTGACACTTGGAGACTTTGGGGCCTTTTTTGTTGTTGTTCGTGTTGCTCTGTCATTTCCAAACATGAGAGATGATGATGATAAAAATAGCAGTGTTCGTTGATGTTTACTATGTACCAGATACCATTTAAGTATTAACTTCACGATATGCAACAGCTCATTTGAGGTAGGCAGACTCATTTTAAAAATGAGAACATTTAAGCTATGAGATGATAAGTAACTTGCCCAAGGTCACACATTTTATAAATAGTGGCACCAAGGTTATAATTCATTTTATAAATACATTTTATAAATACTGGAATAGTCTGCTTTCTCTAATATTCTTGAGTTCTGCATTATAACTGTCGTCATTGTCTAGTTATCTTAGTGCTAAAATATATCCCATGTCTTTTCACAAGTTGACATTCCCACAGACACTGTTCCAGGCCTATTTTCCAACCTCTGGATCAGGCTTCTTGCCTCATTCTCCCCTATGCTCATTAATTCCTTATCCTTTTTTTATTAGGAATGTAATACAGTACTGGAAGAAAGTACCTGGGCTTGACATTATTTTGATTAGTTCCCTCCCTAATAGACTCTGATTATTTACCTCATGAGTTTTTTTTAAGAATTAAATGAAATAATTTAGTAAGTTGCACCTGGCACATAGGTTATCTATAAAGTATAGTTACCTGACTAAAACAAACTATGGTATAAAACAGACAACAAACTTGCCCTTTACCCTCATCTAGATTCTTCACCGTATAAAAAATAAATTTCCAGTTTCTTCAGCCTAGTATTTTTGGCACTCTAAAATCTAAACTCAGCCAATGTTTCCTGTTTTATTACTCAGTGATTTTTTTTTTTTAGACATCCTATTCTATAAGCCTGTCATTATTTCTGAAATACCTCCTTGAATTTATTCTATAGCTTTGTTTACAAAGTTATCTCTACACAAGATGCATGTCTTTAAGTGCTATTAAAATTCTAAGTGTTCTTCATAGTCTGTATCTTCCTTTTAATTCTTCTTGAAGCAGAGGTTGAAGATAATCATGGTTTCCTGAATCTGAGCATCTCCATAGATCTGTAAAAACCACAACAACAACAAGAAGCAGAAATAAAACCACACATGACACACATCTTGAGCATCTTTAGGAGACAGAATTCAAGTTACTTGTCAGTAGAAAAATGCTAAGTTACAAAAGAACTTTCACCACAGCTATAAGCCTGTGGGCTTGAAGAGTAGGGATGGGAGGCTTAAGAAAGGCGTGTGGAAGACAAGACATAGGTGAATCATCCTCACAAAGAGAAGGTCCAACATTAAGTGCCAAAAAATAAACACAGGTCTAAGTCTTGATAGTTCATAGCATTGTGTACAGGGAAGTTGCTCACTTTGTTAGTGGAATGATAGGTAGATCATCATATAAGCATTGCTTTTGTGGTGAAAAAGGTAAATAGTGGAGTGGTGCTCTCTGGAGATGAGTTTTTATACTTAGGGTACACAGTATCCTTCCAATCCTCCAGTCTGCCTTGTTGCCTGACATCTTAAGGAGAATAAAACCATAGAGAGATGTTGTCTGGCCTGTTTTGATAGAACTCCCTGGTTCCATCAGGCTGTAGAACAGAGTTGTACATTTGCTACCCTTTGTTAAAGCATACTGACCTCTTGAGTTTGTGGCCCATTATTTTCTAATTGTTCAGTAGGAATTTTAGTAGGCAAGTTCTAAGATGGTCACCTAGGATGAAAAGATTCTTGTGGTATGAAAGCTTTCCCAAATAGACATGTTACATATTTCTCAAACCCAGTGGCCTCTTGAGAAAATCCATCTGCACCAATATTGAGGCTACAATTTTTTTTTTAAGGTATTAGTTTGCTGCTAAAGTTTCATGCTGTTAGGGAGATTATTTTTGTCCTATATTTCCTGTAATGTCAGAAGCCATGGACATGCCCATAAGAAGATTTCTGTATTAATACTATCTTTGTTTTGCATCTCAAGAAATTTCCTGCTGTCGATATCAGTAGCCAGTGAGACCCTGACAGAGCAGACAGAGTCCTTTGAAGTGTGGAGCCAGTGGCTCTACTATGGAACCTGAAGAAGAGAGGACAAAGGGACTGGGTCCATGCCTTCTAGGGTTCTGGGTCCGTTACTCTGAGTTGTATGTATAGAAGAAGGAAGTATTCAGGAAATGAAAGCACTTTGTACAGGACAAGACTTCATTTCCCCTTTATGTCTGTGACCAGTGCCCCCCCAGACTCAGGCTCAGAGAAGTATGGTAACTTACTTAAAATCACAGAACTGATGGATGATACAACTCGAATTTGAACCTGTACTCCAAGCCTTCTGCTATCAAATCTGTCCTTTTTAGTAGAAGGTTGAGAGCTGTTATGAGCTGTTCTTGAATTTTATCTGGATGGCATTCTGGTCTGTGAGTTGCTTATTGTATTCCCTCCTCCCCACCCAGCCATCTTGCCACATGTACTTTCATCTTCACAAAGGGCACTGCGACATTAATGACACAAAAGTTGATCTTTTCTTTGCCAACATTAACATGGGACAGTAAGGAACAGCAAAGGTATATCCACCAAACTTAATCTTTAAACCTTAGAAAACCTTAACTTTAAACTTGAACAGTGAATGTAGGATATTTTGAAACCAGCTAATTTGGGAAGCTTTTAAAATTTTGCACTTGATTGAAGGTGATAGGAAATTGATTTAAGCTCTTTGACTCTCTGTAACCTGGGATATAGATCAGGGCTCAGACTGGTTGCTGCTGTTTGTTGGCAAAGCAGTTTGGACAGTTCATCCACAACCAGCCTTTGATTTGTAACAGAGAGAGAACTCATGATTGATTTGGGGGGATGGGCTAAATGGGTAAGGCACATTAAGGAAGACAGTTGTTGGGATGAGCACTGGGTATTATGTATAGGGGATGAATCATCGGAATCTACTCCCGAAATCATTACTATACTATATGCTAACTTGGATATAAATTTATAAATAAATTTATTTATAAATAAGTAAATAAATCCCCTCATGATTGATTTAGTTTCATTGATTGGGTGTTCAGATGCCTGTGGGAATTAGAGCATTGTATTACCACAGTTCTCAGGGTTGGTAAAGGAATCCTAAAATGCAAACCTGATGTCAGTCCTCTCTCCCCTCCAACACCCTTCTGCGACCTCCTTTTCCATCCAGAATAATACCACATTCTTCTGTTTGATATTTCAGGCTGGCCACAGTCTGGCCCCTGACTACTGCTTCAGAAGCATCTTCTACCCACCCTTCCTCCCTCACAGACCAACATTTGCTTCTTAAAATACTGTTTCTTTGCGTATGCTTACAAACTGAATTCCCAGAGAACCATGTGAAATCACCAACTTAACAAGCCTCCAATTCTTACATTAACCATTGATTTTGTGGACATGAATTATAATCATTTAGATTTGAGGTAACATTCAAAAATGCCAATTTTGTATTAGCTGCATTCTTTATGAACTGGATTTATGGAACTGATATTCGTTAAGCATTTCTTGTTTAAGGAATATAGTGTTATCACTGGCGGGACAGTGATAATGAAACATGCAATTTTTAGATGGAGATGCAGTTTTTTATTTAAATATTCTAATCTATGTGCATATTGCATAATTTCAAAATGGCGTATTTCTTTTGTTCCACTGTTACATTCTTATAAACTTTCTCATCTAATTTAAAAGTATGTTTTCTAATGTTTGCAGATTTTTATAATTTATTAAATAACATAAATCTCAAACATACCATTTAGCTTTATGGCTTTTTCTTGTATAACCAAAGTTATATACAGTTGACCTTTGAACAACACGGGTTTTAACTGCATGTGTCCACTTACATGCAGATTTTTTTTTGATGAATATAGTACTGTATGTGTATTTTCTCTTACAGTTTTCATAGTAACATTTTTTTCTAGCTAATTTTATTGTAAGAATATAGTATATAATAATACATATATAACATACAAACTATGTGTTGATCAACTGTGTATGTTACCAGCAAGGCTTCTGATTACCAGTAAGGTATTAGCATTTAAGTTTTTGGGAAGTCAAAAGTTACATACAGATTTTTACCTGCATGGGGTTTGACACCCCGAAACCCCATGTTGTTCAAGGGTCAAGTGTAACTAAAATATTTAATAATTATGATACAAAAGTGGAATTTTACTTCTTCAGTATAATTTAAGATTAGGGCCATTAAATCTTTAAAAATAATTAAGAAGTAGGATCTTTCAGTTAATTATTTTAATGACTTTTTAAATATAGGTACAGCCATAGTGCCGAAGTTCAAGTTCGACTTCAGTTCTTGACTTGTGTGTTTTCAACTCTGGGATCACCTGATCATTTCAGTAAGCTTTTTAATCAGTCTTTTAATCAGTCTTTTAATCAGTTTTTAGGTCTGTATTGACTCTTGGAAGAGTCGAGTTAAATGTGCTCATGCCTTTAGATTTCTGTAGTGATTAATTAATATTAATTCATATTCTTAATACCAAATGTCCTCAGTATGTATGGCAATATGAGCGTGACCCTGACACATTTTTGCTTCAGTCTCTGAAAATGCCAGTTTCTCGGTGGATAAACAACTCATCTCAAGAACAAGATATTTAGGGTAGGAGAAGATACTGTGTTTAGGAGTACCTGTATTTTTATTTCTTTTAATTGTAGAATCCTTCTTTCACTCTCGTTAGAAACAGCCACTGTCTATGTATTATTATTAGAGGTAATGTTACCCAAATTTGCTTGGCTTCATGGGTGATAGAGACATTTAGAAGACCTTCCTTTTACTTAGATTAATCTCAAATTCAATTTCATTAAAAATTAATCTTAAAAATTAGCCTGGTAAATTCAGGGTGTGGATCATATCTAAATCCACATGCTAAATGTTCTCAGAAGAGAAGAGGAAGCTTGATTTATTTTGGCCAGAGCTCATTTTCTCTTGCTAGACAGATTGTGTTATTTTTCACCGTCCACACTCTTTCTGTGTGTCCATGTCAACCCAAACCAACCCAAACTTGGGTTAGGACATTCCCTTTCTTTAGCTATGGTTAATATAGTCAAACTGTTACAAAGTGTTTTGCTAGCTGAGAGGTGTCATTATGGCTCTCTTAATGTCCACATCTATGCTTGAGATACACTGCTTATTTTACTGTTTAATTTCTTCAAGTTAAGCTTTTTGTAACAAATGCCACTAAAATGATACCACAAGATTATAAAATGAAGACACCTGTTTTTGATAGGAAGCTTTTGTTTCATATTGTTAGGTTTTTTATCATACCCATTATGACTGACGATATACAAGAAATAATGTAAAATATAAAAAACCAATCTTATACATGGATAAGTCAGACCAAGACAGATACTGTCCGCAAAAATAATTTCATATGACCTTTAAGTTTCATGTTTATTTAGTATAGATTCTCACTGGAAGTCATTCACTACTCTTATCAGTATTTGAATAATGAATTATTTATTTTGCTGTTCCCATCTCAGGGAGCATGGTGTAGATTCTTTGTGTATAGTCTTAAAACAGTTACTGTTGAGGTAGAATCAAAGCGAAGACTTCAGTTCTCCCATATGATTAATTGTTCTTCTCTTATTGGCACAGTTCCTTTCAGAGATGATATAGTTATTCCAAAGTTATATTCAGTGAGTGAATACTGATTTAATATACCAATATCTACTTTCTTAAAAAAATTTAGTAAAATCTTATGCATTGCCTATTGAATGTGAATTGGTGATTTCAATCATTTATGAATACACTTCTGTTTTATCATATAGTTTACTATAATTAACCTGGATACTGTTTTTTTGGTTTTTTTTTTTTTTACAACTCTTTTCTTCTTAATTATTGAATGTATTTTAAATTAGATACTAAAGTTGGTTCTGGATTTTTTGTTGTTATTTTTTAATATTGTCTCCCAGGGGTATAAATTCTTCAACCTGTATGGTTATGTGAGAAACTGATAGATACCTATTTTCTGATCAGATTCTGTAGACTGATACTGCTACTAGGTAAATATTTTCTGAAGCCTTTTTTCTATTCTGGATCTCATCTACTTTTCCCAAGAAAGAGGTTTCTTATGATTGTACCGTATTTTCCCATCCTTTCTGATTCGGGAGCAACCCAGGCTTTGGACCCTTTATGATATACTTTAAAAATCCCTGTGATGCTTTTATTCTACCCTTTCAGATTTTCTCCTTTATCCACATTCATATTTGTGATTGCTTATAATACCTTCTTTTTGGTTCTGAGCCTTTCTTTTGCCTTCTTCCTGCCAGACTTTGGAATCATTTAATACTTGGGTCAAAGTACCACACAGATTTCATTTTATTACATTGGCTTCCCAGCTAATTGAATGCCCTGACATGTTGCTGTTTTCTTTTTTAAGCAGTCAATTACATTTTGCTTTATTCATTATACAGATCCTTTTTTCCCCCATCGTTTCCAAAAATAATGCTCATTGATATTTATTGTTTCTCTTCTATGTGCACAGAATGATCTTTAAACGTGATGTGTGTGCACTGTTAACCCTTAAACCTTACAACTGACTCCTCAACTTTGAGGATTACCTCACCTTAATCATGTTTATTGTAATACAGTGGTATGTCCGTATTACTTATATTTTGCCTTTTGAAAGCATAAATTGTGTGAAATCTCTTGTAAGATAATTTTTATAAAATGCTATAAAATATCTCCTTGATATTTTTGCATATAGTGGTGCTTCTAGTACATTGAATTAGGACAAAAACATTGTATGTACCATGATTCAAAATTTGTAATTTTTATCTAGGGTTAAGTTTAGAGCAAGTCGACATTTTATGGCATTGTTTAGTAGAAGATTCTGAGTGTTATGATGATGCACTTCATTGGTTTTTAAATCAAGTTCGAAGTAAAGATCAACATGCCATGGGAATGGAAACCTACAAACATCTTTTCCTGGAGAAGGTAATTTTATTTCTTGACAGTTTTATTGTTTATGTTCTTTTTCCACATTTCCTTTTTATCTCTTGAAATACAAATTCTGTAATGTTCATTTTTTCCTCTTGTGACACAAATTTTTAAAATAAACATGTACTGTTTTTCAGCAGTCCTTACATAATTTTGCCACTTAGGTTTTACTTTAATTTTATCCTCTATAGTCTTTATATTGATATGAATATGAGTAAGAGCTGTATTCTCTGAATCTTCCTTAGTTAAATGGCTGTGGTTTTAGCCAATCCTATGGGAGATACAAGCCAATCTCCAGATTTTTTGTAGATTCCTAGAAAGTCATTTTTAGGAAGCACTGTCATGTCACGTTATTAAAGATATTTTTCTATCCAGTTTTTGTTCTTTTTTATCAGATGCCACAGTTGTTTCAGGTAATAAATTTCCATTTTAATTTTGAAACATTGATGATAATAAAGCACTAGACTTTATTTTATATTTATTTTTGAGATTACATAGACTGCAGAATCTCACATTACTTCTGTGGTAGAATTGAATATATATGAATGAGTTTTGGTACGTATAAACTAAATCACTTAATAGATCTACTACAAAGCTACACATGACCTTTGGGTATCTTCATTTCAATCCCTGACGTATACACAAACTGTACATGTAGCTACACATCTAATGAATGTATATAGGATAGGTATACAATAAGTGATAAAATGTTTTATTCATGCCCTCTGATTTGGAGCTAGTTATAGGTATATCTTAAAAATTGAAACAGATATTAGGTTTCAATTATGACCTGAATAAAATTTTCATTAAATTAGTATCTATTTTAATTTTTTAAATCAGCACTAAAAATTTGAGCGGATACATTTTCTTCTTCAGTGGTTTCAATAAAATTAACTTTGTTAAATTTGTTAATCTAAATTCAATAAAATGCATTAATCATCACACTAAACTAGCTTAAATTTTTTTTTTTAGATGCCCCAGCTAAAACCTGAAACAATTAGCATGACTGGGTTAAACCTGTTTCAGCATCTCTGTAACTTGGCTCGACTGGCGACCAGTGCCTATGATGGTGGTTCAAACTCTGAGGTATGGATTTAGACCTGTTATTTTATTAGGTCAGCTTAAGGAATTTTTCTTTTATTTCTCAAAGTAGATTACTGAATTATCTTACGTAGTCTACCAAGCAGAGAATTTGCTAACTGTGAAGACTGTTATTCTTAGGTTTTAAAAAGCTTTCTCTTTTGGTTTTAAAAAGCTTTATAAAGCAGATATGGTGATTTTTTTTTTTTTAACAATTTCTTTTCATGTTTATTTATTTTGAGAGAGTGAGAGTGAACAGAGCACAAGCAGGGGAGGGGCAGAGAGTGAGGGAGAGAGAGAACCCAAGCAGGCTCTAGCTGTCAGCGCAGAGCCTGATGTGGGGCTCCAAGTCACCAACCATGAGATCATGACCGGAGCCAAAACCCAAGAGTCGGACGCTTAACTGACTGACTGAGCCACCCAGGTGCCCCAGATTTGGTGACTTTTTTGTTATCAAAGGTAACCCTGGTTGTGCTTAATGATAATTTATTACACATTCCTTAGAGCAGAAGAGGCAATCTGAGTGTTCTTTTAGTCCCCTAAAAGCTCCTAGATAACATAATCAAGTAGTTTTGTCAGTTTGACGGTTGATTTGTCTGAAATCTGATTTTTATGCCATTTGTTGTTGCCAGGCTTTTACTTGCTCTTGGACAGCACTATGGAATAGAATCTACCTTAAATCATCTCTGACCATGAGGCATGACCATCCTTTCATGAATGCTAATGAATTGCTAGACTGACTTCTGGCTTACTGTTCTGTTTGCCTCATTGGGTGGCTTCTGGGTTTTCTTGAATGCATTAATTCTTAGATTCTTCTAATACAGACTAATTATTTGAAGTCTTCATTGGACGTTCCAGTTTATTAATGCTAGCTTTGATTGAGAGTATCTACTCTCATTTTTCATGTATTTTCATTAGAAATTGAGGCTGTGTTTATAAAGACAGGGAAAACTGATGTTAACCTGTGTGGTAAAGAATAATTTTAATTGGATCTGCAATGCTTTCATAGGATCTTCTTACCTTTTTTCTTTGTTTGAATTGTATTTTTTTTTTTTTAATATTTTGGTCTTAATTCTTACTTTTATACATTTTAACTTGGTAATTTCAGGCAACCAGACAAATCTGTTTTACCTAAGTATTCATATTCTAATTTTGAGGTAATACTGCTTTTTAAGTGATGATATGAATGCTGAGGCTGTTCAGTTACCTATCAGAAGGGTACCTTGCTTCAGCCTGCCCAACTTTTGAGAATTTTGATTCCACCTTTTCTGTTTTCAGTGAAAACACTCTCTTTGTCATCTCATACTTAACATCATAAATTTAAGTGACATTTGGGGTTAGCATATTTTTAAAATTTTTCTGTGAATATCTTCAAGCAGTGGCTTTGTCACAGTAAGTTGGATGAAAGCATTGAAACTTTTTTCTGCTAATTATGTGTGTTTTGTTTTTATTCACCTATAGCATGTTGTGGGGATTTGAGTTTTTCCCTCTACATAGTCACAACTTTTGAGTGAAACATTATGCCCCCTCCACACACACAGAGTTAACTGCTTTATAAATAAGTAGTTTTAGAACCAATAAAGATATATTTCAGTAGTTGAGGAAACTTCCAAGGCTCTTATCATAATTTTTATTATTTAGTAACTCTGTAATAGGAATTGCCTCTGAGTACTGTATAGGTTATTAAAGGTCTTTGATAATGTGTGACTTTAAGACTTGTTATTTCAGTCTTCTAATCATTTACATTGTTTGGCAAGTGATAAAATTTATAAATGTCATTATATTTTCTTTCTTAGCTTTGTGGTATGGACCAATTTTGGGGCATTGCTCTAAGAGCACAGTCTGGTGATGTCAGTCGAGCAGCTATCCAGTATATTAACTCCTATTATATTAATGGTGAGTGATTTGAAATACTGTCTGTGAGGATTTTTATGTGAGAATCTTTCGTTTGGCTATTTTTTGTTTAGTTTTTTTTAACATAGCTAAACATTTGATTTTCAGGTAAAACGGGTTTGGAGAAGGAGCAAGAATTTATTAGTAAGTGTATGGAGAGTCTTATGATAGCTTCTAGCAGTCTTGAACAGGAATCACACTCAAGTCTCACTGTTATAGAAAGAGGACTCCTTATGCTGAAGACACATCTGGAAGCATTTAGAAGAAGGTAATTTTTTTTATACCACATTATTAACAGTGAATTTCAGGCTTTTTTTTTTTATTGCTGACATGTACAAAAGTATTCTTAAAATTAAATTAAAGGTTTTGTTGGGGCAGGTAGAAAGCTTAACTTACCACAGGTGAAGGGTTAGTAATAGAGGTATTTTTATTCATGATATGTACCACTTTGCCATGAAATAGGCAATATAGGTTCCCAGTAAATATTGTGGAGCTTTAAAAATTCTTAAACACTGAGAAGATATGCATGAATAAGAATCTCTAGAAAGAATTCCACCTCTAAGAAAGTATTACTATGATTGAAAGGCAGAACACCACCACCAAAAAACGTTTCTAAAACCCTCACCAAGAACATCAAATAATCTCTCATAGTTGAATCAAGTTGAGTCATTTGTTTCATTTGCTGTTTTTTTTTCTTCCTGGACTAGGAGACAGTATTTTAATTTTGAATTTCCATTTACCATGGAAACATGATCAAAAAATTCTGTGTTAATGAATATCTGTATAATTAATTTAGACATACCCTGTGTAATACAGAAATAAAGCAAATTAACATTTATGAATATATCGACTGAAATGAAAGGTGAGTAGATAGTTTTAATTAAGAAATTCTGTTTGTTAAAAATCATGAGTAAATGTAAAAATACAAAGAACTGTGTTGGAAAAAATTGTTAAAATTAATCTCTCAACTTCAGAGGTTAGTTTGATAATGAATTTTACAATTGATATTTATTGAGATTCTACTTAAAATATCAGGAAATATTGAATAAAAGATATTCTACACATTCCTTATAAATAACATGGCTTCATGATTTCGTATATTTGGGCATTGCAAAATTCTTTATTTTGATTATGATTGCAATTTGTGGGAATTATACTTAAGTAATTCCTTGTGTTTTTAAAGAATGTGTAAGGGAACTCTAGAGTTTTTTTGAACAGAAACATCACAGTGCCTTGTAACTTTTACCACCGTAAAAATAAAAATAAATAAGCAAATGTGGTGATGTGTCTTATTCAAATTCATTAAAAAATTAATACATACTATTTATAATAAATTCAGATATTTTACTAAGGGAATACTACAGAAAATTAAAGTCATTGTAATCTATCTCTTCCTATTGGAGATAGTTACTGTTAATGAGATGATATATATTCTTCCAAATATCCTTTTTTGCTGCAGAGTCTACAAACCACAAACCAAAAAGGGCCTATTGGTTCAAACCCTTAGTCTTCACACAGTGTTACCTGTGTTTTTCGAATAAGTATTTATTTTAAAAGTCTTTCAAAGTAAATTAAATTTCAATGGTGCTTTTTATAAGTTGAATGAATTTCAGTTCAAAAATCCCTTCTCAGATATACAATTTTTTTCTAACTCATGAAAAATGATTGTAGTATCCTTCGATAGAAATCTTTATATTTGTTCATGTTTCACTCTAGAAGTTAATGTTGGTATTAAATAACTTACATAAATACTTATTTTTTGGGTGCCAAGTAGAGAAACTAGGAAACGAATATTCAAAAAACTAAGATCTAGTGTAAAAATGTCAGGTATTTTTATGCACATCTTTGTGTAGTATCACTGTACAATTTCAAGTGCTTAATGTGCTTAGTTCTGATTTAAAATTGCCTAACATTTATAGAACTACAGTATAAAGTAATGATTGTGTTTGTGTGTTCCTTATATTAAGAGAGTATATAAAACTGTCTTTTAAAAAAGATTTTCTTTAAAAAGAAAAAAGGTTATAATTTAAACCGTGGTTCTCGGCCATAGTGATTTTGTTTCCCAGGGTACGTTAGATAATGTCTGGAGACATTTTTGATTACCACAGCTGAAGGGAGAAGGGACTACTGTTGGCATTATAGTGAGTGGATAGAGACCAAGGATGCTGCTAAACATCATATAGTGCAGAAAGCTGTTTCCCCTACGTCCCCCTGCCCACAACAAATAATTATCTGGCCTCAAAAAATTAAGATCACTCTTTTGCTCAGCCATAAAAGCTGGACATTGAATACCTTCTAGGAAATCAAGTCCATTTATTCCTTTACTTTATGTCCTATTCTAGAATTGCTGGGTAGTTTTTGACATTGGTAATTCTTTTCTTAACTAAATTCAGGTATCTTGGATCCTGTCTTCAACGACTGAAAATCAGTTAGAAAACTGACAGTATTTAGTGAGTCACCTGCTAGATGCCTTTCTTCCTAAAGATTAGTCTTTGTGATTTTATTTTATAATTTTAGCCGTCATGGAATCAGTACTCAAATTCTGTTAGGCTGGTTAACATACATTTACTAGAATACATTTCTGTCTCTGAAAAATGTTTCCTAATCCTTTTTTTTCCTCTTCTGAATGTAGGAATGAAAACTTGCCATTTCACTTTCTGGATTAGTTTGTTGCTTTAAATTCCTCCTGCCTCTACTACTTCCCTCCACTGCCCCCTTTAAAAAAAATAAGTAATCTTCTCAATGGGTTTTTTTTTTTCCCCCCTCAGTAATTTTTCTTGGAAACTATTTTTTAAAGGAACTCTTAGCTGTATTTATGCATTAAAGTTTAATTCAGTGTGATGAATCTAAACTTAGTGCTGTAGAGTACATTGGAATATGCTACAACCTTTTGTGGGCTTTTTCATTTTGTGAAATATTAACAACTTCTGTAACATTTAATATGGGTTAAAATGATATTCTTCCTATGTGTGGTTTTTGTGTGTTTTAGGTTTGCCTATCATCTCAGACAGTGGCAAATTGAAGGCACTGGTATTAGTAGTCATTTGAAAGCACTGAGTGACAAACAGTCCCTGCCGCTAAGGGTCGTATGCCAGCCAGCCGGACTTCCTGACAAGGTAGTTACACAATTTTAGTTTCAAAATTGATAACATTTCCCAGCTCAAGTAACTGTTTTTGTTGTATTTTTAAATTGGTTGCATCTCATATTTCAGATGACTATTGAAATGTATCCTAGTGACCAGGTAGCAGATCTTAGGGCTGAAGTAACTCATTGGTATGAAAATTTACAGAAAGAACAAATAAATCAACAAGCTCAGCTTCAGGAGTTTGGTCAAAGCAGTCGAAAGGGAGAGTTTCCTGGTAAGTCCAATGTTTAAATTTTCATATTTTCTAGGTTCTGTTATATATGAACTTAGAACCTTTGGTATCTAAGGTTCTAGATACCTTTTGGTATCATGCCATTGATTCATAGGGAAGTATTAAGGGTTGCTTCAGATGTTTTTTGCAAACATTTTTCCTCATTTTTCTTAAAATTTTATTTTTGAAGTTGTTTGATAAACAATAAGAGAGTTAGAAGTTTAGGTTTCCCTGCACTACTTAAGTACCCAGTTGTACCCAATAAATTTTCTTTGCTATTTTGATATATTTTGTTTCCCTTTTTTCCCCAGAGCATATGAAAATAATACACCCTTAAATCCCACTTGTACATCTCCCCTTCCCTCCAAAAGAGTATCATATTAAATTTTTCATATAGGCCTGAAAGGTATATTCCATTCCTCCTTTATTGTTACCACTAGTGCATTTTTAGTGTTTTTCCATAGTACATAAAATATGAGTTAATCAGAGGAACAACCATGAAAGGAAGCTGTTATAATATCAGATCTTTAAATTTTAAGTAAAATGTAATAGGCTAAGTATATATTTAGAAAAAAAAATCTTAAAGTTTAAAAGCTTAAGGATTTTCAACCTGCCTATGTGCAGTAATTCTTTGGCATCTTTTAGTAAGGTGGATCATGCTTAAGATGGAACCACAAGTGTCTTCTCAAGTATCAGATCTTTAATTTTGTTCTTGATTAATTAATAAATATTCTTGGTACCATAGAAGAGTTGTTGAAAAGTGTCCCTCCTACCCCTATCTCTAAACCATCCATTTCCCTGCTTCTGAGGCAAATTCTGTTGTTGTTTTCTTACATACCCTTTAAGATATACCAAGATTTAATGTAAGAATATTCATGTACTTAAAACACAAATGGTAGCATTCTATTTATACTGCATGTGGAAAGTCACCTCATTAAATCTACATATCCTATTATATGGTGGTGCCGTGATATGTTTTACTAATCCTCTGTTAATAGACATTTAGGTTGTTTGCATTTTTTTTTTTTTTTTTTTTTTTTGCCATTTACAAGCATGGCCACAGAGAATATCCCCACACCTATCTTATCTAATGTACATTGGGGTAAATACCTAGTTATGGGATTTTCTGGTCAAGGGTATTTTCTTTAGTTATGTTGAAATATATGTTACATAAAGAGAATATGAAATTAGTAATAATAAAATGAAATGTGTCCATGTACATACCATCCAGATTAAGACCTGGAACATTATTAGAAGCTACTTGTGTATCTCTCTTTAATATCCTCTTTTCTACTTCTCTTTAATGATGTCTTGACTTTTTAGTTTATTGTTTTTTTGTGTGTTCTTTGTAGTTTTACCTCTAATGTATATATTCCTAAAAAATGTGTTTAGTTTTGTGAAAATTATAAGCACAAATTTGATAAAGGAAAAGGGGAATACAGTTGTTATTAGAGGATCACAGAAGGAAACAAGCTAAAGAGAGTGTTTATTTTAACTTAAGGATTTATAAAGCTTCATCTGAGGATGTCAGTGGGAAAGTTCTCAAGTATAGGTCTTGTGCTGTATACACCATTGTGCTGTATAATGTTGGCAAGACAGTGGAATACATAACAGAAATATATTGGGTATTTATTACTTTTTCTAATCTCTTCATGACCTACTACAGCTCTCAGGAATAGACTAAGAATTTCTTCCATGAGATATGAATGTTTTCTCCTGATTCAGATAAAAGGACATGGAGATGAGAGTAGACACCTCACCACCATATGGTGAAGGTAGTTCAGGTACAGATAAGAATCCAGGTCAAGTCCACTTGCCATTCCTTCCACAGGGAAGATATCATGCAGGTAACAGGAATTTTGGTCATGATGGCCCCTCAGTAATGCATTTCTGTATTATCACTGATCCTACTTTTATTCTCCAAATCTGATACATAGCAGTATGATACATTTTGTCATCCTCTTGGTTTTTCTCTTTGCCTCTGTCTTATGTTGGATATCCTTTTTTTGATATCCTATACCTTTTTTATTGGTTCACTTTTTTTTTTTCTTTCTGGAATACAATGCAATTGTTCAGTAGCTTTTCGAGAGATTGGATGGTGTAAAGTTTTGATTCTTTGAATAATCAAAAATTTTCATGTTTTTATACTTAAATGGTAATTTGGCTGGGTACACAAGTCTAGATTGGAAATAGTTTTGTTTCAGAATTTTAGAGGTATTGCTGCATTGCATTTCTTCTGTTGCTGCTGTTCCAGAAGCCATTTGCTTTCCAACATTTTTAATATATTCTGTTTTCTTCCTTTGTAGGGTTTAATTAGTCTTCTCCTTGTTCTCAAATTTTGTAATACCCGGTCTGAGTATTTGTTCTGTTTTCAACTAATGTGATGGGTACTTTAGTTTTTAGTTTGGCAACTTGTATCTTTTAATTTGGGGAAATTTTCTTGAATTAGTTTATTGTTTTCCTGTCCACTATTTAATAATTTCTCTTTCTAGGAATTCTTTATTATCTACATGTTGCATCTCTTGGACTATTCCAAATTTACTTTTTTCATGTTTCATTTCTTTGACTTTAACTGAACTTCCGGTGAGATGTTTCAGCTTTATTTTGCTCAACCTTCTTTTGAGTTTTTCATTTTTTGCTGTCATGTTTTTAGTATCTAACATCTCGTTTTTGTTCCTTGAGTACTCCCATTTTCATGGTTAACATATCTTTTTGAGGCTATTTGTTTTTAATCATTGAATCTTTAAAAATCCAGACTCCTGTTTCTGCATTTTAAATAGAATGTTTAGCAAATTATCTGGTTATTTTTTATTAGTTTCATGTCATCTTTTCTCTTTTTTATCATATATTTACCATTTTGGCACTCCTCATTCCCATATATAGATCAAAATTTCCATTTGATTTCTTTCTCTTTATTTTCTTTCTTCTAATAAACTTCCTTTAAAAATGTTTGTACTTCCAAGTCTTTTGGTGGTATATTTTCTCAAGCTTTTGTTAAGTTCATTTTGCCTTCTCTTTTGAAGGATATTTTCACTGGACATAGAATTTTAGGTCAGGAAGTGTTTTCTTTCCAGGACTTCTTAAGGGGCTACCCAGTGTCATTTGGCTTGCAGAGTTTCTGATTGAAAGTCTTTTTTTCCCTGTCATCCTTTGTGTATGGTATGTCTTTGTAACTGTGGTTGATTTTAAAGAATATTTTTGCTGTTGTTTTGGTTTAAAAATTTTTTTTTAAAGTAAGCTGTACTCCCAAGGTGAAACTTGAACTCAAGACCCTAAGATCAAGAGTTGCTTGATCTCCTGACTGAGCCAGTCAGACAGCCTAAGAATTTTTTTTGACATTGGTTTTCAGGGGATTGATTTTAACGTGCCTTCTTGTTTCTTTGTGTTTATGTAGTTTGGGTAAGTTTAACTTCTTAGGTCTTTGGGTCTATAATATTTACCGAATTTGAAAAAGGTTAGCAATTATATGTATTTTTCAAATATTTTTTTTCTTTTTCCTTTGCCCTCAGCCTAACTTCTGGGCCTCTAATTAAATATATCCTAGACTATTAATGTCTCATAGATCACAGACTTGATTTTCTTTTCCTTTTCTTCTTCCCCTCTCTTTTTCTTTTTCTCTTTCTCTCCCTCCTTCTCCCTCTCTGTTTTCCCCTCCCCGCTTTCCTAGTCTTTGTCAGGTGTTGATCTTATTTCTGTGTTAAACCAGTATAAATCAAATGACAGGTTATAAGCCTATCTCTGGTTTGACATTTATCTTTTTGGGGTCTTGCTAGTTACCACTTCATTTGTTTTTCAACTTGCAAACTTGGTTGATATTATCTCTTCCCTTTTTCCCCCCTGTCCAATAATTAGTAAAAATTTTAAAATTCAATTTATTGGAGGTTCAAAGGATAAAAAGTATATATCTTTAATATACCATCATAAGAGGGTTTTTTCAGATTTTTTGTTGCTTTTTATTGGTTAGAAACATTTTTTGAATTAAGACTTAAAATTTTTAAAAGTTGGTAACTCTTTCCAGAACTCTTAAGGACTAAGCAGTTCTTAAGTTAAAAAAGACGCTTTCAAAAGTGGTAAAAGAGGAGCACCTGATGGCTCAGTCAGTTAAGCATCCCACTTTTCCTTTTGGTTCAGGTTATGATCTCATGGTTTGTGAGTTCGAGTCCCACATCGGGGTCTGCACTGACAGTATGGAGCCTGCTGCTGAGTCTCTGTCCCCCCCCCCCGCCCCTCCTGCATCCCCCTCAAAAATAAATGTAAAAAAATAAATATTTTTTTAAGAAACTGGTAAAAGATGGAAACCTCCGTTAATTATAAAAGCCAATTCAAACCATTATAATCAAAAGTTAACGTATAGTAAGTGTAGGCCTGTCTCATACCAAATAGAATTCAAGAGCCTAAATCAAGTACTAGCCATCTTAATTCTTTTTGGAACAAAGTTATGTGCGCTTAGAGTATCTGACACACTGGGAACCAAACCAGCTATATATTATCTTAGCATTCCATCACAACTAAGGATTTTTTTATCTCAATATTGTAAAAAATATAAATAATCATAGATTGTATTATCTCAGTAAGGTAGAAAAGACATTTAATAAAAACCTGCCAAAGTATCAGAAGTTGAATGTAGAGTTTTTATTGAGATATATAAATGAACACTTGACTAAGTGGGTATGCCTAGCATGTTTCTGTACACATAATAGAGATACCAAGTTAATTTATGTCTTAATGTATTCTATCTGAAATCTTAATGGAATTTTTATTTTAAATTTGATGAAATTATTCTGAATAATAAACTGTGAATACACTCAGCAATATCAGAAGTTCTGAGAGGAAAACCAGAAAGGGTAATAGATGAGTTTTGGTACTAGCCTTTAAACATTTAAGGAATTATAGTAACACAGTTTTGGTGAAGAATTGCATCATTATGGAAAGCAGTAGGCCTACCTCACTCATTCTTGAGCTGTGTAGTGTCCATCCAATGGAATTTTTCTACATGAAGTTTATAAAATTGAACAATACTTAAGTTTAAATCATTCCTCTGATATTTCATCATTTTGCTTAATTTCCTACTCTGTCAAGCATTTCCTTTTTTAAAAAAAGTTCATGGATTAAACAATAAAATTTGAATGCCTGTTATGTTCTAGTACTGGGAATACATCTCTGAATGTAATAAAATGTCTGCCTTTATGGAACTGGGATTTTTTTTTTGGAGGAGAGAAAGATACATAATGTCAGATGCTCGTTAAGTATTTAAAGAAAGATAAAGCAGAGTAAGGGATTAATTTAGTGAAATGAGGCTCTTTAGGACCGAGGCTCACATACTGTAACCATGTATTCATGTCAGCAAATAAGTTTTTATAAAAATGTTCATTTAATGTTTTCTGCTGTTTTGAAGGAGGCCTTATGGGACCTGTCAGGATGATTTCATCTGGACATGAGTTAACAACAGATTATGATGAAAAAGCACTTCATGAGCTTGGTTTTAAGGATATGCAGGTACACACAAATGTGGTTTGACTTTTAATGTTTATTTATTTGGGAGGGGGGGCGGTGTGCATGTGTGAGCAGGGGAGAGGCAGAGAGTAAGGGGGCAGAGGATCTGAGGCAGGCTCTGCACTGACAGCAGAGAGTCTGATGTGGGGCTCAAACTCACAAAGTGTGAGATCATGAGCTGAGCCAAAGTCAGACTCTTAACTGACTAAACCACCCAGGTGCCCAAGTTTTAATGATGTGTATTGACTATTAAAGTCAACAGTTGAATAGTTGAAGGTATCCTTCAAAAACAATTATTGCTTTTGTTTTAATTGTGTGTGAAGTTTTGTGGGGGGTTTTGTGAAGTTATTTTATACATAATACTTTAATTTTATACTTAATATTATACTTTTCCCTTTTGCTCTTATTTTTATAGATGGTATTTGTATCTTTGGGTGCACCAAGAAGAGAACGGAAAGGGGAAGGTGTTCAGCTGCCTGCATCTTGCCTACCACCCCCTCAGAAGGACAACATTCCTATGCTTTTGCTTTTACAAGAACCTCATTTAACTACTCTTTTTGATTTATTAGAGATGCTTGCATCATTTAAACCACCCTCAGGAAAAGTGGCAGTGGAAGATACTGAGGTGACTATATCATTTTATTTTTACAGTATATTGTTTGTCTTTCTGTTGAGTGGAAAATATTGTACTTGTAAGTGCAATAAAACCTATGAGTCCATTTATTTATTCATTAGGTATTTAACAGCCTAATATCCAAAACTAGTGTGTTTTAAGTATTGTTTTACAAGGATCAAAATAGGCAGTTTCAGCCTTCATTCGGTCTAGTGGGGAAGATAAATAATTGATATGCCTAGCAGATAGTTTTAGGTAAACAGCTAAAATTTAGACACAGATGGCTACTAAAACTAACGTTATTAGGGAGTAGGGATAGGCAGAAACTCATATATATTATTTGGTCAGGGAAGGTTTCTCTGAAGGAAACCATATGTAACCTGAGCTAGAAGGATGAAAAGGAGCCACCTAAATGAAGACAATTGAGGGATCGCCTGCATACAGTAATCTGATTCCTGAAGCCCTTCATATAAGGAATCAGGCAGGTATAGGAATTGTTGGAGTGCTAATAATGAGTAGAATGTGGAGGCTAGTGGGAGAGAGGAATGAGAGGAATAAGATACAAAAGGTGAATAGAACCAGTCTGGCCATGCAACGTGTTTTTATTTTACTCCTTTTCACTTTGTAAGGTGATCAGCAGTAAGACGTTTTAAGCAGAGGGAAGGAGCACACATTCTGATTTTGGTTTTTAAGGTAATAGGTTTGTTTGGTAAAAGTAGAAAAAGTAATAAGGAACCTAATGCATTAGTTCAAGAAAGCCCTGACGGTGCCCTGGAATAGAATGAAGGGAGTGGACAAATTAAGTGGACTGCAGGTCAGAACAACATAATTTGGTTGTGGATTGGATTAGGAGTGGAGATAGGCTCATGTTCAGGAAGAAGGAAAACAGGACATGGCATCCAGGTTTCTGTCTTGAGCAACTGGATAGATTCCATTTGAGATGAAGAATGGATGCTCCTGGGACATTAAGTGGTAATGTCAAGGAATCATATATAATTGTGTTTGGAGCTCAGAGAAGGGGTTTGGTCTGAAGAAGTAAGGTGTGGGTGATCACTATGAAGATGGTATGTAAAAAGAGTGAGATCACCTAAAGGATTCAGTATTAGTCTGCTGATATATATGTATATTTTAATGCCTTTAAATGGACTTATCCTAAGATGATATTCATTCATGTGTCTCATGCAGTGAATTATTATTTTGAGATTGAGTGCCATATAAAATAGTGCTTATTGTTTCTTTCCCAAGAATGTTAAGTGACTTTTTTCCCTGTTTCCAAAATATATTTGATTGTGGATGCATTGGTAACTGCTGTGGAGCCCTATGTTCCTTATAGCTTGGGGTTTCTTGTGGTGGCAAGTTTTTAAATTCCTAAGAAATTCTTTTGTTCAAGCAGAATAATTAGTAACAGATCCCTATGAGCCTCCATTTTTTTTTTTTTTTTTACCTTTTGTATTTTATACCACAAATACTTAATGACCTTTTACTTCATGTCAGCACTGTATGGGCAGTTTAAAAGAGAGAAGGATAATTAGAAGAATTCCGTTTTCTTGGGGGTTGCTATACAGATGTGGGAACATAGGGAACAAAAATTTGGGGAAGATTTTGCAAAAGGAGAGTCTTTCAAATTGGGTCCTGCTGCTAAAAGCAAAGAGAAGCATTATAGATTCAGAGAAAAAGTGAATGGCATGTTTGAAATACTGGGAGTGTGAATATAGTGTAATTAAAAAAATGAAAAGGAGATTGGAACCTGTACCACAAAGGGCCATATGAGATTTTTCTTCTGTGTAAAATGCTTTGCCATTATCGTGGAACATTTTAAAGCAACAAAATGAAATCTTTTATGGGGTATTAGAAACAAAGTGTAGGTGTTAGTGTGATGGATGTATTAGAGAAAACAAAGACTTGGAGGTAGGAGGCCCAGTGAATAGGCCATTGTAATAGTCCTGATGAGGCCTGAACTGGAGAGGAAGAATTCAGTTTTGAGCAGGTCTTTTTTTGAACTTTGTGGCAAGTATACCATTGTTGATGTGGGGTTCCTTTGTTTTCCCAAAACTGGTTTGGTCTTGTGGAAGGTTACAAAAATAAAAACAGAGGATCTTTGCTGTGAATGACCCATGTTGTGGGGCTTTTTAATCATAACGTAGCACATACATTTGCACCTGGGATTTTTTTTTCCTTCAAATTGTTTCTTTGCACAGAGTACAGCCTTACTTTTCTGTCTTTTAAACTTGGTGTTTACAAAGGAATGAATTTATGTTACTGAAGAATTTTCAGTGCCATTCTCCAGCTGAACTAAAAATGTTACTTTGGGTTGCTTCTCTTCATTATGGTTGTGAAAAGCAAAGAATACTTTGAGACTCTTAAGATTTCCTTGTTTTCAGATATGCTAGCTTTATATCATTATACAGAAAGAACTAAACTTTTTATAGATATACAGAAGATTCCTTTGGCATCCATTGTATCCTAGCAAAAAGTCATTATGACAGCAGTAGTAATAGAATAATACACAAATTCATACCCTGGAAAATTCCAAAATTGTAAATTTTAGCTTTAGCTGTTTATTTACTTCTTGGGGTTGTGCTGTAATTTTTTTAAAAAAGGAAACTTGCCTATTTCTTATATATTTTCTGAAACCTTTTTCAGGTTACTATTATCTCAGCATCTTACAGAGTTCAAATTTAACAAATGATAATGGAAAAAAGTAGCTTTTAAAAAATTGTTTGCTTTCCTCTTAATCTCTGCTTATGTGAGACTGGAAAATAAGATATGGATTAGCAAAATAAAAAAGATGTACTCTTTTAACAAATGTGTAAGGTCAAGGATTTAATTCACCAAGACTTTGTCGTAGTTAGAATAGTGACCTGATAATGTTCTTGAAATTTACTTGAATGGCTTTGTAAGACAGATGTTTTCACTTCTATTTGAAAAGTTTCCTGAATTAAAGTATCAAGATTTACAGGTCACTTTTTTTTTTCCAAAAAGCATCCAATAACAAGTTTAAAAACTACTACTTTGACATAATCAATTTATTGAATAAATATATTTATTGTTTATAAGTAATAATTAAAAAACAAATTGTTGGGATGCCTGGGTGGCTCAGTCAGTTAAAGTGTGCAACTCCAGCTCAGGTCATGATCTTACAGTTCGTGGGTTCAAGCCCTGCGTGGGACTCTGTGCTGACAGCTCGGAGCCTAGAGCCTACCTCGCATTCTGTGTCTCCTCCTCTCTCTGCCTTTCCCCCACTCACCCTCTTTCTCCCTTCATCTCAAAAATGAACATTTAAAAAATTAAAATTGTTTACTATGGAACAAATGGCTTATTTCTTACTTTTAGAGTAAGACTAGGGTCGCCTGGGTGGCTCAGTAGGTTAAAGTGTCCAACTTTGGCTCAGGTCATGATCTCACAGTATGTGAGTTCAAGCCCCGTGTCAGACTCTGTGCTGACAGCCTGGAGCCTGCTTCTAATTCTGTGTCTCCTTCCCTCTGCCCATCCACTGCTCACACTCTTGTCTCTCTCTCTCTGTCTGTCTTAAAAATAAACATTCAAAAAATTAAAAAGTAAAGGAAGACTAAAAAATGTTACCAAATTTGATAATCAAGGATTTTATGCAAAAAAGTTAAACTTAAATTTAGGTTTATTTTTTTAGTGATCTGTCTTGATAAGCAGTTATTCTTATTTGTGTAGAGCTTAAGATGTGAAGAACTTCATCTTCATGCAGAAAATCTCTCTAGGCGTGTATGGGAGCTACTGATGCTTCTTCCTACATGTCCTAATATGTTGATGGCATTCCAGAATATCTCAGACGAACAGGTAAACCCATAACATCTTTTTGCTCTCCTAGAGGATGGTACCATTTTATATTCCTCCTGGCAGTGTGTAAGATTGCTTGTTGACCTGTATCCTTAGTAAAATTTTGCCCATTTAATGGATAAAAAGTGACAGTTCATTTTAATGTTCATTTACTTGTTAGACTTAATAATGTGGGCCTAATGCAAGGCAAGGATGTTTTCTGAAATTATATTTAAAAAACATAATTTGCCTTTTATTAGTGTTTCATACTGCTATATGTTTTAAATATTCCTATTGGGGCATGACCTCACAAGTGTAAGTGTTAGATATCTTTGTAAAGAATTAGATTATTCTTTCAAAGCTATATAATAAAGGGTTAGGTGGAGATAGCAATAGAACATGTACACGATGAATGAAAAAACAGTGTCCTAATGTTGTTCGCTAATGGTTTTCCATGACTTGGGACTTGGCCATGTGATTTCAGAAGGTCATGTATCTCAAATGATTTAGATGTGAACAAGGTAAGCCTGAGAAATGTTAGTTGATGACTCAGAGTAGGTCTAATAATATTGTCAGAGATGCACATTGTGTGAATATCATTTCATAAATTGTGAGTAGAAAATAACAGTATTTTAAGGTTTATGTATTTGCATATGACTTCTAAATGTGCAGGTGTAACTTTTTATAAGTATTAAATAATAGACTTTACTGCTTCTGTATCTTTAAAAGTTGTTGCATTCAGCCAGGCTGCATAGGTTTTTTCATTGGGAAGATGTTGCATTGCCTCATCTGTTTTAAAAGTTAATAAGATAGAGTTGTTTTTTTCCTGTGCTGCTGTTTGCATATTAATTTTAATAAAATTTAATGAAAAATTGGTGTTTTAAGCATACCATGAATACTAGTTAATACAGCTGGTCTTCATAGGTTTGAACATATTTCAAGGTATACGTAATATTTGAGTTCTTATATAGTGTTCATTTCTTTAAATTTTTTTTAATGGGGAGAGATCCCTTAGTAAGTTGGCTTGAGAAAACCTATGTTTTTCCTTTCTTAATTTAAGAGTAATGATGGACTTAATTGGAAAGAACTTCTCAAAATTAAGAGTGCTCACAAGCTATTATATGCCCTGGAAATTATTGAAGCACTGGGAAAACCTAACAGGAGGATAAGGAGAGAGTCAACGGTAATTGCATTTCCATTCTTACGGTCAAATACTTGTATTTTCTCTGGAGCCAAATTCCAGAATGTGTTATATTCTTTTATTTTTTATTTATTTATTTTTGTTTGTTTATTTGAGAGCAAGCGATCATGTGAGTGGGGGAGAGGGAGAGCGAGAGAGCAAGAGAGAAAGAATCTTAAGCAAGCTTCAGGCTCAGTGCCGAGCCTGATAGTTGGCTCTATCCCACAACCCTGGGATCATGACCTGAGTGATAATCAAGTCAGATGCTCAACTGACTGAGCCACCATGGTGTTCCAAGAATGTGGTGGGTTTTTTGTTTCTGTTTTTATTTTTTTGAGAGAGAGGGAGGGAGGGGAGAGAGAGAATTCTAAGCAGCCTCCATCTTCAGCATGGAGCCTGAAGCAGGGCTTGATCTCACGGCCATGTGATCATGACCTAAGCCGAAATGAAGAGTCAGTAGCTTAACTGAGCTGCCCAGACGCCCCTATTATCTTTTAATTCTGGAATAATTTTTTTCTCCTGCCACCTTCTCTCATTTTTTTTTAAACATTTTTTTTTGAAGTTTATTTATTTACTTACAGTGTGGGAGGGTCAGAGAGAGAGAAGGAGAGAGACAGAATCCCAAGCAGCCTCCGCACTGTCAGTGCAGAGCCTGATGCGAGGCTCAGACTTGCGAACCGTGAGATCATGACCTGAGTTGAAATCAAGAGCCAGATGATTTACTGACTGAGCCACCCAGGCACCCCTCTTACCATTATTTTATTTTATTTTTTTATTTTTATTTTTTGCTGTTCCCACAGGGAAGTTACAGTGATCTTTATCCAGATTCAGATGATTCAAGTGAGGATCAAGTGGAAAATAGTAAAAATTCCTGGAGTTGCAAGGTTTGATCATATGTGTTAAATAGTGTATTGATAAAAATTATCCCTAATTTTCCAAAAGTAGTTATCATAATTAATACTTTTAAATTTAGTAAAATAAAGGATGGTTTAAAAATCATGTATTACTGTAAATCACAGTAATAAGGTGAGATTATTTAATGCCTTGGTACACTTATTTTCTTCCTTTATTGGAATACTTTGTTAGGACACTTCAGTGTCTATAGTTAAATTGTCAATGGAATTTAAAGATACGTTTATGGATTTTTGCAAGAATCTTGTTTTAAAAATTTCTTGAAAATAAGGTTTGTTATCACTTTACATAGAAGTTATTTTGGTTATTTAAATCAGAGTAATTTCCTAGATTAAAGATGCATATTTTACACACACGTATACATAAATACACACACATCCAGTTACTGAATCAAAAGCAGGTCTTAAAGACATTTTGTATGTGCATCTCTCTTACCGGTACTCTCACAATTGCTTACAGTTTGTTGCTGCTGGAGGGCTTCAACAGTTATTGGAAATTTTTAATTCTGGAATTCTGGAGCCTAAAGAGCAGGAATCCTGGACTGTGGTAAGTGAAACCAGTTTTTAACCAGTTAATAGTGTCCTATTTTAAGCACTTCCATTTTTTGTTAGCAAGTATATCTTTTGCCGCATGCTTTGTTGTAGTAAGGAAGATTATAGAGTGTGGTAAAACTAAGTTTTGAAAAATACGGTATCTGATAAAAATTATTCGTAAGAATTCTCCATGACACCTGTTAAAATTTAAGTGCCAAAATTCATGACTCTGCATTATGGGTAATTTTTAATTCTTTTTCCTTTAGGTAAATAAATTACATATTAGTATTTATACAGTCTTAATGTTTGGATGCTTTTAAAAGAATTGGTTTATATGTCTTCAAATTTTGGAAAACATCCTTTTTCAGTGTTTCATTTTGTTTTGAGTATTTCTTCCTTTATAGTAGTGCTACTCAAATAAGTGTCTTTAGACCATTTGTGACTGGCCTGAAATGAATTAGGTGCAGGAATTGAGAGTAAGCCCTGAGAAGATTTTACAGATATTGAATATGGCTACAGATTTTTTTTTTTAATATTTATTTATTATCAAGAGACAGAGAGACACAGAGTGTGAGCATGGGAGGGGCAGAGAGAGGGGGAGACACAGAATCTGAAGCAGGCTCCAGGCTCTGCACTTGTCAGCACAGAGCCTGATGCGGGGCCCGAACTCAGAAACTGCGAGGTCATGGCGTGAGCTGAAGTCGGATGCTCAACCGACTGAGCCACCCAGGTGCCCCTACAGATTTTTTAAAAAGTATTTCACAAAATCATTTGCACTTAACAAAAAGGAAGTTTGTCTTTTTTTTAAATAAACTATTAACGTGAAGAAGCACTATTCTATATAGTATTAAGAAAATAAAATTGTGGAATATTAAAAAATTGATACTGCTATACCAAACTGCAGAATCTGGCTTTGAACTAAATGGAAAGGATGCTCCCTTTCCTGACTTCCAACAAAGAGTAGCATTATCAAACATTCCATTCAAATACTAACTTTTTAGTACTGTGGTTTAGAATTACCTTAGAACCTAGGAGTCAAGTGTTCTTAATTTAATGCCAAGTTAGTAAAAGAAAATAGATTTAGAAAACCTATCATTATGTACCAAGTTGTTATTCTTACCACTGGTTTCAGTACTTATTTTTCTATTTTTAAATATATTTTACCATGATATTTTCCTTTTAGAATAGATACCTCTATTCGTTATTAATTATTATAGTTCTGTGACTTATAACATCTCTTGCGTTTTATTAGTCATGTCTACTACCCCATTAATTCTCTTAGAATTCTAATGTGCTTTTTAGTTCTTTGGCAAAGTGGGAGATTTTAAATGTGTTAACAGTAGTTATGTGTCATATATAGGAATTTTGTTTGCAGACTTGCTCTAAGTTTAGTTTGGAATAAGGCTTACAGGAAATCAGTCATAAGCTAAAGGTTTTTTCTCTGTTTCTTTTGAAATTGTAGATATTTTTATGAAGTATTACTAACAAGATAATCATTAGTTAACTACCAAATATGACACATTGTAGCCTGGCAATGCCCGAGATGCTACTAAGCATGCCTGAGACACAGTTTGCAAGCCAGTTTACACCCCTATTTATAATGCATCTCTCTTCACATATTATAGAATACTTACAAATTCAGTCATTCTTGTTTCTTAGTTTTTTTTCCTTTTAATTGAGGTATAGTTGAGGTATACTTTTAAATTAAAAATTTTTGAGATAGAATTCACATATAATGAAATTCAGCCTTTTAAAAAGCAGTGATATTTTAGTATATTTACAGACTTGTGCAGACATTACCACTAATGCCAGAACAGTTTGATCCCCTCAGAAGGAAACACCCTATGCCATATTCATTAGCAATCATTCCTCATTTTCCCCCCAAACATTTCAGCCCTGGGAAAACACTAATCTAATTCTACTTTCTATGGATTTGCCTATTATGGACATTTCATATAAATGGAGCCATACAATATGTACATGGTCCTTTGTGACTGGCTTTTTTCACTTAAGCATAATGTTTTAAGGTTCATTCATTTTTTTTTTTTTAAGTTTATTTATTTTGAGAGGGAGAGAAAGCACCAGTGGAGGCAGGGGCTGAGAGAGAAACAATCCCAAGCAGGCTCTGCACTTAGTCCAGAGCCTCACACAGGGCTGGAACTCACCCCAAGAGTTCATGACCTGAGCCAGAGTCAAGAGTTAGACACTTAAACGACTGAGCCACCCAGGCACCCCCAAGGTTCATTCTTGGAAGTAGTATATTATCCAAAGTCACAGATATTGATGACTCTGTTTTCTTTTAAGAATTTCATAGTTTTGGGGTGCCTGGGTGGCTCAGTCAATTGTCTGACTTTAGGTCATGATTTCATGGTTTGTGAATTCCTGCCCCACATTGGGCTATGTGCTGTCACTGCAGAGCCTGCTTTGGATCTTCTGTCTCCCTCCTCTCTGCTCCTCCCCCACTCAATAGCTCTCAAAAATAAACAAACATTTAAAAAAATACATTAAAAAAAAGAATTACAGTTTTGGGGGTGCATGGGTGGCTCAGTCCACTAAGCGTCCAACTCTTGGTTTTGGATCAGGGTTTGTGAGATGGAGCCCTGTGTTTAGGGTTTGTGATCTCAGGGTTTGTGAGATGGAGCCCTGTGTTAGGTGGGAGCCTGCCTGGGATTCTCTTTCTCCTCTCACACGCTTGTGCATGCTCTCTTTCTTTTTCTCTGTCAAGATAAAGAATTTTATAGTTTTAGTTTTTAAACATTTAGGTCTTTGATCAATTTTAAGTTAATTTTTGTAGGTGATATGGAGTTGAGGTATACTCAGTACATAATGAACTTATTTTTTAAATGTTTATTTTAGAGAGAGAGAGAGACAGACAGCATGAGTGGGGGAGGGGCAGAGAGAAAGGGCGACACAGAATTGAAAGCAGGCTCCAGGCTCTGAGCTGTCAGCACAGAGCCTGATGCGGGGCTAGAACCCACGAACCATGAGATCACGACCTGAGCCGAAGATGGACGCTTTAACCGACTGAGCCATCCAGGTGCTCTGGTAATGAATTTACTTTAAAAAAAAAAACAAAAACAAAAAAAAAAACTTTAAGTTTTGGAAAATGTATATAATTGTGTAATCCACCAACACAAACAAAATATAGAATATTTCTATTACACGAGAAGTCCGTCCTGCTTTTTTACCATCAGTTCCTCCCTTCTTCCAACCATCCAGCCCTAAGCAACTACTGATCTGCTTTTTGTTGTTAAAAGATTACATTTGCATTTAATAGAATTCCATGTAAATGGAACACCAATATGTATTCTTTGTAACTGGTGTCTTTCAGTCAACATGTATTTTGAGCCTGATAAATGTTGCATGTATTGGTTGGTTGTTAGTTTTTATTGATGAGTAGTATATCCTTTTATAGGTATACTATTCCTTATCCATTCACCTCTTGATGGACATTTGAGTTTCTGGTTTGGGGCTATTATGAATAAAGTTGACAGATGTTCATATACAAATCTTTTTGTGTACATATGTTTTTGTTTCTTGTGGGTAAATACCAAGAAAAGAAATTGCTGAATAATATGGTAAATGTAAGATTAACTTTGTAAGAAACTGCCAAGGTGTTTTCCAAAGCAGTTGTACCATGCGACTTATGGGAGTTCCAGTTGCTTCATATCTTCAACAGTTGGTGTGGTCAGTCTTTTTAATTTGAGCTATTCTACTGGGGATGTAGTGTTACCTCATGGTGCTTTGCCCTTTTTAATTTTGGTAAAATACACTTAAGGTTTACTATCTTAATTAACCATTTTTAAGTGTGTAGTTCACTGGTGTTACATACCTTCACCTTGTTGTGGAATCATCACCATCATCTAACCCCATTACTATTTTCATCTTGTAAAATTAAAACTATACCTATTAAACAGTGACTCCCCATTGTCCCCTCTCCCCAACCCATGACAAACCACCATTGTACTTTGACTTTGAGTACCTCCTGTAAGTGGAATCATGTGGTATTTGTCTTTCTGTGACTAGCTTATTTCATTTAGCAAAATGTCCTCCAGCATCATCCTTGTTGTAGTCTATTGGAGAATTTCCTTCCTTTTTAAGGCTTCATACATAATATTCCATCGTATGCATATGCTACATTTTGTATATCCATGCATTCATGGGTTGCTTCCATATTTTACCTATTGTGAATAATGCTGCTATGAATATAGGTGTATAAATATCTTTGAGACCCTGCTTTCATTTCTTCAAGAGTAGAATTGCTGGGTCATATGGTAATTATGTTTTTAGATTTTTTGAGGAACCACCATGTCGTTTCCCACAGCAGTTAAACCATTTTACATCTCTGCCAGTAGTGCACAAGTTTCTGTACATATTTGCCAACACTTTTATTTCCTGGTTTTTTGATATCAACCATCCTAATGGGTGTTGAGTGCTATCTCATTTTAATTTGCATTTCTTAATAAACAGTGAAGTTGAGCATCTTTTCTTATGTTCTTTGGCCATTGAGAGAACTGTCTTTTCAACTCTTGTGCTCGTTTTTGAATCAGGTTGTTGGGTTTTTGTTGAGTTTTAGAAGTTTTTTATATATTGTGAATATTAAACCTTTATATAGTTTGCAGATGTTTTCTCCCATTTGTGGGTTACCATTTTACTCTGTGGATAGCCTTGTACATGAAATCTTTTAATTTTAATGAAGTCTAGTGTGTCTGTTTTTTCTTTTGTTACCTGTCCTATCCAAGAAATCATGTGTCCAAATCCTTTGTCATCAAGCTTCTATCCTACTTTTTCTTGTAAGAGTTTTACTGTTTTAGTTTTTATATTTAGGGCCTTTATTTATTTATTTATTTATTTATTTATTTATTTATTTTTAACTAATTTGTTTATTTTAATTTTATTTTTTTAATTTACATCCAAGTTAGCATATAGTGCAACAGTAATTTCAGGAGTAGATTCCTTAATGCCCTTTACCCATTTAGCCCATCCTCCCTCCCACAACCCCTCCAGTAACCCTCTGTTCTCCATATTTAAGAGTCTCTTGTATTTTGTCCCCCTCCCTGTTTTTATATTATTTCTGTTTACCTTCCCTTGTGTTCATCTGTTCTGTGTCTTAAAGTCCTCATATGAGTGAAGTCATATGATACTTGTCTTTCTCTGACTGATTTCGCTTAGCATAATACCCTCCAGTTCCATCCACGTAGTTGCAAATGGCAAGATTTCATTCTTTATGATTGCATTCTTTAAGATTTCATATCTTTATGATATATATGTGTGTATATATATATATATATATATATACACACACACACACACACACACACACACACACACACACACACACCACCTCTTCTTTATCCATTCATCCATTGATGGACATTTCTTTCCATACTTTGGCTATTGTTGCTAGTGCTGCTATAAACATTGGGGTGCATGTGTCCCTTCGAAACAGCATCCCTGTATCCCTTGGATAAATGCCTAGTAGTGCAATTGCTAGGTCATAGGGTAATTCTATTTTTAATTTTTTGAGGAACCTCCATACTGTTTTCCAGAGTGGCTGCACCAGTTTGCATTCCCACCAGCAGTGCAAAAAAGATCCTCTTTCTCCGCATCTTCACCAACATCTATTGTTGCCTGAGTTGTTAATGTTAGCCTTTCTGACAGGTGGGAGGTGGTATCTCATTGTGGTTTTGATTTGTATTTCTCTGATGATGAGTGATGTTGAGCATTTTTTCATGTGTCAGTTGGCCATGTGGATGTCTTCTTTGGAGAAGTGTCTATTCATGTCTTTTGCCCATTTCTTCACTGGATTATTTATGTTTTTGGTGTTGAATTTGGTAAGTTCTTTATAGATTTTGGATACCAACCCTTTATCTGATATGTCGTTTGCAAGTATCTTTTCCCATTCTGTCAGTTGCCTTTTTCTTTTGCTGATTGTTTCCTTCACTGTGGGGAAGCTTTTTATTTAATGAGGTCCCGATAGTTCATTTATGCTTTTGTTTCCCTTGCCTCTGGAGAGGTATTGAGTAGGAAGTTGCTGCAGCCAAGATCAAAGAGGTTTTTGCCTGCTTTCTCCTCGAGGATTTTGATGGCTTCCTGTCTTACATTTAGGTCTTTCATCCACTGTGAGTTTATTTTTGTGTATGGTGTAAGAAAGTGGTCCAGGCTCATTCTTCTGCGTGTCGCTGTCCAGTTTTCCCAACACCACTTGCTGAAGAGACTGTGTTTATTCCACTGGATATTCTTTCCTGCTTTGTCAAAGATCAGTTGGCCATATGTTTGTGGGTCCATTTCTGGGTTCTCTATTCTGTTCCATTGATCTGAGTGTCTGTGTTTGTGCCAGTACCATACTGTCTTGATGATTCAAGCTTTGTAATACAGCTTGAAGTTCATAGGGCCTTGATTTATTTTGAGTTAATTTTTGTATATGGTGTTTTAGTGTGTAAGGGTCCAACTTTATTCTTTTGCATGTGGATATCCAAGGTTTCTCAGCACTGTTTTTTGAAAATACTGTCATTTCTCCCATTGGATCGTCTTGGCACCCTTGTTAAAAATCATTTGACCATAAATGTGAAGGTTTATTTCTGGGTGCTTTATTCCTTTCCATTAATCTTTTTTTTCAAGTTTATTTTTATTTCTTTTGAGAGAGAGATAGAGAACAAGAGGGGGAGGTGCAGAAAGAGGAGACAGAATCCCAAGTGGGGCTTGAACTCCGGAACTGGGAGATCATGACCTGAGCTGTAATCAAGAGTTGGGCACTTAACCAACTGAGCCACCCAGGTGCCCCTTTTCCATTAATTTGCATATGTGTCTGATGCCAATACCGCATCATGTTGATTACGGTAGGTCTGTAGTAAGTTTTGAAATCAGGAAGTGTCAGTCCTCTAGTTTTGTTCTTTTCTTTTAAGATTGTATTGGCATTGGAGTCCCGTGAGATTCCCTTTGAATTTTAGCGTGGGTTGTTTTTTTTTTTTTTTCCTCTGCAAAAAATGTCATATTTTGTTACAAATTGTTTTGAGTAATAATAAGTCTTCCAATCCATGGACATGTGATGTGTTTTCATGTATTGTTTTTAATTTTTTTCAGCATTGTTTTATAATTTTCATTGTAGAAGACTTTCATATTCTTGGTTAATTCCTAAGTATTTTATTCTTTTGATGCTATTGTGAATTGAATTATTTTTGTAATTTCCTTTTCATATTGCTCATTGTTCACCTATGGAAGTGAATTTTGTGTGTTGGCTTTGTATCCTGTACTTTGCTGAATTCATTTATCTTAAGAGCTATTCTTTGGCATCTTTAAGGTTTTCTATATATCCTCTACAAATGGATAATTTTCCTTTCTAACTTAGATGCCTTTTGTTTCTTTTCTTGCCTGAGTGTTCAGGCCAAAACTTCCCCTACTATGCTGAATAGAAGTGAGAAAAGCCGGTATTCCTCATCTTAGTGGAGAAGCTTTTAGTCTTTCACAATTTAATATGATTTTCACTGTGGGTTTTTCATATGTGGCTTTTATTTATGCTCAGGTAGTTTGTTTTCCTTCCTTCCTTCCTTCCTTCCTTCCTTCCTTCCTTCCTTCCTTCCTTCCTCTCTTTTCTTTCTTTCTTTCTTTCTTTCTTTCTTTCTTTCTTTCTTTCTTTCTTTCTTTCTTTCTCTTTTCAATTTTAGAGTTTTTGCCTGCTCACTGCGTGAGCAGTGGTGGAGGGTGGGGCTGAGAAAGAGAGAGTCTTAAGCAGACTCCATTCTCAGCTTGGAGCCCGAGATAGCCATCAGTCCCATGGCCCTGGAATCATGACCTGAGCTGAGTTCAGGAGTCCAGTGCTTACCCTCTTTCTATTTTGTTGAGTGTTTTTATCATGAAAGAGTGTTGAATTACTTCATGTGCTTTTTCTGCATGTAATCAATTGAAATGATCAGGTGGTCTTTTTTCTTCATTTTGTTGTGGAGTATTGATTGATTCTTGTATGTTGAGCCATCCTTGCATTCCAAGAACAGATCCTACTTGGTCATGTACAATCCTTTTATTGTGTTGCTAAATTCTGTTTGCTAACGTTTTTTCAAGAATTTTTGCATCATTAATCCTCAGGGATCTTGGTCTGTAATTTTTTTTGTAGTGACTTTTTCTTTCATTGATACCAGGCTTGTGCTGGCTTCATAGAGTGGGTTGGGAATGCTCTGTTCTTAGAGAATTTGAGAAGGATTGGTATTCATCTTTAAATGTTTAGTAGAATTTACTAATGAAGTTATCAGGTCTAAGGCTTTCTTTATTGGGAGATTTTTATATACTGATTCAATCTCATTACTAGTTATATATCTATTCAGATTTTCTCTTTCTTCAAGATTGAGTCTTGGCAGGTTTTGCGTTTCTAGGAATTTGTCCATTTCATGTAGGTTATGTGGCTTTTTGGCTTACAATTATCTATAATACTCTTACAATCCTTTCTTTCTGTAGAATTGGTAGAAAAATTCCCACTTTTATGTCTGATTTTACAAATTTCACTCTTTTTTTAGTTCTGGCTAAAGGTTTTCCTTTTTTCAAAGAATAAACTTTTATTTACATTGATTTTTTTTGTTATCGTCTTTCTATTGTTTTATTTACCTCTGCTGTGTATTATTTCCTTATTCTAGCTTTGCGTTTAGTTTTTCTAGTTCTTAAGTTGGAAAGTTAGATTCTTGATTTGAGATCTTTTTCTTTTAATGTAAGTGTTTATAAATTTCCTTCATTAGTACTTCTTTCACTGAATCTCTTAACTTTCATACTTTTTAAGACCATGATTTTTTTTTTTTCCTTTCATGAAGTGTCTGTTCATATCGTGGACTTTTTTGTTGTTGTTCTTCCTTTCCTTTTCCTTTTCCTTTCCACCTTAGCAAAGAGTTGTAAGACTTTTTTTTTTTTTCCTTAATTAATTTGGACAAGTTTTTCCACTACATGTATGTATGGGAATATTTGTATTCAATCTGTGGCTTGCTTTTTTCTTTATTTTGACAGTGTCTTTTAAGCAGAGAGGTTTTTAATTTTAACAAAATTGATATCTTATTTAGAAATCTCTGCTCCAAGACCGCAAGTATGTTCCCCTTTTTTTTTCTACTATAAGTACTATTTGCATTTATTTCTGTGATGCATTTTGAGTTAATTTTTTTTTTAATTTTTTTTTCAACGTTTATTTATTTTTGGGACAGAGAGAGACAGAGCATGAACGGGGGAGGGGCAGAGAGAGAGGGAGACACAGAATCAGAAACAGGCTCCAGGCTCTGAGCCATCAGCCCAGAGCCTGACGCGGGGCTCGAACTCCCGGACCGCGAGATCATGACCTGGCTGAAGTCGGACGCTTAACCGACTGCGCCACCCAGGCGCCCCTGAGTTAATTTTTTTATATGTAGAGTGAAGTTGAGGGTTTGTTTCATTTACTTTTTTCAGTATGACTATTCAGTTTTCTAGGATCATTTGTTAAAAAGACTATTCTTACTGAAATTTCTTGATAACTTTCTTGAAAATCTAATGTAGTATTGCTGCATTACCTGGAATATTGGTATAGCTATACAATTTGGAAGTTGGATTAGGAAGAATGGAAAATAACTGTTGATGTGAGCACTCTGAAACTTTCATCTTGCACATAAATGATACTAATTTACTCACAGGAGGTGTTTTTAAAATTCTAAAGTAGAACTTTAAATCAGAAATTAATTTTCATATGAAATATTTTACCAAAAATATTTTTATTTTAAATCTCCTTATGTAAAGTGCAAAATCTTCTGTTGTTTTTTACAATTTTGGGGAATTGCTTTGGCTCCAGAATATTGGAGTATATGTCATTTGCATGGAAAAACAACAGTACTTCATCTCTTAATTTTATTTTCTAGCTTTCAATTTCAGGTTATATAGTGGCCATATTAAATTAACCAAAATAGGGAAATGACATTTTCTTCTTTTCCACAGTGGCAGCTAGACTGTCTTGCTTGCTTGCTGAAGTTAATATGCCAGTTTGCAATAGATCCATCTGATTTGGATTTAGCTTATCACGATGTCTTTGCCTGGTCTGGTATAGCAGAAAGCCATAGGAAAAGAACTTGGCCTGGTAAATCAAGAAAGGCTGCTGGTGATCATGCCAAGGGTCTTCATATACCAAGATTAACAGAGGTAAAGTACAGAAGTTCCCATTAGATTATAGTAATGAATTCTATTTGTGTTTTATAAAGTTAAGAATATGGTAATGCATAAGGAATATGATCCCAGACTACTACAATATGATGTAACTGCTGAAGTGATACCTTCATTTTAAATTTAGTAGTAATTATGAAATAGTAATGTTTTTCAGTTTATTATCCAAATTTCAGGAATGAATGTCATTCTGCTGTACTCCAACTGTAGTTAGTTAGTTAGTCATTTACACAGTAATTTATATACTAAATTTGTCAGGGTCCATTTAGGGAAATAAGCCCCAATAGGTGTTTGAACAGAGGTGATTTAAAGTAAATAATTGTTTTTACGTGTATGTATTGGAGGACTAAATATATAAAAGGAAAATGTTGAGGTAACTCAAAGGAGTAACCATTCACCACCTCTAGGGTTTGAGAAGCATATGGAAAAGGTTTGGGGTTATCAGAAATGAGGAGGTTATAAGGATCTTGTTGGCCTGCAGTTTAGGCCTCTGAGGAAGGGGTTCTGCTACTGCTTCTGAAATCAAATGGGTTAAATACTTATGTTTCAGTGCTGACAGAACAAGCAAGGAAGTAATCTCTCTAGTGTCCCAGGTTAATGGAACCTCATAGAAACCAGCTGGCAAAAGAGGAATTTAGTTTATGATGTACCAGCCCTGACATCACAAAGCAAGTTGATAGAATGGTATATTTAGAGCTGAATGAAAATGGCACCATAACCAGGATGACATCCACAAGTATAATTAGAATTCTTTCTGGCTGTGGATTCTTTTGTTCATGTGATCAAATATTTGCCGTTCGAATTGTTCCATCCCTGAATTAGGAAATGGGGACAGATGAAGACAGGTTTTTAGTGAGCTCTCTTCCTCATTTGTAACCTTTTGAGAACAGCATCTTACCTCATAGCTGCCCCTAAAAACTCTAGAATTGTGAGTTGTTTCTGATTAGAGAAATAGGTTCTGTAGTGAACATAGGTTGGAAACTACTGGTGAAAATTGAAACCTGAAGCATATTTCCCTTTTGGGATTTTGGAGATTAAAGGGGCCAGATGATTTTGTTAGTATTCCAAATCATTTACAGCTAATACAATTAAAATAGACTATGGAGACTACAGTGTAATCTGAATGTGTTTTCCAGTGTTGCTTATTGCCAATTACTTACTTTAACCTTGCATTGCTATAATGTTTCAGTTAATTTTTTTTCCAGAATAATCTTTCCAAGTTATAATTTGAAAGCTCCCTTTTCCATTAACTCATTAAATAACTTCACAGCTTTGACCTTGATTAGTGGTTTCCTCTTGAGATTTTTTTTTAATGTGTTTTTTTTTTTTTAATGTTTATTTACTTTTGAGACAGAGACAGAGCATGAATGGGGGGAGGGTCAGGGAGAGAGGGAGACACAGAATCGGAAGCAGGCTCCAGGCTCCGAGCTGTCAGCACAGAGCCCGACGCAGGGCTCGAACTCGTGAACCACGAGATAATGACCTGAGCCGAAGTCAGACACTTAAACGACTGAGCCACCCAGGCGCCCCATCCTCTTGAGATTTTAATAATAAATATAAATAGTATAGATATAAACTACATACATAAGGAATTTAAAAATATTGTTTTTTAAAAAGTGTATGCAAGTACATGCTTAATGACAATAATTCGGAATATATAGGTGAACCTATCCTCCTAGTCGTAGGTGACTACCATTAATAGTAATGATTTTTTTCTGTGTACATACTTCTATAGTTTAGAAAAGGTGCTTACTAAATATTTTTTTCCATTGGTTTATCATAATCAGAACTTAGTGTATTAAGCTATTTGGGAACAGAAATCTGTTATATTAATTCTAGAGACAAAGTTAGCCAGTTTTGATATTCTATAGATAGTGAGGAAGAACACTAATTTTTTCATAATTTACTGTCATGCATTATTTCATTTGTTATCCTTAAAAAGCTTTTCAGAACGTTCAGATTTCAAGTTGAACTTTCAAATTCCAGCCTAGACCGCTTTCCTTAAAGCTGTTCTGATTTCACCAGGGACAGGTTTAGTTGCTGCTCTCTTTTTTTGCTCATGTGGCACATTGTATTCCTTGTGTTACAGTGCTTTCTATGTTATCTGCTGCAGTGGATTCAAACCTCCAGGATGGGAACAATGCTTATAACATAAGTGCCCAGAAGGGTTTCGATCTGCAGAAGGGAGTCAGTAATTCTTTATTTATATAAATTAGCAAATTATTTTCTACCATTATATAGAACTCTATAGAACGTTATATAGAATTCCCATTATATAGAAGAACTAATACCTAAAAATTAAGTAGTTTATTAGAATCATGCAGCTTGAAAGTTTGCAAACTGAATATTGATCCTCAGGATTTTTAATCTAGAATCTATGCCCTGTATTCATCTTTTTCTCTGTTTCAGGATGGTTGAGATCTCTGTTGCTGCTTGGCCTTACTTGCTTATTTCAAAATTAAAAAATGTATAATTCTCCTTCACCACCCCAATAAACCACCGACATGTGTAATATATTTTTTTCACCCATGTGGGTGACATGTAAAGAATTTGTGGGTCAAATACAAAGAATAGTTTTGTAAAATAATAATAATAATAATAATAATAATACTAAAATAGTTTGGCCTCTGTATTTCTAAATTTTCATTTTTTTTAAGTTGCTGTTCTTAAGTTTGGTCGCAAAATTCTGATTTTCTAATATTGATATTTTTACTGTATGATTTTCTTTGTCATAGATAAAAATCAAATTTGGAGTTTTGGGTTAAAAATGCATTTTTGTGTTTTAGCATATTTAAAGATTTTTTTGTAATGTTTTTGTTTTGAAGGTATTTCTTGTTCTTGTCCAAGGAACCAGTTTGATTCAGCGACTTATGTCTGTTACTTATACATATGATAATCTGGCTCCTAGGTATGAAGTTTTTACATAATTTATGTATGTATTTGTGGTAAGAATGGAGTGCTTTAAAATTTCATGTTGAAAACATTTAAGTGAGCAGAAAAACTGTTAGGGCATCCTAACTTTTCTACTGTTCATCTTCATTTGTGTATTGTCAACATTTTGTCAGTTTTTATTGCATAATCACAAACGTTCATTTTCTGTGTGTGTGTGTGTGTGTGTGTTTGTGTGTGTTTGTGTGTGTTTGTGTGTGTCTTTGTGCACATATTTATTTATATATTGTCCTGAATTTTGTGAGAGTAAGGTTCAGATATCATGACCATTTACCTTTACCCATAATCCTTTGATACCAGGACATTGAGTAAACACTCAAATATAGCAAGTTTAACATGGTTATGATAGTGTTATTTAATATATAGTTCACACTCAAATTGTCCCATTAATATTCTTTATAGTGTTTTTTCCCCCCCTGGTCTAGAATCATGTACTGCATTTGGTTGTATTTCTTCCATTTCCTTTTACCCAGGGATACTTCGTTAGCCTCTCATGATACTGACATTTCTGAGTAGTGCAGGCCAGTTGCTTTATAAAGCATCTTTCAATTTAGGTTTTCCTGATTGTTCTTCATGATTAAATTCAGATTATATACATTTTTAGCAGGAGTATATACATTTTTAGCAGGAGTACTCTGTAAGTAAAGTGTCTTTCTCAATACATAACTGGTGATGTCAGTTTGTCCCATTATTAATGATATTAATTTTTACTAGTTTATTTTGTTTCCTGCAGGTTTCTTTACAGTAAGGTTTCTGATTTTTTCTAATGAAAAATAACCGTGGGAAACTGCTCCTCATAAAACTTTCATTCATTTTCAGCAGAGATGATTTTTGCCTAATTCAGTTATTAGTAAATGTTTGTAAACTAGTGATTTTCTGCCTTACAACCATTCCTTTTATGCTTATTCATTGACATTCTGTTTTGAAGAAGAGTTTTCTCTTCTTCCTTTTACTTCATATCAGTTTGAATTAATGGATTATTTTTCATTCGATTTGTTACAGTTCATTACTATTACTATTCACTTTACTCAAATTATGCCTGAGTTGGCCGCCTCAAGCTTGTTCATGGGTCATTTTGACATATCCCTATTATTTGGGGTGGAAGGAAGGAGTCCTTTTTTATTTTTCCTGTCACTGTAAGATCCTCAAGGCATGTAATTTCTCTACCTTAGTCCTGGAATCAGCCATTTCTTTAAGAAGCTGTAGTTCCTGTTGGGGAGGAACAAAATATGGGTTCTTGGTATACTCATTGCTACTGAGGACTCCTTGTTTCTAGGCCTTGGTGGACAGAGCTGGAAATACGTGTATATGAATATAGTTTAGCCAGGTGATATCCCATTTAATTTGGGCTACAGTGGAGATTTCTTTTTTTGAAAATAATGTACAAAATTTTAATGCAGAAATTCAACTGTGGTAATTGCTGACTGATACATGGGTACCTGACTGTATGCCTTTAATAATCACATAAGTTAAAGTTGTGAAATTAATTTCTAAATATTGTGTAGGTATTTATGTTGGGCTGAAGTTTGCCATCATACTCAAATGATTTATAAAGCTAATGTAAACACGTTTGAAATTGCTTGACCTTATTCATGGCTAATAGCTGATAGCTGTTTTTAGATGCTTTTAAAAGTCACCTTCATAGGCAGTGGTTGCATATAAATAGCATGAATATTTCTTTTATAATTTACCCTGTTTTTTGGGTCTCTGTCTCAGTTGAATTCACATTCATTACTTAATCAATATCTACCTCCACTAGACACCGAGTTCTATATGAACTATATCTGATCTTGCTCAAGAATGTATTTTTAGTACCAGATACCTTGTCTCATTGTTTATAAAACTTAGGAATGGACAACGTGTAGAAATGAAGAGATTACTATAACATACCTTTGATTGTATGATCAGATAAATTTTATACCCTAACCACCAATACTCTTCACTTAAATAATTCTTAACTCTTCCTCTGTGTCCTCACTAACCCACACTCTACCTCACTCTTCCAACATACCACAATACATTGAGGTAACAAGGCAATTCAGTAACTGCTTTAATTTGGTTTTATTTCTTGAGAATTAAGAAATGTTCACATGACTTTGTTAGCCTCACATGAGAAAAAATAAACATGCAGGTTTGCTACCACCTGCTGCTATTCAAGCTGGTTCTCTCTGTGGCAATTCTTGTTTTCATTCTACCAGTTCCATTCTTAACTTACTACAGTCTTTGTAATGTGAACCCCGCTCCTCATCCTTGTTTTTTCTCAGTGCCTGTTCATGCACCGTTATCTTTTCATAGGCCCCCCGTTTTGAGTTCATATGGTGGTAGGTTTGTATTAATTAAGGCAGTTAGAGCAAATATTTTGCCTGTGTTATCAAAAATCTTCTTATGCTATATATTTAAAAGATGGGTAGGTTGCTTTTGGTAAAGTTGATTATGCCAATATGATAATAACTAAACATGAAATACAGACAAATATATGATATATAAGTTGTATCTTAGTACTTTCTACTTTCTTTTTGAGAGTTTGAAAGGTACTTTGTTAATTATAACAAAGTGAGGATGCTAGAGATCAGTGCTTTTTCTTTTCTAAACTATTTATTTATAAGACAAATAATCCCCATTTATTGGTTTTGTTACAATGAAAGTTTTTAATACTTTAAATTGTAGTAACACATTTCTACTGAAGTAACTAAATGTATGGAGAAAAATGGTTCTAAAATAATACAGAATTAAGTTAGTTTTCTCTACTTTTTAATAATTTGCTTTTCACCATTTCTGATAGAAATTGGCATTAACAGTACTAAAGGAAGGGCATTATATGTCAGTGTATGATTTTATTTTTAAAATTGGAAGTCTGAAGTTTGCAATCGAAACCATTATAACTTTTCTCTTTGTAATATACGTTTTTTTAGTAACTAAATCCTGAGTATTTCCTGAGGGTTCACTTATTTCAATCAATACTGTATTCACTCAGATATTGTTCATTAAATCTGAACAATCATATGGAGTGGTCTGTAATAATTTTTTACCAGTGTTTCTTTAAAAGATAAAGACTATAGGAAAAATAGATATTTTTCTTAAAATTTATTCTTTTGGGGGAGTACATTGTATAACTTGAAAGGATATGTGGTAATAAAGTGAGTCATTTTTATTTTATTGCTGAATTTAATTGGTGGTGGTGGATTTTTTTTTTTACTTTACAGAGTTTTGAAAGCTCAGTCTGATCACAGGTCTAGGCATGAAGGTAAGGATTCTACAAAAGTAGTTTTTAATAGATAAAGATTTGCATAACTAGATAATGTTTAATAATGAACATTGTGTTTTCTTTACAGTGCAAATCCTTATCATCATATTTTTTTCTAATTTCTCTTTAGTTTCACATTATTCAATGTGGCTCTTGGTGAGTTGGGCACATTGCTGTTCATTAGTGAAATCTAGCCTTGCTGATAGTGACCATTTACAAGATTGGTTAAAGAAATTGACTCTCCTTATTCCTGAGGTAAGATAAGGATTGAAGATTAGAACTATTACTCTTCATATTATTTGATATTATTAGCATTAATAATAAAAAAAAGAGCTAATGGAAACAAATGGACTTGATTTCGTAAATATGTTCCATTAACTGGAATATACTTATTAAATACTTTGAGATTCATTATGTTTTAACTATATACACGTAAATGTGAATGTTAGATAGTCTGTAACATTCATATTTGTCTTTTTTCTGAAATAAAACATTATTTTGCTTTAGAATTTTGAAAATCTTTTTCTGGGAAGGACTCGAGTGTTTATTTTGGTAATTTATATTTTAGAGAAGTTTTTTTTCCTTTTCTGTTTAATTAGAGTGTATCCTTAGATACAAGAGATAATAAAAATTACTCAAATATATTTTGATTTTGATGTCAACACTCGGGTCAGTATAATTTTCACTAACCATATCTCGATGTTGCTTATACCATATTCCTAAGTGAAATGGTAGAAACATATTCTTGATAAAACACTTAACCACAGTAGTCATATTATTTTAGGTCACTTCGTCTTAATACCTTTAGCTCTGAGTTAAATGCATATTCTTGTTCTGGCTGTGTCCCAGGTAATGATTGTGACATTTGGGCAAGTCCCTTAGAAACTGTAAAATGTTCTGGTTAAGTACTTTCTAAATTGCTTCTTGTTCTGAAATATTTTCTCTTTTTATTTAGTTTTGTAAATAAATTATTATGAATATCCTTTCCTTAGTCCCTTTTGTATTTGTTGTTATTATGTTTGTTTGTTTTTATCATGACCATATTTGGGAATTTCTAACATGTTTCTACATATTACTGTATACTTTGGGGTACTTTATTTGGTATTTATGTGTGTGAGTATGTCATCAGAATATTGCATTTAAAAATATATTACTAAAGAAGCCATCTAACATGTTATTTCTGCTGACATATTTAAAGATTAACTTTTAAATACTTAATTCATACTGTCTTTGGAACTTTCTTTTTCATTTAGACTGCTGTCCGTCATGAGTCTTGCAATGGTCTTTATAAGTTATCTCTGTCAGGGCTGGATGGAGGAGACTCAATCAATCGGTCCTTTCTGCTATTGGCTGCTTCAACATTGTTGAAATTTCTTCCTGATGCTCAAGCGCTCAAACCTATCAGGGTAAGTTTTACTGTGTTTAGTAGCTGTTTCCATTTCTGCAGTTTTCTTTGTGTCAACTTTTAATCACTGTATTATATACTTGGAGTAATTTTGAGTACTTGTTCACTGTATGTAGTTTTTACCAAGAGGATAGTCATAAAGTTCTTAAAGTGGCAGCATTGTGGACATATTGAGTGACACATTACACCTAGGAATGGAATTTGTATGCTTTAATTTCAGCTCTGTGGAATCTCTCATGGGTATTCTGTTTTGGAAATAGCATTTGTTCTTACTGTGTTTTGGACCTTGTGTTAATAAATTGAATGATAAAGGGGCGCCTGGGTGGCTCAGTCGGTTGGGCGGCTGACTTTGGCTCAGGTCATGATCTCGCGGTTTGTGGGTTTGAGCCCTGCATTGGGCTCTGTGCTGGCAGCTCAGAGCCTGGAGCCTCCTTCTGATTCTTTGTTTCCCTCTCTCTCTGCCCCTCCCCTGCTTACTCTCTGTCTCTTTCTCAAATAATAAACATAAATAAATAAATAAATAAATAAATAAATAAATAAATAAAATGATAAAAACATGATAAATGAAACTTTCTTATTTACTAACACAGATTTTTGCAGTATTCTATCATTATGATATTCTAAATTTTCAGTTTTCTTTATTGTTCCAGTATATATCCTAGCTTCGTAAAAAATTCTTCTACCACGTAATAAATTCAGAGCTCATTAAGTAAATTTTACTAATTTCAGAAGTATGATTCATTGTAGGATTTACATTTTTCCCCTCCATATTTACTTGTCATTAAGTATGTGAGATATGTAAAATGTTTTTTATGTTTTAGGTTTCAAAACTGTAAAAGACCACTGCATTTGCGTAGGTTTATATATACTCATATTCTGTAGGTTTCTTTTGTTGATACATTTTCATTGAATTCTTAATTCATCACAGGTTATAAGAAATTTGAGGGTAATATTTTTCTGAAAGTTCTCGTTTATTTATGGACATAGTTATTCTAATTTTACAGGAACTAGAAGTGTTCTCTCCATACTTTATTAAATTTTGAATACTGCTTTTACAGGGATTTAATTTTTTTTGTAAGGTCTGTAGTTTCTTAGATGTATTGTAATTTTAAATTATTCCCCCTTTTAAAGTGTTTTCACAGAGTTTTAATTTTTTTTAACAGATAGATGATTATGAAGAAGAACCAATGTTAAAACCTGGATGTAAAGAGTATTTTTGGTTGTTGTGCAAATTAGTTGACAATATACATATAAAGGATGCTAGTCAGGTATGTTCAGAAAATTATGCATTAACTTGCTAATAGAGATGGATTATACACATGTATGCATATGACTTTATATAGGTCCTTTTTTTAAGGGCATTTTTATCATTTTATAAGAGTTGAAAATGCCGTAATTATTTTACTGTAGTTGTACTGTTTTGTTCTGCTGTAATTCCTTTGTTCTTTTTACTTTGACCTTTGTTGAAGTGTCTTCATCTGGTACCTAGAAGTAATTTCCTTTCTTCTGAGTAGGATTTGTAGATGTAAAATCTTACTTGGAATGTGAAGTTCAGACTTTAAATGTAAATATACAGGTTTCTGTAATAGCATGTGGATTTGGAGTTTTGAATATGTAAAATAAAATTGCAATTCAGATAGAATTTAAGGTAAACTATCAGTTTACTCATCTAATTTTCTTAGACTAAAATATTTTGAGATGGTTAAAACAAATTAACTTCAAAGACAAACTTGCCGCCTAAGACTTTTGTTTTTTCTCCTTCATAAATTTAGTAAGCAAAAATGCATCTAACAAAATGAGAAGATACATTTAGGTATTTAGGAAACATTTTCCCTCTTTTTAAAAAATGTGTTTTAATTTGCGCACCTGGCTGGCTCAGTTAGCAGAGCATTCAACTCTTTATCTTGGGGCTGTTAGATTTGAGCCCCACCTTGGGTGTAAAGATTACTTAAAAATTAAAAAATTTTTAAAAATGTGTTTTAATCCCAGTGCCTTTCATATACTTTACATTTTAAAAAATCCCGTAGTGTTTGCACTTCTTTTAAGGAGCAGTGTACGTTGAATTCTTAAAGTATTCTACTTTTTATTTGAGAAATAATTTTTAAAAATTGAATGTGTTTTAATTTACTTGAGTATTCATAAAATATTGATGTAAGATAAACAGCGGAGGAGGGGCAGGAACAGAGGGGGAGAGAAAGAAACCTAAGCAGGCTCCATAGTGTCAGTGTGGAGCTCGTTGTGGGCTTAAACTGTGAGATATGACCTGAGCCAAAACCAAGAGTCGGACACTTAACTGACTGAGCCACCCAGGCACCCCTACAACTTTAATTTTATTAATTGACATCATGTACAGGTAAAGAATAACTGTATTATTTATAATTTAAATGGTATATTCGTGAATTTGGGAGACTAAATTCTTCTTACAAGGAAAGGATGTGTTTTGTTTTAGTAATCTCTGGCTACTAAACAGAAAAAATATATATGTATTTGAATTTTGTATTTTCTCTTTGTATTAAGACCACACTCCTCGACTTAGATGCTTTGGCACGACATTTGGCTGACTGTATCCGAAGGTAAATTTAAATGTGAAATTGACAGTTATATTGTTGAAAAAAGATACAAAGGACATAATTATGTGAACTATCTTGCTTTGCGTGTGTTCTTTTTTGTGTAGCAGGGAAATCCTTGATCATCAAGATGGTAATATAGAAGATGATGGGCTTACAGGACTCTTAAGGCTTGCAACAAGTGTTATTAAACACAAACCACCCTTTAAATTTTCAAGAGAAGGACAGGTACGTATTAAGACATCAAATGTCTATATGAAATATGATTGAAACCTTTTTTGTTGTTGGGTTGTATGTGGATATGTTAAAATTATCTTAAACATGCAAACATAAATGTTGCTAGAACTTTATTGCTGGTAGGAAAAGTGAACATTGAATAAAATGAACCCTAGAAATATAAATCTTAGGCTTAAATTTAGAATGCAGAAACAAATTTTAATTCCTGTGACTTGTACATAGAAAGGCAACCCCTGGCGCCTGGGTGGCTCAGTTGGTTGAGCGTCCGACCTCGGCTCAGGTCACGATCTCACAGTCCGTGAGTTTGAGCCCCACGTCGGGCTCTGGGCTGATAGCTCAGAGCCTGGAGCCTGCTTCCGATTCTGTGTCTCTCTCTCTCTCTCTCTCTCTGCCCCTCCCCCGTTCATGCTCTGTCTCTCTCTGTCTCAAAAATAAATAAACGTTAAAAAAAAAAATTTAAAGAAAGAAAGGCAACCCCTACTTCAGTGGTACAGTTTCTGTAGGATTGAATATTTTGAATTAATAATTTGCACAGTGGAATTAATAAGTGGTCATTATAGAGTATCTGTTTTATTAGTTTCGTGTTTTAAAAGTGCATTTGACATAAAATCTATTGAATACTAGATCATGCATAATGATTCTATGTCTATAAATGTCTAATTACTCTTCAGATTAAGTTATTTACTTTGCCATTAGCACGTTTGTCATTGTCTGCATTAAGGGAGTTAGTTTTGGTTTGGATGGTTGTTTTCTTGAGGTTACTAACTGTGGTAAGAAACATAGGAATAACCACGATGGAAGATAGTCCTCATGGGGATGGTGTAAGGGATTCTGGTGATAAATCTGTGGTACTTCCCCTATTCAGCAAAGCCCCTTCTTGTACTCTTTCTTTTAGGTCCTAATTTTTAAATTTTGCCTTAAAACTCACTGGGAATAATTTGATTTAGTTTTTCTGATTGAAGTATTCTGTTACATAAACCAGTATGTCATTTTTATTCCAAAGTGTAAATATATTGATTTTTCTGATAACATATTATAACATGAAAATCATTGTAAAGAAAGAAAACATGTTTAGATAGTTCAAAAGAAGATCCCCATGTAGTTTGATTTGCCATGATGCTCAGCTGATGGATGGCTTCTAGGAGTTTCCATGGATATATTAAATACTCAAATAATTTATATTACAAAAATACCATTCTGTGATCTTCTTTCTTCACTTAAAAAAGTGAATGTGTTAAAAAATACATTTAAAAGATTGAATACATAAAGAAGAAAATAATATATTACTGACATTTATGTTACTGGTTGTAAAAAATAAACTGCAACTGCAGGGAACAACATCTTTGCATACCTGTCCCATTATATACTCATTTAAGAAAATTTTTTTAAATGTTTATTTATGTTTGAGAGAGAGAGAGACAACAAGCAGGGGAGGGGCAGAGAGCGAGAGACACAGAATTTGAAGGAAACTCCAGGCTCTGAGCTGTCAGCACAGAACCCAGTGCGGGGCTCGAACTCATGAACTGTGAGATCGTGACCTGAGCCAAAGTTGGCCGTTCAACTGACTAAACCACCCAGGCACCCCTATACTCACTTTTTTTAATGTTTATTTAAAAAAAAATTTTTTTTTGAACATTTATTTATTTTTGGGATAGAGAGAGACAGAGCATGAACGGGGGAGGGGCAGAGAGAGAGGCAGACACAGAATCGGAAACAGGCTCCAGGCTCTGAGCCATCAGCCCAGAGCCTGACGCGGGGCTCGAACTCACGGAGTGCGAGATCGTGACCTGGCTGAAGTCGGACGCTTAACCGACTGCGCCACCCAGGCGCCCCTAATGTTTATTTTTGAGAGAGCGAGAGACCGCATGAGTTGGGGGGGGGGGGGGGCAGAAAGAGAGGGACAGAGAATCCCAAGCAGACTCCATGCTGTCAGTGCAGAGCCTAATAAGGGGCTCAAACTCATGAACCGTGAGATCATGACCTGAGCCAAAATCAAGAGTTGGATGCTTAACTGAGCCACCCAGGTACCCCTCCTATACTTAGGTTCTCTTTCATTCTTCCTTCCTTCCTTCCTTCCTTCCTTCCTTCCTTCCTTCCTTCCTTCCTTCCTTCTTTCCTTCCTTCCTTCCTTCCTTGAACATGAATAGGTGAGGGAGGGGGATACAGAAGGTGAAGCAGTCTCCAGGCTCTGAACTGACGCTGGGCTCAAACTCACAAACTGCAAGATCATGACCTGAGCCAAAGTTGGACAGTTAACCGACTGAGCCACCCAGGCACCTCTATACTCATATTCTTAAAAGTAAATTTGATTCATTTTAATTGTAATACCTTAGTTTACAACAGGTTCCTTCCGTATATTCTTCCAGCTGCACTGTATTAGAATGTTCCTAATATCTCTGTTTCTCAGATATCCCCACATTCCTTACATGTGGCAGTCTCGTTGCTTTAGTTTTATGTTTTTGATTACTATTGAAGATGAGTGTCTTTGCATGTATGCTATGTATTGTGTATTTGTGTTAACTTGTGAATTTTTCTGTTCATAATCATTGTGTATCCTTTGTCATTTTTCTTCTCATTTGTAAAACTTTGTACTTTGCAAATATTAAAAAGAATTAAAAATTCTTTTTCTGTCTTTTCCAGAATTCTTGTTTTTCTTACCCATATTTTTAAAAGACTGCTTATTTTTTCTTTCTTTCTTTTGTTGATTTAAATAATAATCTTAGGCAAAGTTTTGAGCCCTTTGTTAGTAGACCCCATGTGGACAAATTACGAAATTAAGGCATAGCCAGTTTAAGCAACTTGTCTCACTGAGGCCACTCATACTCTTCACTTGGCCGAGCTTCTGACCATTATGCACTACTGTCTGTAGATTTTAAAATCCTAAACACGTGGCTCTATAGTTTGCTTTTTTCACCTACCTTAGAGATTCTCTGTATCAGTATATACTGTATACAGTTAATTCATTCTTTTTAACAACTGCATAATATTCTTGTGTGTGTGTGTGTGTGTGTGTGTGTGTGTGTGTGTGTACACCCACACAGTATCTTCCTAGTGATGAAAATGGTCTTATGCTCTTATAAGTGATATTGCAGTGAAGGTGTATAAACATCTTCCACTTAGGAAATCTTTAAGAAAAAAATTTGGAAGTAGAATTGCTGGTTCATAGGGTATGTCCCTTTATGATTTTGGTCAATATAACCATGTTGCTTTCAGTGGATGCTGAGCCAATTTATGGTCCCACCTACACTGTTTGTGGATGAATGCCCATTTCCTCACATTCCTGCCAACCCACTATAATATCAAATATTTCACTTCTGCCAGACTGATAGGTGAAAAATATTCTCTTGGGTTTTTTAGTTGTGATTATGAGTAAGGTTGAGCTTCTATGCATGTTTTGAAAGCCATTATTTTGTATTATCTTTTCTGGGATCTAGACTCCATGTAGAAAACTAGGAGTGCGGCAAATATGTTGGGGATCTAGTTAGAAAGTTTGGAGTGGTTCTGAAGAGGGTTGATGGTGAAAAGTGGTTGGATTTGGGATGTTTATTGAAGGTAGAGCTCACAGACTTAAATTTGGATAGGATTGTGAGGTGGGAGAGAGAGAAATTAAGAATGACTTTACAATTTTAAGCCTCAGAAACTAAGTGAATGGTAATTCCATTTAATAAGAAAGGGAAATCTCAGGATAGATGGTTTTAGGGGAGAAGTGTGGGTTCAAAATCAGGAGGTCCATTTTGGACATGTTAAATTTGAGATGTCAGATATGGAAGTGGAGAGGTGTTTAAGGTGGTTGGTTTGGTATAATATATTTTTTTTAATTTTATTTTTTATTTTTTTAAATTTACATCCAAGTTAGTTAGCATATAGTGCAACAATGATTTCAGGAGTAGATTCCTTAGTGCCCCTTACCCATTTAGCCCATCCCCCCTCCCACAATCCCTCCAGTAACCCTCAGTTTGTTCTCCATATTTATGAGTCTCTTCTGTTTTGTCCCCCTCCCTGTTTTTATATTATTTTTGTTTCCCTCCTTATGTTCTTCTGTTTTGTCTCTTAAAGTCCTCACATGAGTGAAGCATATGGTTTTTGTCTTTCTCTAATTTCACTTAGCATAATATTCTCCAGTTCCGTCCACGTAGTTGAAAATGGCAAGATTTCATTCTTTTTGATTGCCGAGTAATGCTCCATTTTATATACACACACACACACACACACACACGTATGTATATATATATACGTGTATATACGTATATACACGTATGTACATATATACACGTGTATGTACGTATATACACGTATACGTGTATACACGTATGTATATGTATGTATATATACGTGTATACACGTATACGTATGTACATGTATACACGCATATATATAGTATATACACGTATATATACTGTGTATATATACGTGTATATATATAGTATATACACGTATATATATACGTGTATATACCACCTCTTCTTTATCCATTCATCCATTGATGGACATTTGGGCTCTTTCCGAACTTTGGCTATTGTTGCTAGTGCTGCTATAAACATTGGGGTGCGTGTGTCCCTTCGAAACAGCACACCTGTATCCCTTGGATAAATGCCTAGTAGTGCAATTGCTGGGTCGTAGGGTAGTTCTATTTTTAGTTTTTTGAGGAACCTGCATACTGTTCCCAGAGTGGCTGCACCAGCTTGCATTCCCATGGTTTGGTGTAATATTAAGAAAAGTTTTCATTTTCTCCTAGATATTTAAAATACCTTTTCTACTTTAACAATTTTGCTTTATTGATTAAGAATTCTTTAAAAATTTCATTGACAATTTACTTTTGTTCAGGAATCAGTTAACATTTTGTGTAAAGAGCCTTTTAGTAAGTATTTTAGGCTATGCAGGCTAAATACGGTCTTGGTCACCACTATCACCACTACTGCTACTTCTTTTCCTTAGTCTTTATGCCCTCTTCCTCAATTTTTCTAATTCCCCTTTAAAAATATAAACCCTATTCTTATCTCTACTACATTGCATAGTATCTAGCAACAAATATATATATTGAATAGATTGATGGTTAAGACTCAGTCCTTGTGGTGGTGCCTGGGTGGCTCAGTCAGGTGAGCATCTGACTTCGGCTCAGGTCATATATTATAGCTCATGAGTTCGAGCCCCGCATTGGGTTCTCTGCTGACAGCTCAGAGCCTGGGGCCTGCTTCGGATTATGTGTCTCCCTCTCTGTCTGCCACTCCCCTGCTCATACTCTGTCTCTCTCAAAAATAAAATATAAAAACATTGAAAAAAAAAAAAAAAGACTGAGTCCCGATTGTTAAGAACTGACAGTGGTTCATTTTTTCAGGAGATAATTATTGAGAAACCTGCCTAATTCAAAATTTGTATGTACCTTCTCAAATAATGGTTGCTCAGGATATTTGCAATTGCTCAGGTAAAAAATAAGAGCTTAATATTAAAGAGACCATCAGGGTTATGAAAGATCACATAGCACTTACATGATTAGGAAAATTGAAGAAGGTACACCTTTTGTAATACAGGATAAAGTATTTTTTAAGTAGAAAAGTGCAGGAAACATTTAAGTCCCAGAAAAGACTATGAGTAAAACTAAGTCATAGGAAACCACTAGATATGTGCAGGAAATTTATAAGTTCAGTTTGGCTTGAGTTTGAAGAAGTATAAGAGGTAAATTTGGAAAACTAGATGGTCCATCTTTTGTGTTCACAGGAGATTATTTATTTATTATTATTATTACTGTTACTTTACATTTATTTATTTTTGAGAGAGAGAGAGAACACAAGTGGGGTAGGGGCAGAGAGAGAATGAGACACAGATAGTCTGTCAGCACAGAGCCCGACATGGGATTCGAACTCACAAATTGTGAGATCATGACCTGAATTGAAGTTGGATGCTTAACCGACTGAGCCACCAAGGTGCCCCTACAGGAGATCATTTTTTATAATATTGGTCTTCAAACTTGTATTGCTCACATAGCTTTGAAGAATTTTGAGAAACCATAGGTGTTTCCGTGCATATTTTTAAATTTAAAAAAAATTTATAGATTTTTCAACTCATGTTTTTTTGTTTGTTTTACTTAGTTTTTTATTTTAATTCCAGTTAATATGCAATGTTATATTAGTTTCAGGTGTACAATACAGTGATTCAACAATTCCTTATTTTAGCCGGTGCTCATCACAAGTGCACACCTTAATCCCCATCAACTCTAATTTCCAGCGGTTTTGTTGAAATAGAAAAAAATATTTATTTCTTATGACCTCATGGTGTTGTCTTAAATTTTTTCTGTGTTTAATTATTATTAACATTACATTAATTTGGACATGGGCAATCAGAGCAACATAAATATTTTTTTTTTCATATGCACATAAGACTTTATTTGTAAAAAATTGTTTTTAGTAACATTTTATAGAAGGCAATTTGTATCTTGATCAACTGTCAAAAGTTCTTCATCTTCTACATTAAAAATAGTTGGTGGTCTATAGCAATAATTTTGTCATACTTTCTTTTAAAATTTTTTTCAGTCTCAAAAATAGAAGCAACTTTATCTTGAAATATTTTTATAAAGGCTCTTTTGTAATTTGATTAGTAACAACAGAATGGGTTTAGGATATCTCATTTTTTCTCCGAAACTTTCTCTTTTTATTCGTAGTGTATTCTTTGTTATATCTGGGTTAAAGCTGTTTTAGGATAGTTGTTCTTTTACATGATTTTAGAGATTTCCTTCTCATGAACTTGTGGGGTGGCAAAGCTGATGTTCTCTCTGTGTAAGTCATCCTAGCAGGATATGTAGAATTTTCAAAGGGGAGCAGTGAGCCCATTTGGCTCTGTTGGTACTGGCATGTTTTGTTCACTGGCCTCGGAGTTGTTCGGGGGTCTTTGCATTCCACTTCTGATCACCACATAATATTAGCCTTAAAAAACAAAATTGCCAGGGGTGCTTGTCGGTTAAGTGTCCATCCAGCTTTGGCTCAGGTCATGATCTCATGGCTCATGGGTTCCAGCCCCATGTCAGGCTCTGCTAACAGCTCAGAGCCTGGAGCCTGCTTTGGATTCTGTGTCTACCTCTCTTTCTGCTCCCCCCCACTCACACTCTTTCTGTGTGTCTGTCTGTCTGTCTCTCAAAAAATAAATAAAGGTTAAAAAAATTTTTTTTTAAACCTGCCAGTTATTTTAAAATCAGCAAAAATGGGTTTATTTGGGAGTAGCCGAGAATCGCAACCTGAGGCATGCACTCTTCTGCAGAACCATAGGCAAGTCCAAATATACCTCAGATTTTGCCAAGAAGTATGAAACACTAAAATGAAATTTGAGGGGCACCTGGGTGGCTCAGTCAGTTGAGCATCTGACTTAGGCTCAAGTCATGATCTCCCTCTTCCCAAGTTCGAGCCCTGTGTTGGGCTCTGTGCTGACAGCTCAGAACTTGGAGCCTTTTTCAGATTCTGTGTCTCCCTCTCTGTCTCTACCCCTGTCCTGCTCATGCTCTATCTCTCTCTCTCAAAATTCAATAAACATTAAAAAAATTTTTTAATGAAATTTGATTGAAAATGACTGTGTTAACAAGAATGAGCCTTTTAAAATTAATTTATATAGTTATAGGTGGATATCATTTGATAAGGGAGAATGTGTATTCATTAATTCTCCTACTTTATATTTTTATAAACATAAATTCTGGGAAACTTTATTTACATATGGAAATTTAAGCCTTGTTTATATGTTTACAGTGAGAATGGAAGTTTTGGTTTTTATTCATTTTTTTTTAAATGTTAACTTTTTATTTTGATAGATTGAGTGGGGGAGGGACAGGGAGAGAATCCCAAGCATGCTCCATGCTCTCAGCACAGAGACCCATGTGGAGCTTGATTTCACAAACCATAAGATCATTACCTGAGCTGAATTAAGAGTTGTATGCTTTACCAACTAAGACGCCTAGGCGCCCCGGAAATTTTATTTTAACAATGTTATTTAATCTTTGAATTTCTTCTGAAGTACATGTTAAAAATCACACTGTGATCTATTATCAGAAACTATTTTTAGTATTCTCTCAGCAATTTGAGGTTCTTCTTTCTGTGAAATATATCAAAATGGTCTTACCATTATTTATCAAATGGGCATATATATAGGTTACTTTTTCACATAGAGACACCTGCTTTTCCAGTAAACTCAGAGTAAGGAAAATAAAAATAGTGTTCATTTCATTATGCTTTTACCAGCCTAATATTTCTGATAAAATATTTTTTATCTTATCAAAAGATTTAAATATATTTTATTAAAGCTTTGGAGCTGTAGGTATTTAATACTCGTTCAGTTTCTGGCTTTAAACTGATTAGCAAAGATAGTTCATTTTAAACTAGTTATTAGCCAATTCCATTTCTTTTTGAGTGAATTTGCCTGTTTTTCCAGTTGAAGTTGTGTTAGCTTGTGTTTCAAAGACAGTCCTCTAACCTCTGAATTCTAATATAGGCAAGATACAGTCTTATCAGTCTGTCAGCTGTATGAAGTAGACCCTAGTCACTTTCCATATTTCTTATTTCTTTCTTTCTTTCTTTCTTTCTTTCTTTCTTTCTTTCTTTCTTTCTTTCTTTCTTTCTTTGAGAGGACATGAGTGAATGAGGGGCAGAAAGAGGGAGAGAGAGAGAGAGAATCCCATGCTGACAGCGTGAAGCCTGATGCGGGGCTCAAGTCACAAACTGTGAGATCATTACTTGAGCTGAAGGTGGATTATTAACCAACTGAGCCACCCAGGTGCCCCCACATTCCATATTTCTTAGCCAGACATACTTTTCCTTGCAAAGACAGGACTTTGTACTTTCTTTGACAATAGTGAGATGGAAGAGGTGAGATCATTAATGGGAAGATATTTCAGATTGTCCTTTATTTGGTGCCTGTCTCAGAGGCTCCCAGGACACCACCAGATTTAGTGATTTGCTGAGGGAATCACTCCAAGGAATCAGCATGTGGTTGTACTCATGGCTAATATTTATTACAGCAAAATAATACAAAATGAAATCAGTGACAGAAAAAGACAGGATTGGGCAACTCTGGTGGAAAACAGCTACATATTTCCAAGAGTCCTGTCTTCTTGGAGTTGCACAGGATGTGCTTAATTTCCCCAGCGATGAGTGTGACAACATGTGAGAGGTTTTGTCTACCGGGGAAGCTGTCTTGAACCTACAAGTCAGGGTTTTAGGTGGGGTGAAGTGGTGGGGATTGTCATTTATAGTACCTGTGTAACCGACCACAGTATCTGAAATTCTAGACTCCCAGGTGAAAAGCAGGTATTCAGTATAAACCAAATACAAAAGGCACAGTGAGCCACTTTTATCACTTAGGAAAAGTTGTATATCAGAGGAGGGAACTATTCACCATTCAAATTTTCACATTACAGCCAGGGGCCACCTTACAATCCAGCCTTTCTAACACTAGGAGAATGTCAGTGTTAACTACAGTACCTCTTTTCTACGCAGTACACCAGGACATTTTATAGCCCAGAACAGTGTACCATAGTAGTATTTGAGGTGTGTGAGAAATAACTTTTTTGGTAAAGTAGCAAAGAACCAATTAGGAAAACAGGTTGGAAAGGTGACCTGACCCTTTCTTAAGCAGATCAGATTTAGAGAAAAATACGTCTAGGATGATAAAACCTTGCACTTCAGTTCACTAGGATAGAAAGTGAGAGCTTGGTGTCTGAAATCCTGACTCTGGCGTCTTTAAACTCTGTGACTCCAAGCAAGGTTTTTGGTCTTCTCTGTTTTTGGTATGGGGGCCTTTGAGTAGTATCTGGCACAATAACTGCTCATTAGGAGAAGTTGCTACTTTTGGTGCTGTTACTGTTATTAGAGTGAAATACAGAGAAACTGAAGGAAATGCAAAGGCAGTCAAGATAGGACATAATGAGTCCTCAACAAAAACTTTTGGTCACTTAATGGAGTGGAAAATAATAGCATTATAGATGGGAATCTAAGAAAGAGCCTATTAGGTATTGAGAGGAAGGAAAAGTAAAGGTGATCCTTACTCATTCTGTTTTCTTTAAGAGAAATGAACATTGGGGAAACTTTTTATATGATGCTGCTCTAAGTTTTTAAACAGCCTTTTAGAAAATTGTAGATTGTCATGTAGTCTAGTTCACTGTGTGTAAGTTATTCATTATATTTGGAATATAATTGAAATGTAATTTTAGATAATATACTTGGTCTTTCTCTTTTTTCCAGGAATTTTTAAGAGATATCTTCAATCTCCTGTTCTTGTTGCCTAGTCTAAAAGACAGACAACAGCCAAAGTGCAAATCACATTCTTCCAGAGCTGCTGCTTATGATTTGTTAGTAGAGATGGTGAAGGGATCTGTTGAAAACTACAGGCTAATACACAACTGGGTTATGGCACAACACATGCAGTGTAAGCATTCTTTTCCTTTTAATCTTTCTAACGTTTGGACGCGGAAAAGAGATTTTGAAGGGCATGTCTTAAAGAATCCACTGTTAACACACTTTAACTTTATAAACTGTTGTTTCTAAGATGTTAAAAAAATAACATTGATTTTTAAAAAACAGGTGTAAAGGACTTTTTGTAGGTATCTGAAATACGTAGGGATTTCTTGGTTAAATAATATAGTGCCAAGTAAAATCAGATTTTAACATTCTTTTGGATTTTTAGGGAATGAATGTTTTTATAATTGTTTTTACTAATTTTGTATCTTATTCTTTTATTTGAGTATAGTTGAAACCCAGTGTTACATTAGTTTCAGGTTATATATAATGTTTTATGTATATTAACTAAAGTGATAGAGAGTAGTGGCCATCATTAAAAGCAAAATACATTATGTTTAATAGTTTGTTTCGGTGGGGGGCGGGGGGATCCTTTCCTCCCTTTTTGTTCAGCAGCCCATGCACCTTATAAATGGGACTACTGGCCTCATGAAGATGTTCGTGCTGAGTGTAGATTTGTTGGCCTGACTAACCTCGGAGCTACTTGTTACTTGGCTTCTACTATTCAGCAACTTTATATGATACCTGAGGCCAGACAGGCTGTCTTCACTGCAAAGGTACATTTTTCCTCACTTTCAGAATTAAAAGTATTAAAGAAAAGTTTTAAATTTTGTTAAGAAATCTTGATTATTTCAGTTTAATAAAACATTGAGAAAATAATTTATGAATTAAATGACAATATTTGATTATATAGCTAGGTAGCTTGTGTATTTAATTATTTTTACAGTTTAATAGAGTACTCCTAACATAGTAGTATAATTTCTTTATTTCTCAAGGGGAAACATAGTTGTAGAATATATATACTCCATGTAGACAATGAACATATTTTCAGTAAAAATAAATACAAATTTTCGTCACATACAAAATAAGCAAAGCCTAAAACAAAGTAGGGGAATATACCAGAATCACTTATTTCTTTTATTTTTATTCCAAAGTAAATTTGCCAGTGGGCCTAGTTTATTTGGGTAAGCGCTGCTTCGTGTTATTTTTCTTAACTTGTTATTTCTGGTTTTCATTCTTTTTATTCTTTTTCATGGACTGTTTTTTAGTTTGCCTTCTGCATTACTTACATAATTTCTTGGCAAATTTACTTTATGCCTGTCCTTGCTTTTTTGTTTTCCTTCATCATGTCATCTTGATGTCCTGATTTATCCTCCCTAAAAAAGTATTGGAATTCTTTATGTACCTTCATTGAATCCTTAATATGTTTTTTTTAAAAATATTTATGTAGTGTTTTGATGGGAAGGACTTTTTTTTTTTTTAATTTTTTTTTAATCTTTATTTTTGAGAGAGAAAGAGTCTGAATGGGGGAAGGGCAAGGAGAGGGAGACACAAAATCTGAAGCAGGCTCCAGACTGGGAGCTGTCAGCACAGAGACTGATGCAGGGCTCGAACCCACAAACCGTGAGATCATGACCTGAGCTGAAGTCAGAAGCCCAACCCACTGATCCACTCAGGCACCCCAAATCCTTAATATGTTTAAGTTCAGCTTCAAAGTCTCCAAGTTACAGTATAGTCAGGTGGGTTTTTTTTTGCAGGGGATGGGGAGCTTTAGTTATATTAATGCTATTAAGATTATCATCTGAGACTGATCATGCTTAGAAGTAGTTGAATAACTGACTCATTTAGCATATGGAAATTTTTGTCACAAAATTTGTGGCCCCATCTGCTTAATTTTATAGAGCTAGCTATGATCAAAGAGTTTCATGGTCCCATAGTTTCAGTGTTTTGTTTTTTTTTTTTTTTCTAGCTGTTAACATGACCATACTTTGCGATTTCTCTTCTTCATATTAATGATCACCGTTTAGCTGTTAGCAGTTTCAGGAATTAATACGTAGCGCCAGATAACACTCGGAAGTTCAGATGTGCTAATTGGGAGTAGGTCTCGTAAATGGTGTTTTTGGTTAAAAACTAAACTTAGGGGCGCCTGCGTGGCTCAGTCAGTTCGGTGTCTGACTTCATTCAGCTCAGGTCATGATTTCGCCATTCACAGTTCAAGCTCTGCTTTGGGCTCTGTGATGACAACTCAGAGCGTAGAGCCTGTTTCAGATTCTCTGTCTCCCTCTCTTCCTCTGCCCCTCCCCCGCTCATGCTGTGTCTGTCTCTCTCTCTCTCAAAAATAAATAAACGTTAAACAAATTTTTTTAAATAAAATAAATAAACTTAGGCTTCTCTCTACATAAACAATTTGGTGGGGGGAGGGGCAAGAAAATGCACACACACGCAGGGGAGGGGCAAAGGAAGAGAGAATCTTAGGCAGACTCCGTGGATGTGGGTCTCAGTCTCAGACTGTGAGATCATGACCTGAGCTGAAATCAGGAGTTGGACACTTAAACTGACTGAGCCACCCAAGCACCCTCTATATGAAAAATTCTTAATAGAATTTGACATGACTTTGGAAACTACTCTAGTCAAATGTTCACTTGATTGTTTACATGAAAACATTGTTTTCATTTCCTTATCTGATGTTCACAGAAAGATTAAAGAAAGCTTTACATGTATTTTAATTGTGGTAAAATATACATCACTAAAATTTACCATGTTGACCATATATAAGTATGCAGTTCTGTGATAGTTAGTACATTCACTTTGTATTCACCACCATCAGTTTCAGCTATTTTTTCACTTCCCCCAACTAAAACTGTTTCCCATTCTCCCTTCTCCCAAACCCCTTGCAACTTCTATTGTACTACTTGTCTCTATGTATTTGACTGTCCTAGGTACCTCATTTAGGTAGAATCATATAATCTTATTAGCATAGTGTCTTCAGGTTTTCATGTGGTAGCATGTATCAGAATTTCCTGATTTTTTAAGTCTGAACAATATTCCATAGTGTGTAAACGCCACATTTTGTTTTTCCATTCATCTGTCAGATGCTTTTGGGTTGCTTATATCTTTTGGCTTTTATAATACTTCCATGAACATGAGTATCCAGATACCTTTTGAGTTGCTGCTTTCACTTCTTTTTATACATAACCAGAAGTGGAATTGCTGGATCATATGGGAATTCTGTGTTTAATTCTTTGAGGAATCACCCTGCCGCTTTCCCATAGTCGCCATGCCATTTTATATTCCTACCAGCAATGCACAAAGGTGCCAGTTTCTTCACACGCCTTGCTGAAACGTGTTTTCTGTTTTTTTTGACAGCCATCCTAATGGGTACAAACGTGTATTCCCTTAAGTAGTAATACATACGTAGGGTATATATTTAGAACTTACACATAGTAAAATATTCTTGGTTTTTCTTAGTTAGAAGAATTCTGTCACTTCTGTTCTTCAGCCAACTAATACTTCACCTCCAGCAATGAAAATATAAATCCAGGTCTTTAGAAATATAAATCCTGGCCATTTTTGTATTCTGAATTTTGAATAATTTGCATGTGTCAGTTCTGTTCCATATTGGAAGATGTTGTTTTGTGTGACTGCTACTCTAATCTCATGGAGTATTAAGCCTCCCATATGCCGGGAATATTACTATTGTTGTTTTGCCAATAATGTTGGTTCCTTTTATTCAGTTCCCATTGTACTTCATATCATATAATTTTGTGGTAACTATATGTTGAATAGACTCCTATTTCAGTATCCTTATGTCCTCAGTTTGATTATAAGTTCCAAAATAGCAGAACCACATTACTTAACACTCCCCACAAAATTGACGCAAATAACTAGTGTATACTTCTGGCATGTGGGAGGCTTATTATTCCATGAGACTATCAGAGCTTCTTCAAAATTATGACAGGCAGTTTGTAGTGAGGATAGTACTTCATAGGTTTAGGTTGATTTTTAACATTTGGATGAAATATATAGGTTTAGGTTTATTTTAATATTTGGATGAGATAGAGTATATCTAATAAGTGGCTGTAAGACTGGTGTTGAAGACTAAGTCTCTAGTGAATGAGTCTAGTCAAGATACCTGAATCGCAGTTAATGATACTTGAATATATAGAAGATTTTCAAGCATCTTGACCAGTAATTTTTCTACAGTATTAAAGATACACTCTTCTAGAAAAAAAGAAAGATACAACTAGATGATGGTGAGATGTCATGTATTATAATGAATTTTTTAAATGTATGGATTTATTTGTAGAAAACAGGTTTGTTGCACACCTAAGAATTTTTCTGTTTTTGCACAGTCACCAACTTGTGAAATCAGCATTGCACCAAATGAGTGTTCATCTAGAAAGCAATTATTTTTTAAGATCTCTTTATTCCATTTTCTTACAGAATAGTGATGGCTATATTTATATAGTGAGCAAAATCTTCCAATTTTTAAAATGCTAACTTGCTAAGTAAAGAATAGACTGTATTTTTTCCTACACAAATCTAAAATAATGAAAACAGATATGGTATTAAACACATTGTAATACTTTATTTACTAGAATGTCTAATTTGCTATCAGTATGTTTTAATAGAGAATTTTCTCTTGATTTCCAGTATTCAGAAGATATGAAGCATAAGACCACTCTTCTGGAGCTTCAAAAAATGTTTACATATTTAATGGTATGTTTGAGAACTATGTATGGAAAACTAATTAGATATAACCTGTGTAAGTTGAAAACATTAAATGAAGTTCATTTGTATTAGATTTGCCCCGAATATATACTCTTATTTTTCGAGTTGAATTTGTCAGTAATTTGTTAAAAGTAACTTTTAACAGTTACATCTTCATTATCTGCATTCTGTTAATTTGTCCTTTGAAAAATTCTTTGTGTCCGGTCCCTTTCCCATCACAGTGTCACATTCACCCCCATAGTTTTCTGATTGATTTCTCTTTGTTCCTCTTAATTCCCACTCTCAAAAGTATAAAACGAATCGATCTTTAAAAATTAGCAAATCTTACAGTGTTTATTCTCCTGCTTAAAAGTTTTCAGTGATTTTTTTTTTTATTATAAGCAGAATCGTATTCAGATTCATCAGCAGTGGCACATGTCTTCTGATTTTGCCCCTTCCTTTTAACTTCCTCTCTCCTTTCTTTCTTTCTTTCTTTTTTAAAATTTTTGTTCTGTTTTGTTTTTTAGATTTTAGTTTTATTTTTTAAGTATGCTGTACACCCAGTGTGGGGCTTGAACCCAAGCCCTAAGATCGAGAGTCACGTGCTCTTCCAACTGAGCCAGCCAGGTGCCCCTACAACTATTAAACTGAAAATGCCACGAAAATCAAACAACAGTGAAATAGAAGAGCAATTCCTTGTAGATTTACTCCGTTTTGTTGTTGTTTCGTTATTTATGCAAGAACCTTGTGATAATGTTCTTTTTATTTGAGACACAGATTTGTTTGTTTCATGATCTACCCCTCCCCCTTCTCCTTTGCAGGAGAGTGAATGCAAAGCATATAATCCTAGACCCTTTTGTAAAACATACACCATGGACAAGCAGCCTCTGAATACTGGGGAGCAGAAGGATATGACAGAATTTTTTACTGATCTGATTACTAAAATTGAGGAAATGTCTCCAGAACTGGTTAGTACCAGGATACTGAAGTTTCTTTGAAATTTGTACAGATTTGCCCAATTTTAATTACTCACCTTTGTTTGTTTTTAAAGAAAAATACCGTCAAAAGTTTGTTTGGAGGTGTAATTACAAACAATGTTGTGTCCTTGGTAAGTAGTGTACCTGTTCTTCACTTTTTGGAAATCTTATTGTATATTTTAGCTTATTGTAATAAATTACTAATATTTGTTGGTTGACCAGGATTGTGAACACGTTAGTCAGACTGCTGAAGAATTTTATACTGTGAGGTGCCAAGTGGCTGATATGAAGAACATTTATGTGAGTAATGTATATATTGTTTAGACTTTTTCTGCTTTTAATTTCTTATATACAGCAAGTTTATTTTTGTTATCTTGATAGAAGATTAACTTTCATGTTTCATCTATTTTCTTCTCATTATGCAAATCAAATAAGAATTAGAGATAGGCCAAAAAGCTGATATTTTTTCCCCATTCAAAACCAAAATACTTGCACTTTTGAAAAATTTAGTAAGATTCATGGAGCATCTTGTCATTTTGAGGGAAGACATTTTTTACTGAAATTTAGTGTTTTTTAAAATAGAAAAGTTTGTTTTTCTGTGTGCATTCTGCCCAAATTATAATTATTGCTTTTTGTAATTTTACATACTGTGAACAGTAAAATGAAACTTTAAAATCTGCTTTAATACACAGGAATCTCTTGATGAAGTTACTATTAAAGACACTTTAGAAGGTGACAACATGTATACTTGTTCTCATTGTGGGAAGAAAGTACGAGCTGAAAAAAGGTATGATTTTTGAAATGTAACATTTATCATTTTGATACATCATCAAATGGTAGTAAAACACAGACTTAGAGTAAATTCATGTTAACTTTTATGAAAATTATGTGGTTAAGGTTAAGGTTAGCTGCTTGGTGCTCATTCTTACCAGCTTTTCATTCAGTTATTCAAGTATACTTTCAAGCATCCTTAAATTTTTCCAAATTATTTTTGTCCTTTTAATTAATCAAATATTTACCAAGGTCCAGGCCCCTGGCTGGCTCAGTCAGTAGAGGACGTGACTCTTCATCTCCAGATCGTAAGTTTGAGCCCCACATTGGGCATGAAACCTATAAATATTTACCAAGGTCTGATTCCTTTAACCCTTTGCTGTGCAGTCACTAAATCATGATAGTGAGTCTCCTCATGAACTGAAGATGTCTTCCGCTGAATCTCTGAAGTGAGAGACTTTTTTCTTAAGAGCTAGCCATAAGATGGCCAGTTTAGGACAGACTTGTTGGCTAAAGATGTTTTGATTCTACAGGTGAACTTTGAATGGCAAATAGAAATTGGATTGAGAGAGCATCATATACAGTTAGTTATTAGGAACAAGGGCAGAGAAATAGAAATGACCTTGTACGTACAAGAAGTCCAGGATTAGTCCAGCCTGCCTTGAAGTGGAGGACTTGCATTGACCAGTAATAGAAAATATGATTAGAAACATACAATGACATAAAATCGTTAACATCTAGATTTGGGGATTGTTTGCATAATTGGTTGATGCCATTTGAACATGTGCCTGAGAAAGACCGTAACTTCTGCAAAGGACTGACTGTGAGATCTAAGCCAACCTAAAAGTGCAGAGGAAGAAGTGACGGAATTGAAGCCAGGAAAGAAAGAAAATCGCGATAGGACGGTAACCTAGAAATTGGGGCAGAGAATCTCATGAGGAAGGTATTCAATTGACATAGTCCACAAAAAAGGAAAAATGACAGCTGAGTAAAAGCATTGGGTTTTACAAAAGACAGTTTAGTGGTATGTTTTTTTCAGGTTGTAGCAATTAGAAGCAGGGTTGTCAAGTTACATGGTATCTATCAAGTACAGATCATTCATTTTAGAAGTTTGGCAATAAAAAACAAGGAAAATGGAATCTAGAAAGGGCTTTGAGATCAAACAACAGTTTTCTGGATGACATAAATCTGAGCATGTTGGAAGGCAGAGAAAGATTGTAAAGGTAGACATACTTAAATGAAACCACAGGGAGAAGCCAAGCTCATATGATGAGAATTGGGTTAGGATATGAGTTATAAGACTTAGAATGGGGTCCATTAAAAATTTGTTACTATGGAGGGATATGAGGAATAAATAAAAGATAATTGAGAGGCATTTTCTTTGGAGAATGTCATTTTAGTTGGAATTTTATAAATAAACTTACTGAAAATATATGTCATTCTCAATAACTTATTTCGTGAAACATTCCCTACTTTTGACTAATATTTGCCTGTTTTTCTAAAATAGTGTCTTGTCTCTCAGGCAAAGTTTTACTCAGTCCTTTATATTATTACCATACTTTTGAATGTCTATAATAACCTAGTAAGTGTTCACCAGAAATGGGCTAAGGATCATCTTTTGCTCTATATTTAAACCTTTGTTTCTCTCAGTTTATTCATTCTTTCCTGAATAATTTTACCACCATAACTTTAGTCTCTACTGATATGCTTATGATTCTTAAATCATCTTACCTAATTCAGAATGCTGTGGTGTGTCCTCCCAGCTGTGACTTGTGTGTCTCATAGATTTAGTAGGTCTACAACATAATTCTCCTCTCTTTTTAGTTCCATTTATGTCTTGTATCCTCTGAATCGTGCATGGTTCCACGGTCAACCACAAGTCCTTTAGTGACTCTTAGCTCTCAGGCTAAAGTTCATAGTCTGACAAGGCACACAAGGGCCTTCATCATTTGACTCCTTTATACTTCTGTAACATTATCTTTTGCCAGTTCAAAAAATCCATAATGATGATTTTTAGAGTTCTTACTTCCTCTGCTTATGAAATCCTTCAGTTACCTGGTCTCCCTAAATTCCTTTTTTTCCTTAACTAAGTTTCTGATTCAAACAGAAACTCTTTTGATTCAGAATCTTAGAATCCTAAGTATGATGAAGAATTATTCTCCAAAATTCATTATTTTTCATGAATCCAAGCTTTTATATATATATATTTTGTTGTTGTTGTTGTTGTTGTTTAAACTGAAATATTGGTGTTTTATTACTTTTTTTAAAATTTGAACTGGCAATATTTATTATAAGATTTAGGTAACCAATTAACTTGGTGCTGCTGCATTGTTGTAACATCCAGCCGTGTTTATTGAATGCTGTTAGGCAGCATTCTAAAAGTAGTAGGAAATAGGCAGTTTAATCTCCATTTGAGGAATTTCCAAATTAGGAATTAAGCTCAGAGAGTTTAAATAACTTGTTCAGGGTCATATGTCTGGTAAATAAAACAGCCAGACTTTGCAGTTCTAATTTATAAAAATAAATAGGTCACTTCCTGTTACTTAAGATGGAAGAGAAAACTCTGAACCAGAGACCCTCCCCCCATATCTTTGGAGTATGTATAGTGTGATGCCTTTTTATGCTTCAGTAGCACCTTTAATTTCATGGAATTTACCGCAGTGTACTGTAATTTTTAATTTTTCTTACCTAAACACAGGGAAACCCTTTCAAAATGGAAGAAGTCATGTAAGAGGGGGATATATGGTTACAGATACATTTAATAAGAACATGATTTAGAATACTTTTTATTATTTACTCTGAGTTGAATGTTGAAATGTACAGTAAATGATACCAGTTGAAGTACCTTTTGAGATTTTTAACAGTTGTTTTTTTCATGTCTTTCAGGGCATGTTTTAAGAAATTGCCTCGCATTCTGAGTTTTAATACTATGAGATATACATTTAATATGGTAACAATGATGAAAGAGAAAGTGAACACACACTTTTCCTTCCCATTACGTTTGGATATGACACCCTATACAGAAGATTTTCTAATGGGGAAGAGTGATAGGAAAGAAGGTAATTTTTTATCTTTTTCTTGCCTATATTTATCGTAAGTCTCCATAACAAGACAGTCGTCATTACAAAGTTGTAACCAACTGCACATTTAACAAAATGAAATTAAATTTTAGAAAGGGGAATGTATTGAAGTACAGTGTGGCACATCAGTCATTAGCCAGTAAATATTTAGTATTTACTAGGATTGCGTTCTAGGCACTCCTCTGGGTGTTAGGGACATGGCAGTGAACAAGTAAACATGGTTTCTTACCTCATAGAACTTAAGTCTAGTAGGCACGTCTTACTGAAAAAGAAATTACTGGGATGCCTGGGTGGCTTAGTTGGTTAAGCATCTGACTCTTGGTTTTGGCTCAGAACCGGGTGGCTCATGATCTCCCGGTTCATGGGTTCAAGCCCCTTATTGGGCTCTATGCTGCCATTGTGGAGCCTGCTTGGGATTCTCTGTCTCCTCACCCCTCTCTCGCTGCCCCTCCCCTGCTTGCATGTGTGTGTTTGTTCTCTCTCAAAAAATAAAGTTAAAAGAAATTACAAACAGAATGTGTCATCAGATAGGATGGTGAATGTATCTCATATCTAGCGGAATCAGAGATGGCTTTCACCAAGGTAACGTTGAAGTAGAGACTGAGTAAGGACTAGATTGAGAGGAATGGCTAATCTCTTTAGGTGGGTAGGAGGTGGGGGTGGAGTTGATAAGATGGACAAAAGGCCGTGACCAGATCATTTTGTTTGTAGGCCAGGTCTTTTTTTTTTTTTTTTTTTTTTTTTTTTTTTTTTAAGTAGAAAAAGCAGAGGCAAGCTGGGGAGAGGGGCAGAGGGAGAGCGAGAGAATCTTCAGCAGGCTCCACGCTCAGCATAGACCCTGATGTGGGGCAATATCCCACAACCCTGGGATTACTACCTCAGCTGAAATCAAGAGTCAGATGTTCAACTGGCTGAGCCACTAGACACCCTAATAATTTTAATCTCTCTCTCTATTTCTCTCCCTCTCCCCTTCTCTCTCTCTCTCTCTCTCTCTCTCTCTCTCTCTCTCTCTCTCTCTCTTTTAATGTGAAACCTTTGGAACATTTTAAGTAGGGAACTGAGATGACCAGGTGGGTCTGGAAAAGGTTATTCTGACTACAGCAATAGAAATAAATGAATTAGAGGATGATGAAAGGGATGTAGGGAGGCCATTCTGATAAACCATAAGGAAGGTGGTAGCTTGATGAGCAAGTGTACATGGAGAGTTAATAGAATTTGATGATTGAATGAATAAATGAATCTAACAAAGTTACTGAATATCTATCTACTGTGTAACTTATTCTCATAGTGATGGCAGTAGAATGACAATAAAGAGCAAGGTTGAGATACCTGGTTCAGTGTCCAGCTCTTGATTTTGATCTTGGCTCAGGTTATGATCCCAGGGTGGTGGGATTGAGCCCTGTGTCGGGTTCTACACTGAGCGTGGAGCTAGGTTAAGATTCTCTCTCCCTCTCTGTCTCTGTCTCTGTCTCCATCTCCACCACTCACACTTTGTCTCTCTCAAAAAATAAACATGTAAGTAAGTAAGTAAGTAAATAAATAAATAAATAAATAAGTTTTTTGTCCCTTTGAAGCTTACATTTTAGTCTGCTACTAGAGGGAGGGAGAAAAGTCAAGAATGACTCAGGTTTGTGGCTTGATCAGCTAGGTGAATAGTGGGGTCAGTATTTCAAGATCTCAAGAAAAAGGGAATGTGGTCAGAAGTATTGAATGCTAAAGAAAAGGAATGGTTCAGTAAGAACATAACTGAAAACATGTAAAGTCATTGGTTATCTTTATCATAGCATTTTCATTTGGGAATTACAATAGAGAGGCAGATTGCAATGAGTTAAAGATGACACTTGGTTCATATCTAGTTACCTCCAAATTATTACTGCTTTTATAAGACCAGTGATTTTCAAACTTAGGTTTATGTGCCTCAAGGAGCACAAACAGGTGAGAGAAAAAAGCAGAGAACTCTTTGTCTTTGCATTCTTTAGATGGAGAAGTTCTGTTTTACATAATAGCGATCTGGCAGTGTTTTCTTTGTATAAAAAGTTCTACCAATTAAAAATTTTAAGGTGTGAAGAAGCCACTGTATTTTACGATTTGAGAAAGAGAACTGTGTTTTTAATCTTTATACTCCGTTGCCTGGCACTTGAACATTCAGTAAATGTTTTACCAAATGGTATATGAGAAGCATAGGCAATGAGGGTAGGCTGTTCTTTAAGAGAAGAATGTGCTCTTTCTTTGAAGAGAGAAGAGAGATTGGTGACTGTAGCTGTAGAGGAGTATGGAGTTCAGAATTTGAATATGTTTAGGGGTGCTTGGGTGGCTCAATCAGTTAAGCTTCCAACTTCAGCTCAGGTTGAGATCTCGCAGTTTGTGGGTTCTAGCTCCACATTGGACTCTGCGCTAACAAGCTCAGAGCCTAGAGCCTGCTTTGGTTTCTGTGTGTGTGTATGTCTCTCTCTACCCGTCCCCCCACTTGTGCTCTTTCTTTCTCTCTCTTTCTCTCAAAAAATGAGTAAACATTTTAAAAATTAAAAAAGAATTTGAATATGTTTAGAAGTTGCAGAAAATGAGCCAGAAGAAGATGATTAACTTTGAAAATACTTTACAGACGAAGTTAAGAAGTAGGTGTTGTATATATACATCCTACTGTTTAGAACTCTTTTCAAACCATTTCAAAAATTATAGTGAGACTGCCAAGTTATTATACTTACTAGTATTTTTCATGATGCTTCCATGTGTAGAAGTAGCAGAAATTTATGCCAAGATGAAGGATTTTTTTAGGCCACAAGTGATGGGTTCAGAGTGGGATCCTACCTAGCACATCCAAACTTCTCAGCTGCTACTTTGACACTCTTAGCTATTTCCTTCCCTCCACAGTTACTACTCTCTTTCCAGTTTAGACTATGTGCTCAAGTTAACTTAATCTGCTTTCACTCACTTATTTCTGATGATACTTTTCCCTTTCTAAAGGATGCTGAGAATACAGATCATAAATCTTTGAATTTACTAGATTATTCTGTAATTTTTCCGTAGTATCTTTTATCCCTTTCAGATTTAAATCTTTAGCGACAGAAAGCATGTCTTTTGTTTATTTTCTGTCTCCTAATACAAAATGATAAACTGTAACTTGACATTAAGAGACATAAGTATCTTAATGCCTTTTCAGATCTTGTATTTGCTTGCTCCTAATAAGATGAATGAAAAATTTTGTATTCTGCTGTTTCAAAAGGAACAAGATTAGACAAAAAGCATATTTTACATTTCTACATTATGTTGAGGTTGGCCATAGTCATGCAGTAACACATGGTTGTTTTTCCAAGCGATTTGTGTAAATGTTCCTTGAAATTGTAGACTATGAATGGAGAATGATTAGCAAATATTTGTACCTGTTATAATACATAATGTATCTGTGCCTTTTTCTGTATATATTACGTAAAGTGATTCTAAGGTGTCACTGTGCAGTGTTCAGAATTATTACCATTATCTTATGTAAATCATTTCAGGTTTTAAGGAAGTCAGTGATCATTCAAAAGATACAGAGAGCTATGAGTATGACTTAATAGGAGTAACTGTTCATACAGGAACAGCAGATGGTGGGCACTATTATAGCTTCATCAGAGATATAGTCAATCCACATGCTTATAAAAACAATAAATGGTGAGTTTTAAATATTTTATTCTTGGGATTAAATTCTTTTTCCTGTTTTTAAAGTTTAAACTTGTGATTGGTTTTGCTTCGTATATTTCCTGATTTTATTTTTCTAAAAACTTTCTATAAAATTAGGAAATGTTAAGTGAAAGTAACTTTCATAAGATGATAAAAATCAATTGTTCTTAAACTTCTTTTGAGAACTTGATGATGGTGTCCTGAGACAAATGAATATCCAAGGTTTTATATACAGCTTTAGATTCATAGACAATATTGCACCTTCCGAATCTTCTCTTTATTCACTCATTCAAGATTTGTTTGCTGAATGTCTTCTATAAGGTGGCTTCAGAGTCCTTGTATATGCCAATTCGAAGTTGCCTGAATGCTCCACTCTGTCCACCTTACTTTTCCCCTTCCAACCTGTACATTTTTTTTTAGCAACTTTTATCAAGGTAATGGTTGGAAGTCATTAAATCAGTGCTTAATAGCTGTTTTTTGCTATTTAGATATTGTTAGGTAGAGTCTCAAGTATAGTGGCTATATCAATAGTAGGCACTGTTCTACTGTTGGGAATATTGCTTTGAACAAAATGTACATTGGTAAATTGATCTGCAGTTAGCAGAATAGTTTGGTTCAACTCTTTAAGCTGTCATGTCCATGCTATCTTACCTTGTTTGCCCATTTGAATATAATTCCATATTTGGGATCCATTTTGATAATAAATTTTAAAATGGCGTCTTTATTTTTGGAAGCTCTCCCATCTCTTAATCTTTTCTGTCTGGTAGCTTTACATATTCTATTAATGCAAATTTGTTATTTGTTTTTATGAACTCTTTTGTTACCCCTAGTTTTTTATAAATGCATTTATTGGATTTTAGGACAGTTAAGATTTGTACAATTATATTCTAGTTTTTAGTAGATTAGCGTTGTCAAAACAAGAACATAGAATTTATTTACTTCATGTGAAAAATAGTTGGATCACAAAAAAAAGTTTGATTACTTCTTGTAATTTGTCACTATGTAATGTAAATATTTTTTAAATAGGTATAATACAGAGATACTCAGTACATATATACTTGGTCAACACTATATGCTCTGTTTTAGGTATCTTTTTAATGATGCTGAGGTAAAACCTTTTGATTCTGCTCAACTGGCCTCTGAATGTTTTGGCGGGGAGATGACAGTGAGTTTTATTCAGAAATTATAAATGTTTTGTGACTTTTCATGTGTTACGCAGTATTATAAAATCCAGTAGTAGAATCACTAAACTTTCTTTTAATTGCTATGATTAAAACTAAAATTTATTCTGTTGTTGCTTATTGAAGTCGAGACTGTTTGGAATAGATACCAGGCACTGGGAAATACCTTTTAAAAGACTATTTCTGCCTTCAACTAATTAAGAAGGTTAAGACTTAAAATTGAAAATTTAAATAGTAGTATAGGAATTGAATTACATTGCTGTGAAACATTATGATGGAAGAAGTTGTTCACTTGAATGCTTTGGGATTCAAGCAAAAAGAAATTACTCTTTATGAACATAATATGAAAAATCTTTGTCAAGGACATTGGCTTGAGCTGAGCTTCGAAGAAGTATTCTTTCAGTACTTTTTTGTAATGGCAGCAGCAACCTGATTATTACTATTGACAGGATACACAAAAAATATCTTACCTGTTATGTTATTATCTCTAAGACATGAGAAAAGACAATTAGGTTGGAATACTAGTGTTTAATTATAATATAACAATTACAATAAAATAGGCATTTTATCCAAGTATCAATTTTCTGAAAACTGTTAAAACACTGTTTTGATTCTCAAAAGACCAGCGTTAGTCATTCCCATTTCACAGATAAGCCCACGTAAAGTTATTTTTCACTTTAATAGCCATGTGTATTGTGAAATCACTGTTCACATTCTGGATTTTAATGCTCTTTGTTGCACTTACATACTACTATTAATAGAAAAGAGGAAGTAGGCAAATTGCTAACACTTCAGAAATGGATAGAAGGAGGACGTAAAGAGTTCCTGATGCCATCATTAAACTGACTGCATTTCTAAATGTTATTTGTAAAATATTTCCTTAAAAAAAAAAAAGAAGAAAAAGAAAAACAAATACACTTAGCAAAGTTCTCTTAAAATGTAGTTTTTAAATTGCAAGTACATTTTCTTAACTTTATATACATTATGGTAAAGTATCTTTAAAAATGGTTTGAATATTTTCAGGTGTAGTTGACCCTTGAATAATGTGGGGGTTAAAGGTGCCAGCCCCCCACACAGTCAAAAATCCAAGTATAACTTGTCTGTTGCTCAGAAGCCTTATTGGGCACGCCTGGGTGGCTCATTCGGTTAAACATCCAACTTCAACTCAGGTCATGTTCTCACGGTTCATGAGTTCAAGCCCTGTGTTGGGCTCTGTGCTGACAGCTTGGAGCCTGGAGCCTGCTTCGGATTCTGTGACTCCCTCTCTCTCTCTGCTATGCGCACGTGCACTCGCACTCGCTCTCTCTCGCTCTCTCTCTCTCTCTTCTCTAGAACAAACATTTTAAAAAATTAGAAAAAAAAGGCCTTACTGATAACATAAATACTCAGTTAATACATAGTTTGTATGTTACACATTATGTACTATATTCTTTTTTTACTTAATTAATTAATTTTAAAATTTATATCCAAGTTACTTAGCATATAGTGCAACAATGATTTCAGGGGTAGATTCGTTAATGCCCCTTACCAATTTAGCCCATCCCCCCTCCCACAGCCTCTCCAGTAACCCTTTTTGTTCTCCATATTTAAGAGTCTCTTATGTTTTGTCCCCTTCCCTGTTCTTATCTTATTTTTGCTTCCCTTCCCTTGTGTTCATCTGTTCTGTGTCTTAAAGTCCTCATATGAATGAAGTCATATGATGTTTGTCTTTCTGACTGACTGATTTCTCTTAGCATAATACCCTCCATTTCCATCCACGTAGTTGCAAATGGCAAGATTTCATTCTTTTTGATTGCCGAGTAATACTCCATTATACATATATGCATACACACCACCTCTTCTTTATCCATTCATCTATTGATGGACATTTGGACTCTTTCATACTTTGGCTATTGATAGTACTGCTATAAATATTGGGGTGCATGTGCCTCTTTGAAACAGCGTACCTGTATCCCTTGGATAAATACCTAGTAGTACAATTGCTAGGATGTAGGGTAATTCTATTTTTAATTTTTTGAGGGACCTCCATGCTGTTTTCCAGAGTGGCTGCACCAGTTTGCATTCCCATCAGCAGTGCAGAAGAGATCCTCTCTCTCAGCATCCTCACCAACATCTGTTGTTGCCTGAGTTGTTAATGTTAGCCTTTCTGACAGGTGGGAGGTGGTATCTCATTGTGGTTTTGATTTGTATTTCTCTGATGATGAGTGATGTTGAGCATTTTTTCATGTGTCAGTTGGCCATGTGGATGTCTTCTTTGGAGAAATGTCTTCATGTCTTTTGCCCATTTCTTCACTGGATTATTTGTTTTTTGGGTGTTGAGTTTGGTAAATTCTTTATAGATTTTGGATACTAACCAACCCTTTATTTGATACATCGTTTGCAAATATCTTCTCCCATTCTGTCAGTTGCCTTTTTCTTTTGCTCATTGTTTCCTTCACTGTGGGGAAGCTTTTTATTTAATGAGGTCCCGATAGTTTTTTATGCTTTTGTTTCCCTTGCCTCTGGAGAGGTATTGAGTAGGAAGTTGCTGCAGCCAAGATCAAAGAGGTTTTTGCCTGCTTTCTCCTCGAGGATTTTGATGGCTTCCTGTCTTACATTTAGGTCTTTCATCCACTGTGAGTTTATTTTTGTGTATGGTGTAAGAAAGTGGTCCAGGTTCATTTTTCTGCATGTCGCTGTCCAGTTTTCCCAGCACCACTTGCTGAAGAGACTGTCTTTACTGTCTTTATTCCATTGGATATTCTTTCCTGGTTTGTCAAAGATTAGTTGGCCATATGTTTGTGGGTCCATTTCTGGGTTCTCTATTCTGTTCCACTGATCTGAGTGTCTGTTCTTATGCCAGTACCATACTGTCTTGATGATTACAGCTTTGTTTTTTATGTTTTATTTTTATTTCTTATGTTTACTTATTTTTGAGAGAGAGAGAGTGTGAGCAGAGGAGGGGCAGAGAGAGAGGGAGACATAGAATCGAAGCAGGCTCCAGGCTCTGATCCGTTAGCACAGAGCCCGACACAGGGCTCGAACCCACGAACTGTGAGATCATGACCTGAGCTGAAGTCAGACACTCAACCGACTGAGCCACCCAGGGCCCCCATTATTACAGCTTTGTAATACAGCTTGAAGTCCGGGATTGTGATGCCTCCTGCTTTGGTTTTCTTTTCCAAGGTTGCTTTGGCTATTTGGTATCTTTCTGGTTCCATACAGATTTTAGGATTATTTGTTCTAGCTTTGAAGAATGCTGGTGTTATTTTGATAGGAATACTGTATTCTTACAATAAAGCTAGAGAAAAGAAAATGATATGAAGAAAATCATAACAAAAATAAATTTACAGTACTGTACTGTATTTATTGGGGGAAAAAAAAATCTGCCTTTAAGTGGACCTGTGCAGTTCAAGCCTGTGTTATTCAAAGGTCGACTATACTTTTAGCCAAAAACTTTTGTCAAGGATTTTTATGATGTAGTACTATTTGAACACTATTTACAAAGTTACTATAAAGAATAAAATAGGTATTTATGAAATATTTTATATATAAATACAACTGAGATAAATATAAGCTGAAATATTGTCTTTTAAAGTAGCAAAACTTTTATTTTTTTAAACAGACCAAGACCTATGATTCTGTTACAGATAAATTTATGGATTTCTCCTTTGAAAAGGTAATCATTTCTTTGCATATATCATTTTACATAGTTTTCTTTCTTCCATGTTATCTAATTTTATAGTTAAACTTGGTCAAATTTAAAATATACTTATTTTTTCATCCTTTTTTTTTTTTTTTTTTTTTTTGGCCCCTTAAAGACACATAGTGCTTATATGCTGTTTTACAAACGCATGGACCCAGAGGAAGAAAATGGCAAAGAATTCAAATTTGATGTTTCGTCAGAGTTACTAGAGGTATAGTTAATTTAACTTAAACAGCAGTTTACAAGCATATCAAGAATTTATGCAAGTAATAGAACTCCAAGAGCAGGCTATAGCAATGTTAGGATTTGTAATCTGGGATGGATTTAACAGTGTTTATAGATAGTCTTGGTAATACTGATATATGACAGATGCATGTGAAGTGAATGAGATTAAAGTGAGTGGAAATAATTAGTAATATTAAAGAAAAATAAGAATAAGACAGGTAAAATAGTTGATGGAATTGGGGCAAGCTCATAAGTAACTTGTATGTGTGGTAATGGATTGGGTGATTGGTGTTCGTTCCTTCTTTGCTTCATGTTACATATAAATGTACCATATATTTGAAATGCACTTAAAATACTATCAAATGCTTTAAAATGTGTCTTGATTGTAGTATTGAGGTTTTCTTTGTTTTATAATGTAATAAGTGGTAGTGTTACTTTAACGTCTTAAGAGTTATAAAATACATTCACACCTCTGTGTGTGTTGTGTCAATGTAATAAACTCAGCTGAAAGTACAAAATATAAATCTTAAAGGTATACCTGGTAAAAATGTAATCTTCCATCTAAACAGTTCAGCTTTTACTATTTATTGGTTAATATTTGCGCTGTTGCGGTCATGTCTTAAAACCAAGTGGAATTTTTTCCCCCAAACAAATAATCTTAACAGGTGTCTTGCCTACCCATAATATTACTGATAAAAACACAAGAACATCCACATCTTTTAAACCTTTGAATTGGATTTACCAGCAAAATTAGGTGCTTCATTAGATTTCTTATTCTAGATAAGGACCCAACAGTATTTAATGACAACCCAGCCCACTTGTGAAGTAAAATGAAATTTTAACTGAAACCTTAAAGATGTATTTTGTTGGGGCATCTGGGTGGCTCAGTCAGTTAAGCATCCAACTTCGTCTCAGGTCATGATTTCACAGTTCATGAGTTTGAGCCCCACATCAGGCTCTGTGCTGACAGCTCAGAGCCTGGAGCTTGCTTTGGATTCTGTGTCTCCCTCTCTCTGTTCCTCCCTCACTTGCTTCTCTCTCTCTTTCTGTCTCTCAAAAATAAAAATGAAACATTTAACATTTGTTTTTAACATTTGTTTGTTTTTGAAGGAAAGAGAGAGCATGAGCGGGGCAGGGGCAAGGAGAGAGGGAGACACCGAATTCAAAACGGACTCCAGGCTCTGAGCTTTCAGTGCAGAACCTGACGCAGGGTTCAAGCTCCACAAACTGTGAGATCATGACCTGAGCCTGAAAATGAAACATTTTTTAAAAAAGATGTATTTTGTTTACATCAACGGTTCTGAAACTTCCTATTCTCAGAACTTTTATATTCTTAAAAAATATTGAGAACCTGGGACACCTAGGTGGTTCAGTTGGGTCCGACTTCATCTCAGATCATGATCTCACGGTTCCAGAGTGCGGCCCCGCTTCGGGCTCTGTGCTGACAGCTCAGAGCCTGGAGCCTGCGTCAATTCTGTGTCTCCCTCTCTCTCTGCCCCTCCCCCCCACATGCTCGGTCTCTCTCTGCCTCTCAGTAATAAAACTAATTAAAAAAATTTTTTCTTTTAAATATTGAGAACCTTAAAGTTTTTTAAAATATTAGTTTTAATGTGGTGCTTATATCTGTCAATACTTACTATATTAGAAATTAAAACAATTTTAAAATTTACATTAATTTATTTAAAAATATCAAAAATAAACTTGTGACATCCTAATATAAATAACATTTTATTAAAAAATATTTTTCAGAACAAAACCCTGTTTTACATGTTGGCAAATCTTTTTAATATCTGATTTAATAGTTGACAGCTAGAGTCTCATAATAGCTTTTTGCATTTGCTCTGTTGTGATCTCATTCATCATTTAGCCTCTGGGAAACTTCATTCTATGCTCAAAAAAGAATGAGAGCTTAAAAAAGGCAGATAGCATCATCATATTACTAAAAAAATGGTGTAGATCTTACATATACCCTAAAATGGTCACAGGTACTCCACAGCTCTCTCAACCATTCTTTGAGAACCACTGATTTATGTGGTGACAAAAGGAAATCCATCCTTTTGCTCTACCAAGACAAGAAAAATAAACTACATCAAAATATTCTTGATTGCACATCTAAGCCAACCCTTTTTTCCTGGCATTGCTTTAGCTTATTAATTTAAAATAGTTTGCTTGCATATACATTTTACTGAAAATATTAAAATATGATAATACTGTTACTTAATATTAACATAGATTTTAGGTAAAAACTAGAATCTGGTCTTTTAAATTTGTACAGTTAAAATATAGCTAGTAGCAGACTTTCCCAAAGAGTAAATTGAAAATTTAGAGCTATAAAATTTATTAAGTAAACAAACATTATATAATGACTATTATGGATAAAACAAAATGCCCAGAAAGAGTAGTTGATTTGAATTGCTGGGGGAAGTGATTAGGAAATGCTTCAGATTAACCTTAAGCTGAGACTTGAAAGGTAGCAAAGAGTTAATCATGTGAAGATTACTCCAAGCAAAGAGTAGATTATGTACAAATTCCCTTAGGAAAGAAAGAGTTTATTGGCATGTTTTAGGAGCTGAAAGATGATCTCTGAGACTGTGATGATTAGTAAGTTCAAGGAAATGTGAGCCAAGATGAAATTGAATGGGATATAGAAAATACCTGGGAAAAATCTGATCATTGTAGTGAAGTAATTTCACACTTAGACACACCCAGATTGCTCCACATATGTTGTATTGTTAAAACATAAAAAGGATTGTCAAAAAATAGGGTGAATATTTCTGTAGGACAGAAATGGAACAGATATAAAAGCACTGAGTCTGGTGGAAAAACAGGACTACCAGGCTCTAGGGTCCCCTTTAGCTCTTTTGGGGTAAAGGTGACAAAAATTATAACAGAGGATCTAGAGCCGAGCTCATGGCTAGAAGTTGAAAGCTGGGAATGGAGCTCCATTGCTGTGAAAAAGCATTGATGGTTGAATGCTGCCAAAGTTTTCTTGAAGCTACAGCTTTCTAGAAAGCTGTGTGCATGGAAATGCTAGAGTACCAAGAACTCTGAAGCAAACCATTCAGTGACTAGGTCTGCATCAATGTGGAGCAGGAGCCCTAATACATAATTCTAAGAGCTGGTTCTAGACTAGAGTAGTGGGCTGGGAAGCAAGTAGAGGTAGTTGAAAATCTTTAGGAAGGATCAACACAGGCAGTAATGTCAGTAATCAACATAAATATGTTCCAGATAAAAATAACTTTATGGAACTAACAACAACTCAGAGCATGTTTAGGGTATTCACAGAGTTAAAGGAACACAAAAACTAAAGTGAGCAGAGAAGTTACTCTAAAGCGTCATGTCAGAAATAATTATTTTTCATAATTGTTACAGAATAAGCCAGGAAATCACCTAAGTCAGCCAACCTGAATTTTTTTTATTTTGCCAGTTTTCGATCATAAACCTTTCTCATAACCTGTTTTTATCAAAACATGACATAATTTTATTCATTTATATATTCGCTCTTGAGACAAATGATATTTCAGAGTTCTTCCTTTCACGCCCTGTATAATTGCATTTTTAAAAAACTAATTGCTTGAGGTAGCCAGATACAGAATGATAACATTGGAGCAGGCTTAGTAGCCATTTTCATATTCTTGTATACTCAGAAAAAAATCAACATGAATTTTAAGTGCCTGCATTTTTTGCTTTTTTTGTTTCTTTTAGAGCAAATCTTTTTTTGTCTAATAAAAATACTAGTAAAATGTAATGAAGCAAATGCTTTCCGATATGTAATGTTAACATTTTCTTTTACTTCAGTGGATTTGGCATGATAACATGCAGTTTCTTCAAGACAAAAACATTTTCGAACATACATATTTTGGGTAAGTTTTGTAAATTTAGTAATAGATTTTTGTTACACATTTAAAACAAATCTTCTTCTGTAAGAAATGTAACTTAACTTTTTTTTTTTAATTCTAGGTTTATGTGGCAGTTATGTAGTTGTATTCCCAGTACATTACCAGATCCTAAAGCTGTTTCCCTAATGACAGCAAAGGTAATCTATAAGCCTTAGATAGTTTTTCAAAATTGACTACTTTAAGATAATTAAATATTTTTTGCTTAATCTTTTCTTACAGTTAAGTACTTCCTTTGTCCTAGAGACGTTTATACATTCAAAAGAAAAGGTATGTGTTGTGTTTTCGTAGATTTTTGTGTCATTTATCAGATAACTTCTGGTTTTCATGATCTTTAGCTCAGAAGTAGATGCCTTAAGTGACTTCTTTTTCTTTTTTAGCCCACAATGCTTCAGTGGATTGAACTCCTGACCAAACAATTTAATAATAGTCAAGCAGCTTGTGAGGTGAGAATAATTCAATGAACAATGCATAATTTAATGTGCACTTTTTTGTTTTACTTACTTTTCTTCTTAGATGCTACAGCAAAATTATTGTATTTTATAATAGGGATCCCAATGTAAATTGTTCCTAAAATTACTCAACAACTGAGGAAGTTGTCATTTATGTGTCCTATCCATTACACTGATTAAATAATTGATTGTTAAGGTATTTAAAAATCCTTGGGTGCCTCTCCCCCCATGTATTAGAATTAAAAATACAGAAAATTCAGAAGACTGATAACAGATATTTCTTAACTAATTTTGAATATTATAAAACAATAGTTGACAACAAAATCTTCCTTCCCCCTCCAAGATAAAAATGCATATATCCTAGTATATCAGTTTATGTCCAATTTTATCTTCTATATTGTGGTCTAATATATCCCTGTAACAATATATCCTTAAGGATAATCTGCTCACAAGTAATGATCACTTAACCATATTGGCATCTTACTGTTATTTTATCATTTCTTGATTAGTTCCCAAAGTGATATAAGCCTTTCTAGGAATGCAAGTCTTAAAATTTTCCTGAGGTGGGAGATAGCAGCATAGTGTACAATAGATGAAATTAGTTGAAGACTTTTTTTCTTTTTTTCTTTTCTTTTTTTAATTGTTTATTTTTGAGAAAGAGAGAGAGGGAGGGACAGCATTAGCAGGAGAGGGTCAGAGAGAGAGGGAGACACAGGATCGGAAGAAGGCTCCAGGCTCTGAGCTGTCAGCACAGAGCCCAATGCGGGGCTCAAACCCACAGACTGCAAGATCATGACCTGAACTGAAGTCAGACAACCAACTAGCCACCCAGGTGCCCTGAAGATATTTTTCTTATGTATAAGTTCATCTGATTATGCCTTGAAGCAGTGGAATTAGAGAATCTGATTGTTGTAGAATACAAATACAAAGCCATGATTTTTTAAAACTTTGTAATGAGCATTTCAAAATGAGCACAAAAGTAGAAAGATAATGAACTCTTGGGTACCTATCACCCAGTTTCAACAAATAGTAACATTATTTTGTTTTCATCTCTTCCTCGTGTCTGTTTTGAGGTATCTTAAAGCAAACCCAGATAGCATATCATACACATCCATGAGTACTGAGTATGTATCTCTGATGAGAACTTTAAAAAATATATATAACCATGATTCCATACTCCTAGTAAAATTAGAAGTGGTTCCTCAACATCATCCAATACTCACTTTGTGTTCACTTTTCTCTAGTTGTCTAAAACCTGATTTCGCAGTGCCTGGGTGGCTCAGTTGGTTGAGTGTGGACTTAGGCTCAGGTCATGATCTCGCTGTCTGTGAATTTGAGCCCCACATCGGACTCTTTTGCTAATGGTTTAGAGCCTGGAGCCTGCTTTGGATCCTGTCTCCCTCTTTCTCTGCCCCTCCCCCACTTGTGCTCGGTCTCTCTCTCCCTCTCCCTCCCTCCCTCCCTCCCTCCCTCCCTCTCCCTGTCAAAAATAAACATTAAAAAAAATTTTTTTTAACATTTTTTGGGGCCAACTGGCTCGGCCCAGTGGTCTAAGCATCCAACTTTGGTTCAGGTCATGATCTCAGTTCATGAGTTCGAGGCCCATATCTGGCTGTCTGCTGTCAGTGCAGAGCCTGCTTCAGATCCTCTGTCTCCCTGTCTACCCCCACCCCCAAATAAACAAACATTAAAAAAATTTTTTTAATGTTTTTCTTCTCTCAGTTTGCTTGTTTGAAGTAGTATTTAAACAAAGGCTACATTTTGCTTTTGTCTCATAAATCAACTTTCATCTGTAGCAGTTAATAACTTTTTTTTCCTCTTTGCTACTTTGTCATTTGATCTGCAGAATTCTCTACTGCTTGTTTTGACTGATTGTATCCTCCTGGTGTTAGTTAACAAGTTCCTCTATTCTCCACCCCTTTCATGTTTTCATATATAGTGTTGCCACTACACACACACACACACACACACACGTACGTGTGTGTGTGTGTGTGTGTGTGTGTAGTTAAAATTCTCTACACTTGTCAGTAATTGTGTATATGCACACAGTAAAATTCAGTATTACAGGAGTTAAGTGATTAAGAGATATCTGGAAATCATTGAGAATTGTCTTAGCATAAAGAAGTGTTTTTTGTTATCAAGGGAACATAATTTCTTTTTAAACAGAAAAAAATGAATCAATATATCATGTTATTAATAGGAACAAAAGATAACTGCAGTCTGACATCTGTGAGAAATAAGAGGAAAATAGTATTCCATTGTATTATGTTAAGGGCTGTAGGTTGCCATGATGCAGGTTGTACACTGTGATGTAGATGGCATTCATGAAATTCTGTAGTTAGAGGACCCTGATTGTGACGTTTGGCATTTTAGAGTTTTGGACTTTGTAACAGTTAAAGAATCTGTTTTGGTAAGAACTTAAACTAATCAAAACATTGACTAGAAGTAAAATCCTTATGTGATTTTTTTTTTTTTTTAAATCCTATATTTAACAAGTATTGGTTGAATGTTTATATCACACTATTTTTCTACAGTGGTTTTTGGACCGTATGGCTGATGATGACTGGTGGCCAATGCAGATACTAATTAAGTGCCCTAATCAAATTGTGAGACAGGTAAGAAAAAGAGTGTTTGAAAAAGAGGTAGCCTTCAAACTAATAATTCTAATTTGCCTGTGAATGTATTTTAACCCAGCATTGAAAAGTAGTTTGAAAAGATTGACCTCTTATCAAAAAAATAATTTTGCTGTTGTTTCATCAGCTTCTTTTAGCAAATCAACTATCTTTCCAACCAAGTGATTAAAATCATTCACATTTCCTGGTTGTAGGAAGATAGCTTTAACTCCCTGTTCTCTCAGATCCTACTGTGGCTGCTTTCTGAGTTGTACTGATTCTTTTTCAGAACCTTAGATATTCTAACCATGGTAGAGTGTTGTAATGGCCTTAAAAATTAAATGAATAGTATATTACATTTCTGTGAAAGATTTTGAACTGTCACATGAAACAATTTGTGTCTCCTTAAATCTTTGGGAAAATTAGACAAAAAAAAAGTAAATATTTTATATTCACTTATGACACAGAACCGAAAATTTAATCTGAAAATGCCACTTTTCCCTTATTACTAACAAACAATTTTTACACCATAAAATTAATCAAAACCTTTCAAAGTGTAAAATACAGTAGTTCTATCCCCAGACTTATGCACCCATCGTCTAATTTTTATAATCCTGCTAAGAGAAACTCCATACCTATTAAGTCACTCCCCATTTTATCCTGTTGCTTCTTTTCAGCCACTAATGACAGCCCCTTATCTATGAATTTGCCTACTTAATGATATGGATTTGCTTATTTAATGATAATTGGAGTCACACATTTTGTGGTCTTTTATGATTGTCACTGATTTAGCAGTGTTTTCAAGGTTTATCCATGTTGTAGCATGTATCTGTACTTTTTTGCCAAATTGTATTCCATTGAATGGATATACTAAATATTGTTTATCCATTCAGCAGTTGATGAACATTTGGGATGTTTTCACTTGGCTATTTTGAATAATGCTGCTCTGCACATTTGTGTACAAATATTTGTGTGGACATATGTTTTCAGTTATTTTGGGTATCTACCTAGGAGTGGAATTCCTGGGTCATATGGTCACTCTAGGTTTAATATTTTAGGAACGACCAAAAATTTCCATGGTGTCTGCACCAGTTTATGTTCCCACCAGCAATCTATGAGATTTCTTTTTTTCACTATCTTCTTCAGCATTTGTTACTGTCTTTTTGATTTTAGCTCTCCTAATGTGTGTGAAGTAGTTAGTATGTCATTGTGGTTTTGGTTTGCATTTCCCTAATACTTAATGATAATGAACATCTTTTCATGTGCTTAGTGGCTATTTGTATATTTTATTTAGAGAATCCCAACCCTTTTTAATCCATGTTTCTTTTAAATTTTTTTTTTTTCAACGTTTATTTATTTTTGGGACAGAGAGAGACAGAGCATGAACAGGGGAGGGGCAGAGAGAGAGGGAGACACAGAATCGGAAACTGGCTCCAGGCTCTGAGCCATCAGCCCAGAGCCTGACGCGGGGCTCGAACTCCCGGACTGCGAGATCGTGACCTGGCTGAAGTCGGACGCTTAACCGACTGCGCCACCCAGGCGCCCCAATCCATGTTTCTTTTAGATAAACTTAAATCACATTTCCTTCCCCTAGTCATTGACCTCTGATAAGCAGCTATCCTTCCCTATTCCACTCTTTTAAAGAGATGGATGCTAAGTTTTCTGTTCTGTATATCTCCATTAATCAAGAGGTTTTTATGAAGCTTTGTGGGTTTTTTGTGTGTGTTTTCTATTACTGAAATGTATAGTTTATTGTTGTTTTTTCATTTATTACAAAAGTGATTATTTTTAATCTACCTTTACCTTATATTTTTAGTCCAGGTGAGATGTCAGAAGAGCTTTAGAATGTCAAAAGATAATCTGTGGGGAAAAGAAATGGTTGGCAGAGAGTTTTGAATCATGTTAATTTTTTAGTATCTCTATTACCTGATAAAGTTGGCTCTTAGATTGTTATAACTTTTCGTTTATAGATGTTTCAGCGTTTGTGTATCCATGTGATTCAGAGACTTAGGCCTGTGCATGCTCATCTTTATCTACAACCAGGAATGGAAGATGGGTAAGAAGTGCCTTTTGAACATTTTATTTTTAAGCTTTTTAATTATCCACCTACAGAGTATTTTTAAATATCCACAGTGAAACATTTGGATTCTTCTATTTAAAAACAATCTGTAATGATACCGATCAAGGAGAGAAAACTTTTATTTTTGATCTTCAAAATTGTCTACAAGTAACTTCATGATTGAGTTAGCCAGACACAATAATTAGAATCCACCTACTTAAATTATTATAATTCGTATTGCAGTCTATTGCAAAGATGAAAGATAAATTTGGGTTTTTAAAAACATCTCTCCTTCCAGAATATCTATCCCCAGACTTCATACTGTCTCTGAGATATTAAATTATATTTTCAGGTCAGATGATATGGATGCCTCAGTGGAAGATATTGGTGGTCGTTCGTGTGTCACTAGATTTGTGAGAACTCTGTTATTAATTATGGAACATGGTGTAAAACCTCACAGTAAACATCTTACAGAATACTTTGCCTTCCTTTATGAATTTGCCAAAATGGGTGAAGAAGAGGTAAAGCTATATCTTATTTATTTCTGGGATTATGTACCTGTTTTCAGTATTTAAAACTTCATTGTTTTTATGTTATATTTTTAAATCAATGTTTTTATTTTTAGAGCCAGTTTTTGCTTTCACTGCAAGCCATATCTACAATGGTACATTTTTACATGGGAACCAAAGGGCCTGAAAATGTAAGTGCAGTTCTCTCTCATATTGGGGGATTTAAGGGTCCATGTTTTCAAGTTTGTATCATGGAAAGTCCTTAGACATTAGAACCCTTTAAAGTCTCTTCTGGCCCTGATATTAGATAATGTTAAGGGTCTGAGTTTGGTTGATATTTTTAATGAATGTAGCAAGAGAAGAAATAATCAAATAATGATTTCATTGGCAAGGCCCTGGAACAAAGCAAATATATTTAGGCAAAGTGGCCACCACCTGTTTTGGAGTCCTATCAAACGTGTGTCATCTCAGTGAACATTTTTGCTGGCTGTATTTTTAAGCCCTTTGCTATTGAGTTTGTAAAATCTTCCAAAAATTTAAGTAGCTGGTCTATTCATAATTATGAAAATATTATATGAACTTTGTCTTGTCTGTGACCACCACATTGGCTTGTGCCCTATTTTTACTGTTGTTACCTCCGTTTTACAGATCAGGAACTTGAGGCTTAAAGAAGTTAACTTGTTTTAGACCACAGTGAATTGGGCTTTGATCTTTGGTCAGACTCCTGAGCTAAACTGTTAAACCATTATACAGTAATGCTTCTCAGAATATGGGCTTTTACTACCTAATTCCTGCCTATATTGTGACCTGTTCAGACTGCTTTTCTTTTGCTTTTTAAATCATAAAATGTCTTCAGCCTCTTGCATTTCAAAGCCCAAGTGCATATCTCTTTGGAAGACTTACTATTTGGATTATCTGAACACTATTAATTTGTGTAACTGGCATTTTTATTAAATAGGAAATGCTGTTTTATCATACTCATATAAAAGTTGATCTTGATTTATCTTCCAAGGGACTTGCCTGTAAGAAAAAAGAAATTGTTAAAAGATTTATCCCCGTAGGTGAGGTGTAAATAGTCACGGTGTTGAGAATCATTGTTCTTTACAGTTCTGCCTGCTGTGTCTAAAGTTGTCCTGAATGTTGTTTAGACTCTTAAAAGTTAAGGTTAGGCCTTTGTGTGGTTGTTCTTTAATACATGCTCCTGCCACCATTTACATAGGGTAGTTTTGTAAAAGATTCAAGTTATTTTCTCTCTGGATAATTCAGTATTAACATATTAGTTCTAACATTTTGTTCTGTTCTAGCCTCAAGTTGAAGTATTATCAGAGGAAGAAGGGGAAGAAGAGGAGGAGGAAGAAGATATTCTCTCTCTGGCGGAAGAAAAGTACAGGCCGGCTGCCCTGGAAAAAATGATAGCTTTAGTTGCTCTGTTGGTTGAACAATCTCGCTCAGAAAGGTGAAATGTTTCAACATTCAAAATGCTTAAAGCATGTTTGATTTTATTCCTTCTACATACTTGTTTTACCACTACTAGCTTTTGTTACATAATTCCTTTTAAATAACACCACTATTTATCAACTCTTGTGGCATAAGTATTTCAATCTTTTGTATCAAACTCTTACTTTCACTGAGTCATGTTAGAAATATACGTTGAAGAAATATACAGTAAAATATTTAGCAAAATTACATGTGCGTTCATCCTTTGACCTAGCAATGCTACTTCCAGAAATGTGTGCCCCAAATACAGAAAGATGTATGTACAGTGATATTTATTGAAGTAGTTAGTTTATAACAGCAGAAGACTGGAAATATCCACCAAAAGGGGATTAGTTGACAAAAGCCGGCATCCACTCAGTAGAATACTCTATTGCTGAAGAAAAAAAAGCATGGGAAATTATCTGTACTACCATGGAGAGGTGTTTAGGATAAATATTACTAAGTGAAAAAAGCACGGTGGAGAAAACTGTGTATAGTATGGTACTTTTTAAGAAAGGGGAGGCTATAAGGGGAGAGTGGGGGGAGAGAGATTGAGAGCATGTACACCCAATTTCCATTATTCCTCATTGTGGAGCTCCTGTTTCCAAATCTGCCTACTTGCTAGGATTTATTGCAATCCCAAAATAAGTACTCATGGCGCTTTTACAGTCATTTTTTGTGGGCTGCAGATGTACATGTGCAGAGTGGCAAAAAATTAGTTACCTGACACATATTTTTGTAGCCAAGGTCAAACATGATGACACTGTGCCTTCCTGTTTCACTTCTCATGTTGTAAACAAATATCTTTTTCATGGTTTATGCCATGTTCGTCACATTTGTGCTTTTTTAGTGGCTTGGTATTTAAAATTGCCCCCATATATAGTGCTAAGTGCTATCTAGTGTTTCTAAGCCCATTAAGTCCGTAATGTGCCTTAAAGAGAAAATGCACATTAGACAAGCTTCATTCAGGTATCAGTTATAGTATTATTTGCTGTGACTTCACTGCTAATGAACAACATATATTAAAGTATCTTTAAATAGAAACACACATAAAACAAGGTAACGTATTGATTGGTTGAAGAAAATGTTGTGACCAGAGGCTCACAAGAGCCAGCCTTGTATTTCCCTTATGAGCAATGATTAAATAATCACTAATTCAATGTTTGCAGCACTTTATAGAACATAAGTACTACAATAACAAGAATTTACTGTATTTTTTAAAATCGAAGTCTAAATTAAGAAAAAAAAAGTAGGTTCCTGTGGTTGGGGGAGGGGAAAACAGACTAGAAAGGACAGAAATGAAAGCTTGACTTCTATGAATATATGTTGTTGTTTTTTTTTTAGATTTAACTTGTAATCATGTAAATGTTTTATATAAGTGAATTAATAAAATGCAATCCCTAAAAACCAAAAGCAGACTGAAATAAATGAACTATATATTGACCTGGTGGCATAGTCATTGGAGAGGAATTCATTAAAATGACTTTAGAGCACATTAACTGTAAATTCCTAGTTGTACATGAAAGACAAAAAGAATTGTAAAATTATCCTAAACTGTTTTACTAAGTATATTGTTAATAATGTAATTGTGATTATTATTCTGAAACAAACGTATATTATAGAATAAAGCAAATAGTAATTGTCAATGTCATTCGAAACGAAGATTTTCAGCAAAAGAAGGAAGAAATAGAGATAGAATATTTTAGGTTTTTTATGTAAGTTCTTTAAAACTAAATTTGAATTTGGGAAGATCAGTAGAGTTTATGGTGTATTTTGTCTTAAGCAAACAAAAAATGTTTTATATACTCCGATTTTCTGAAAGGGCTTAGAAATCTTGCCCAACCCAGAATCCATGTGTGCCACTGGCATCTGGATTATAGTCTCCAGATATCATTTCCTGTGGTAAAAAAATCAGGATTCCTTGAAAAAAAAAAAAAGGCCAATTCCAGGTCTTGGGCAAGAAAGAAATGGGTCGTTTTGCAAAGCAGAGACCATCAGAGACTACTGAGATTATTTATGTTAAAAGGACTCAACCAATTTAAGGATATTTCTACTGGTTATAGATTGGATAACCCAAGTATCAGTAATATAAGAATAATTACAAGTGGACAAAAATGTAAAATGCATCACAGATGTTTAAATCCATGAGTTTGTAATGGTGCCTAAAAATTAACAAACAAAATACTTGTAACCTTTGGAGTATAGTAGGAAACCAAATCATAATTTTGGAAACTTATTAATAAAGGAATGATATCAAGCATTTATCTTATCAGCAAGAATTATCCCTCATGGCAACCAGTGGGTAAATGAGAGGAAGTTTGCTGTCTTGGAGGTATTTGAGCTAATAAATGAGCAAGTAATGCTGGAATTAGTATGTCTGTATTTTGCAACCTGAATGAAGTAATGGATCTAGGAAATGATCATCATTGACTGAAAATGCTACAAAAAGACAGCCTTTCATTGTGTGCCTCCTGATGAAAGTCAATACCATCTCCTATAAAGCATGCTTGATTAAAAAGATCAAACCTAGATATGATCAAGTCTCTAGATCTAAACTACCAGTTTACAGGAAATACGGCGTCAGAGGAACATGTTAAAGCAACACCCCAAGGATACAGTGAACAAAATGGAAATGTGGGATATTCTTCAAGACGAACCACCTACTTTCTTCAGTTCATAAATTGCAAGATAAAAATAAAATTGGAGGGGAAACCAGTAGTCTCTAAGATACTTAAAAGACATTTGAACCACTTGGAACAGAGGACTTTATGTGGATCTTGATTCAAACAGATTAAATATTAAAAATTTTTTTAGAAACTTGAGGTAATCATACACTGGATATTGTATGATAGTAAAGAATTGTGGATTTATTTTAAGTGTGAGTAATGGTAGTATGGATGTTTTAAATTTTTCTGTTAGAAATATATACTGAAGTTTTTGGATTAAATGGTAAAATACCTGGAATTGCTTTAGAATAGTCCGTATTGAGTGAGTGAGAGGTACAAATGAAACAAGCCTGGTCATGAATTAGTAATTTGAAGCTGAGTAACGGGATACTTCCACTATCTTACTGTTTTCCTATGTGTCTGAAATGTTCTATAAGTTATTACAGAAATTATAAACTGGTAACTGAAAACTCTTTAGTATTTCTTATAAGTTCATTTTGTTTTAAAGGATCTCATGTAAAAAAAAAAACTAAGACCCATTCTAGTGTTTATAATACACAAAAATATAGCGTTAATTAAATGTGAAATAAAGTAGATTTGGGCTTCCACAATTCTGGTATCTTGAAAAATTGTCTAAGAGATGTCAAGCAAGTAAGTTTAGCTAGCAGAAGGTTCAAAAGTCATTTTGTGTTAGTGGTTTGGTACAGTTGTAATTGAATTGGCAGTTTTGATGCATGTCATGATGCAAACAGCTGTAACGTAGCACAGAGGGAAGAAAAACTTATTTCCACTAATGTTTCCTTTCAGGCATTTGACATTATCACAGACTGACATGGCAGCATTAACAGGAGGAAAGGTAATACTTTCTATATTAGAGGATTTGATAATCGCACAAATAATAATGGTTCTTAAATGAACAACTTTTACTTTTAACAGGGATTCCCCTTCTTGTTTCAACATATTCGTGATGGCATCAATATAAGACAAACTTGTAATCTGATTTTCAGCCTCTGTCGATACAATAATCGACTTGCAGAACATGTAAGTGCTGAGATACAGTCTTAAAGTTTTTTGGTAATTTTTAAAAGAATGTTCTGAAATCCTTCTTTTTCTGTTTTAGATTGTGTCTATGCTTTTCACATCAATAGCAAAGTTGACTCCTGAGGTATGTACACATTAGCTAATTCATGTTTTTAAGACTACTAGTGCTTTCAAATAAACCTTTCTAATTGTTCTTGAAAAAATATCAAGGTTTCTCCCATAACATAACTTAGTTTTATTTATTTGTTCTAAATGTTTATTTATTTTAATAGAGCACGAGCAGGGGACTGGGGGGAGAGAGAGAGATTTTGCGGGGCTGAAACTCACAAACCATGAGATCATGACCTAAGCCAAAATCAAGAGACACTTAAATGACTGAGCCACCCACGTGCCCCACCACAACTTAGTTTTAAGTGTGTAACTGAATACACTGAATTACCCCTTTGTATTTTGTTATCATAAATGTAATTTTCCCAATTAAATATAAATTTACATATAAGTTTAACATTCTAGAATGCCACCTAGATAGTAACCTTTGAAGTTTGATTTGAAGCATATATCATAATTGTGTTTAAGGAAAAAATAGACCAACCAGGACTCGGCATAGATGAAAAAGATGTGGAAAATATAGTAATATAGTATTATATAAAAGTATTTTTGTAAAATGGCAATGTTACAGCCACTTTAGTGATACATACTTGTCAAATATTAATGTAAATTACACCTTAGTGATGAAGGGGATGCTACATGAAACTTTTAACCTAAGTACCAAGCTTGTCTCAATAATGAGTTTTGATTTGCTTTTTTTCCAAATTGACATCCAGAAGAATATGTGTTTTCTGTTACATGTGGTACCCTTGCAATTGACTTTGTATCCCAGTTTGACCCTGCTGCTTTATGATAGTTCAGTTTATATGCAGGAGTTCTGAGGTCTTGTAACACAGATTTAAATGTGATGTGTAGAAGAGTTTTACGTGTTTCTTTTCTGCAGAAACAGAGGGGTTCAAATACATTTAAATGCACAGGTATATATGTGTCTTACAGGCAGCCAATCCTTTCTTCAAATTGTTGACTATGCTAATGGAGTTTGCTGGTGGACCTCCAGGAATGCCTCCCTTTGCATCTTACATTCTGCAGAGGATATGGGAGGTAAGTAAGTCTTGCAGTAGATATTTTAGTATTTCTTTTTCTGAGCATTTTATTTTCCTAATGAGGTCATTAAGTGCCAGTTTCTTCTTAGGTAATCCAAAATGGTTTAAGTAAGTCACAAGCCAGGGAAGAAGGCTTTAGTCAGGAGGTTTGGGGTTAAAAAGAGTTCTTGTCTAGTCTCCCACTCACTTTAAAGAAAGTCTTTAAAGACTTTCTTGTAGAGTCATAGAAAAAAGCCTTTAGCCAATCTAGGGTGCTCATTCCCCTCTCCTCAAAAAGGATTCTGTGAAGTGATAGGATCTTAGAAATACAAGCCAAGTGTTTTTAGCAGTTGACAGAAATGGTAGAGGAAGTACCAACAGCTTCCTCTCTTTCAGAGTTGCTGTTGTGGTCACCGAATTTCTTTTTAGTGAGCGTGAAGAAACCTACTCTCTAGACCAGGGGTCAGCAAACTTTTTCTCTAACTGGTCAGTTAGTAAACATTTTAGGCTTTGTGGGCCCTGTGATCTCGCTTGCAACCACTCCACTGCTACTTTAGCATAAAACCATCTAGACAGTACATAATGAGCGGGTAAGGCCCAAAAGCCATAGTTTTCCAACTCTAGATTCCTAGGTTTCCTTTTCCCATGAAAAAAATCTCTCTAGCAGAGCAGTTACTATTTTTCATTCTCATGAGCAGTAATAGATTAGGCAAGCAATAAGAAAAATAAAGATGAGAAACTTTATAGAATTAAAAGCATTATTAAGTTTATAAATTTAACAAGACCTAAAAATCATTGAATTCTTTTCCTGGTTCTGTGTTAGAGCCCTTGGTTATTTTAATTTTATTTTGTAAACTAATGTCAGATTTTTCTGAATGATAGACATAGCTTTAAAAGTGGAGGAAAACATGGGTGAAACTTCTTTTAGGCTCTAGTTTTCAAAAGTCTGTCTTGGCTGTAAGTGTTTAATGGTATATACCAAAAGTAAGTAAAACAGTAACTGTTCAATCAGTTGGTTTTATATTCCGTTCTTGTCATTTTATTTGTAGGTAATTGAATACAATCCTTCTCAGTGTCTGGATTGGTTGGCAGTACAGACACCCCGAAATAAACTGGCACACAGCTGGGTCCTGCAGAATATGGAAAACTGGGTCGAGCGGTTTCTTTTGGCTCACAATTATCCTAGAGTCAGGACTTGTAAGTCACATATTCAGAACTTATCGAACCATTTGTTCCAAGTTTTGCTTTTGTTTGTTTTTTAAGGTGACTATAGTATGCCCATTGTTGTATGGAGCAAAGGCTCTTGGAGATACTGTTCTTAAAGGCCAAAGTTACATTAGTATTTGGAAACCTATGACCATGTTTTGCAAATATCTGCAATGTTTTTGGTGTCTTAAGGATAAGAAACTGTCCTGTTTTGGGTGACCTAACCACTGCTACCATTTTTGTTTCCTTGCTTAATAGACAACAAAAGATGATCAGCATTAAGTGAACAGAATAAAGGATCATAAAATCCTATTTTATGACCTCAAGGCTAAGAGTAAAGTAATAATAAAAACATAGAGCAAGCTGAGAGAAAATATTCACTGAAGTTATGGGAGTTAAATGATAAATCCTTTACACAGCCTGGAAGGGAACAAACAAAGATCTTGGAAGACAGGTGGACAAATACGAAGAATAGATATTTCACAGATTAGAAAATTGCTTGTAACTAAATAGAATATTTCCTCTTTTGATAATATTCAAAGAAACAAAAACCAGAATAGTATTTTTAAATTTCTTTAATCACTAAATTTAAAATCGTATTTCCTAGCTGTCTGCTGAAAAGGCCTAGAATCAGTGACATTGCAGTAGCAACAAGCACATCAAATACCCAGATCTCTGTTTCTAAACACTGTTCTCTGATAAAACAAATAATAGCCTTTTGAAGAAATGGCTGATTCTAGGACTGGGGCAGGTAATCTGCAAGATGAGCCTGGAGCATCTTGTAAGACCAGAAAGTAAAGAAGTATTCAAAAAACAAAATAATGGGGATATATCAAAGGGACACGAGACCAACCTGAAAGAATTCCCAGTGGCTAAAGCTGGAACAATTTGGGTAAAAAAATAAATAACAAATCACTGGATTGTACCAGCAGTGTAAAATAAATAGCCCTGAATCCGTACTGATAAATAGTTAAGTAAATAAATGGAGACAAATCTCCCATACAGAAGAATCCTAAATAATTTATGTACATCCTTCAAGAAGGTGGAGCTTAATCTCCCAACCCCTTGAGTATGAGTTTGGTGACTTGCTTTCAAAGAGTAGATGGTGGGGGGGTGGGTTGTTAGTTTAACTTTAAGTGAAGAAATTTGACAAACATAAACTCAGCCAGGTGATTAAGGTTAACATCAATGATATGTGTTGATAGCATGTACCCTTCATATCCTTGATGTAATACGATGTGTAAAGGGCACCTTACCTGTGTGTTCTTCCCTACAAAAACCCATAAGTTGAGTCTAATAGTGATAAACAAGAGACAGACTCCATTTGAGGGACATTATTCAAAAATACCTGACCCCAGTAATCCTCAAAACTGTCAAGGTTTTCGAAAAGCGAGGAGAGCCTGAGAAACTGTCACAGTTAAGAGGAGCTTAAGGATTCATGATAACTAAATGTAATGTATCCTAGATCCAAAATAAAAGAACATTAAGGCAAAACTAATAAAATCTAAAGTATGGAGGTTAGTTAAAAGTAGTGGTTCCTTAGTTACAACAAATGTACCATAGTAATAATAGATGTTAATAATAGGAGAAAGGGGGAAAAGAGTATATGGGAACTGTGTTTTCTGCCTACTCTAAAATTTTGTTTAATGTTTATTTTTGAGAAAGCATGAGCAGGGGAGGAGCAGAGAGAGAGGAGACACAGAATCCAAAGCAGGCTGGATCCAGGTTCCAACCTGTTGGCAAAGAGCCCGACGTGGGGCCCAAAGTCATGAACCATGAGATCATGACCTGAGCCAAAGTTGGAAGCTTACCCGACTGAGCCACCCTGGCACTCCTGTTCTACTTATTGTAAAATTAAAAGATTACTTGGGGAAAACATCTTAAACTTGTGGGTACACGTGGATTGGCATTGGTACTCATAGGCTCATTTTTCCTGCCACTTATGTAACTCAGTAGTAATGGGTTATTTGTAAATGCTGACATATATGTTGGTGGCATTCATGTCCTGACTTCTCATCATAAAGCAATAAAAAAAACTTACACTAAACCAAAAAAAAATTTTTTTTTAAACAAATGGTTACTCCTAATATTCATGACAGTACTGAGGATATGGTATTCTCATACACGGCAGTGAAGTAAGTTAACATTACGGTATGAAAGGCCATTTAGCAATATGTATCAAGACACTTCAAAATGCTTTGCCCTTTTTATATTCAGTAGTATCATTTGAAGGATTCCAATAGAAGTAAGTCATCTAATGTATGGATGCCTAAATAGCATTAGTTATAATTGTGAAAAATTAAAAACTGGATGTTCAGCTGGGAAATAAATTGTTATAATGAATCATTGAAAAATTATAGTAGTTTTAGGGGTGCCTGGGTGGCTGAGTCTGTTAAGTGTCCAACTTTGGCACAGGTCATGATCTCACAGTTGAGTTTGAGCCCCACTTGGGCTAGGATTTTCTCTCTCTCTCTCTCTCTCTCACTCGGTCTCTGTCTCTCTCAAAATAAATAAACTTAAAAAAAATAAAAATTGTAATAGTTTTAGACTATAGTAATATGAAAAAGTGCTTTTGATAATGTAACTTGAAAAAACAGCCAAAATATTTTCATAGAACAATAAACCTTGGAATAAGAATTAGAGTAACATGTATAGAAGAAAAACTATGGGGGCGCCTGGGTGGCGCAGTCGGTTGAGCGTCCGACTTCAGCCACGTCACGATCTCGCGGTCCGTGAGTTTGAGCCCCGCGTCAGGCTCTGGGCTGATGGCTCGGAGCCTGGAGCCTGTTTCCGATTCTGTGTCTCCCTCTCTCTGCCCCTCCCCCGTTCATGCTCTGTCTCTCTCTGTCCCAAAAATAAATTAAAAAAAAAAAAAAAAAAAAAAACTATGGAGAAATACTGTTAAATCTTACAAAATAATTTTAAGGAATGCTTTAGAATGTTTAGAGAAAAGAAGAAAAATGGAGGCATGATAAGTGTCTTAAAATAGTTGAAGAGTTGCCATATAGAAATGGAAGTAGATTTGTCCTAAGTTCTCTCTAGCATAGAACTTAAATAAAGGAACTCTTCAGTCATAGCAAGGCAGTTTTTAACAAAATGGTCTGTTCTTTCATATTGACCTTCTTAACTGTTCTCAGTGATAAACATAATTTAAAAGCTGTGTATTTCTCCCAAGGAGAACTTTTTATTTAAAAGCAGATAGCTCTTCAAGAAATAAATAGATGGTTTGGTATATGATAAAGCAAAGCTAAATGTTAATTGTGGCATTTAAGTGGGTCTTTATTTTATTTTACTTTTTTTTAATTTTTTTTTTTTTAACGTTTATTTATTTTTGAGACAGAGAGAGAGCATGAACAGGGGAGGGGCAGAGAGAGAGGGAGACACAGAATCTGAAATAGGCTCCAGGCTCTGAGCTGTCAGCACAGACCCTGATGCGGGGCTCGAACTCACAGACCGTGAGATCATGACCTGAGCCGAAGTCGGACGCTTAACCGACCGAGCCACCCAGGCGCCCCTTAAGTGGGTCTTCAGTAAAGTTTTTTAAACCTTTCATTGTGTTTGAAAATTTTGCATAATAAAATATTGGGATAAAAATATATAACTTAATCTAAGTTTTTGCTAATCACAAATTGTCTCAGTAGCAGCTTAAACAAAAATTGAACAGAATGACCCTTAAATGCCAAGTTTTAACTTTTGAAACACATACCAAATTGAGCCTAACTGAAAACAGACTAACCAGAGCAACGTATAGAGGGAAAAATATGTAGAAATGGAATATTGTGCACAAAGTTGTGCATAAAGTTTAATTTGAAATAAATCTTTAAAACAGGTTACAGTTAATCTTAGAAACTAACTTTATTTGCTTTGACAGAACATTGGAAATTATCAAATTATAGGTAGAATAGTAGGAAACAATTAGTAGGCATAGTGAAAAGAGTTAAACTAAGGCATTAGTCCTTGAGGTGAGGAGGTTCTATGATGACTTTTTAGGAGCATTAGCTCGTGAATCGGGTATATTTGGGTTTGAATTCCAGCTCTGCCACTAGATGTGTAATATGGGTATAGTCTTACTGTTTTAAGTCCGAATGAAAGTGAGGATAATAAAAGTAGTGCTTGCTACATAAAATAACGGTGTTAAATAGTATAAATGTTCAAGAAATGTTAGCAGTTCTTGTTGTTGTGATTATTGTTGTTTGACCATTATCATTACTGTCATTGTCATCCTTATCATTTCCCAAGGCTAAATCTGAGCTCTACCTCTTTATCTGTGTGACCTTGGTCTTTGCTTCTCCAAGATTCAGATTTTCCAATGTAACATCACCTACCTCCAGGATGATTGTAAGGATTAAATAAAATATTTTTAAGTACCTTGCTCAGTGCTTTGCACATAGTAACTTTTTACAGAGGGACTCAACTAATGAGTTATTTACCTCTCAGAATTATATGCTTAATAACCTTTTTCAGGTATGTTGAAGGAGGGATGCTTTCTTTGCATTCAGAGTCAGCCTAGAAGCGTCCAGTTAGGGAATGAATAAGTCATGGGGATGAAAGAGACAGCATAGGGAACATAGTCAGTGATACTGTAATAGTGTTGTGTGGTGACAGATGGTAGCTACACTTGTGGGTAGCATAGCCTAACATAAAGAGAAGTTGAATGACTATGTTGTACACCTGAGACTAATATAACATTGTATGACAACTATACACAAATTAAAAAAAATTTAATACAAATTTAGCCCAGAAGACTTTTAAACATTTTCCAAAGTTAATGATCTATAGTTGGCATATATATAATCTTCTACATTATAATGAACTTTAAAATAGAAGGTCTCATTCTATTTTTGTAACTTTACATTCTACTGTTAACTGTAAATCATTACAAAATAATTTATCATCATTTTGTAAAGAAGAAGAAAAGTAAGACGCTAAAACATCGAATGATCTGACCATGTCAGACAGCCTTAGCTAGGTCTTCTGGCTCCAAATGCTATATTATTCCTGGTAAACCATATTATTTCTTAAGAAGAAATGAAACGATAAAATAAGTGGGAAATTCTGTATCTTGGGAAAGCTAACCAAGAAGGTTAAAAACTGTTTCTATTAATGCAGTTATTGTCACTACTTTAAAAGTTAACAATGACAGAATGGAAGGCGTCTGTTTTCATCATTCCTTGGGATCTTTCTTTGGGGCCAGTGGTAGAGCAGAACGATATTAAGAAATGTTCATGTCCCTTAATTTTTAATCATTTTGATTTTTAAAGAGAAGAGTGGCTTTGTGTTTAATGACTGCTCTTCAGTCTGTTTTATATCTTATAAGGATCTGACAGTTTTGTTTTACATTTTATAGCTGCAGCTTATCTTCTGGTGTCCCTTATACCAAGCAATTCATTCCGCCAGATGTTCCGGTCAACAAGGTCTTTGCACATCCCAACCCGTGACCTTCCACTCAGTCCAGACACAACAGTAGTCCTACATCAGGTCTACAACGTGCTCCTTGGTTTGCTCTCAAGAGCCAAACTTTATGTTGATGCTGCTGTTCATGGCACTACAAAGCTAGTGCCCTATTTTAGCTTTATGACTTACTGTTTAATTTCCAAAACTGAGAAGCTGATGTTTTCCACATATTTCATGGATTTGTGGAACCTTTTCCAGCCTAAACTTTCTGAGCCAGCAATAGCTACAAATCACAATAAACAGGCTTTGCTTTCATTTTGGTACAATGTGTGTGCTGACTGTCCAGAGAATATCCGCCTTATTGTTCAGAACCCAGTGGTAACCAAGAACATTGCCTTCAATTACATCCTTGCTGACCATGATGATCAGGATGTGGTGCTTTTTAACCGTGGGATGCTGCCAGCCTACTACGGCATTCTGAGGCTCTGCTGTGAACAGTCTCCTGCATTCACACGACAACTGGCTTCTCACCAGAACATCCAATGGGCCTTTAAGAATCTTACACCACATGCCAGCCAATACCCTGGAGTGAGTAAAATTGATAATTATTTCTGTATCTTCAAATTGATTGGAAATAACCAGTTTGTCCCCCTGGTGGGAAGTGGTGACTAAATATGGAAATATGTATAGTCTAACTTTAACTGTTCTTTCTTAAGAACTTACTGTGTATTTGTTTTCTTGAATATATGTATAAAATGCTGTAGTACTATAACATTGGTAAGTAATACGGATAATTCTTAGGTTGATGTTGAAATTTTATCTCTAATTGAACTTCGCTATTTTATTTAGATATTTATTATCAAGATCTACATGCTGTGCTAAGCTGTGAACTATGCAATATTTTTATCTTAGCTGTAGTATTCCCTAGTGTTTTTTTCTTAACTACATTCAGGGGAATGAAATGTTTAAGGAGTCCATCAGAATACAAATATATGCGGTCTAAATCTGGTACCTTTATTTCTGCAGACTGTTTATAAGTTTCATATTAAAAACTCCCCCCTTCATGTATAGCTGTCATTCCTGGATATTCCATTATAGTATTGCTTCTTAACACTGTTGTAAACTCAAGGTGACATCAAGAGGGTTTAAGTCTAGGAAAGGGGTTGGAAGAAGAGTGAAGAACCCTTTTTTCAACCTAGAGGCCACAAACTGCTAATATGAGAAGTTTTTTGCTAAATGGGAGATGGTGGGAGTGGAGAGTAGTGGCGTTTTCAATACATTCAACATTTACTTAAGAGTTCAGTCAAATGAATGCAATGAAGAGTATTTTAATTACTGGTATCCTTGAATTATATACTACTTTTTCTTGTTGAAAAAAAGCACCTTAATTAAGATCCTTTAGACATGATGTAGTAAATTGTTCCACACGCCCCCCCCACCCCCCTGCCAAGAAAGAATAACCTAATTTCCAGCCAAGAAATTTAGAATGCCTACAATAGAGGAAATGTTCTAAAATGTAGGGTTAAAAGGTCACCAAAATGCTTCTTTGCCCTTTTTAGGCAGTAGAAGAACTGTTTAACCTGATGCAGCTGTTTATAGCTCAGAGGCCAGATATGAGAGAAGAAGAATTAGAAGATATTAAACAGTTTAAGAAAACAACCATAAGTTGTTACTTACGTTGCTTAGATGGCCGCTCCTGCTGGACTACTTTAATAAGGTAAAAAGATGTTTTCTGTTAATTTTTTTAATATATTTTGTTTTTCCAAGTGAGGAAATGGGCACTATCCTTTTGGACCTTTTGAAGAGTTATAATTAAACTATAACTGAGAGTTTGCCAATTCTTGAAAGTTATTAGGGAAGCATTTTCCATGTAGTTACCTTGGAAGGATTTAGCTCTTAAAAATTAACACTGCTTTTGAACAGCTTTTATTTTGTTTTGGTTTTGGATTGTTTGTATGTGTTTTATCAGAATCTTAATGTATAATCTTAAATCTGAAGCTTGAATCCTCCTCTGTGTTGCTATTCATCCTGACTTATGCTTAGACAGTTCAGTTCTAGAGGCCTCCAAAAACAGCTTTCTCCATCTTTGGATGAGTCTTACTGTTAATGTTTTAAATTGTTTAGCCCATATCTACCTGTTTTTTTTAACTATAAGAATTAGCCAAATAACAAAACATCATTATAATTGTTCAGAGCTACAGAAGTTATTGAATGGTTGTAAAGGAACTCTGCAACAAATGACACATAATTCCCTTAACTGTAGAAAGTCCAAGTTAATTTCTTAAAACACTTCTGTGTATTACATTTAAGACTTGGAGGTAATGTCCTTTATGGGGCACATTTTGGCAGTATTTCTTTGAACACTATAATATTTTAAGCTTGATCAACCAAGATAAAGTTATTTCAGGTTTTCTTGAGAAAATTTTCAAATTTGAATCTTTTTTTTTTTTTTTTAATTTTTTTTTTTTTTCAACGTTTATTTATTTTTTGGGACAGAGAGAGACAGAGCATGAACAGGGGAGGGGCAGAGAGAGAGGGAGACACAGAATCGGAAACAGGCTCCAGGCTCTGAGCCATCAGCCCAGAGCCTGACGCGGGGCTCGAACTCATGGACCGCGAGATCGTGACCTGGCTGAAGTCGGACGCTTAGCCGACTGCGCCACCCAGGCGCCCCAAATTTGAATCTTTATTAGTACACAAAATGAGTTAACTCATGCTTTTGCTCTAAAGGAATTCTTTTAAAATGTTGGCATTAATTTTAAATACATTGTTTTCCCAAGGCTTACTATTTATCTTTTTCTTAAAAAAAAAAAAAAAAAAGATTGAGCTTTCTTAATTCTTTTTTGAAAAAGTAAACATCTAACTAAAGTAGAAGGAATTCTGGTTGTACTTCTATATAGCAGCAGTTTCCAGTACGTAATAATGAAATTAGGTCTGTTAACAGGAGCAATACAACTACTTTTGAGGATTATCACATAAATTATTTTCAAGGCCATGGTGTGTTTAATGTTTCCCCTTCGTGTTTCTCTTTCTTCCCAAGAACCAGTTGATGAGTGCTTGGATAGTATAAGTGTATTTTGTTATTATCCAGAAGATAAACCCATCATAAAAAATAAACATTATTTATACTGAAACTTTAAGAAGATTCACATGATACCTCTCTTGCACTGTTTCGAGCAATTGTTGACTAGATACTAGCATATGCATCTTTTCTCCATGTTATTTAGAGCGTTTCTTAATATTATCTCCTTTTATTACATTACTAAAAAACAGATATAAGCAGTCTCTCCTGTAGGTAGAAAAGTAGAGAGTCTAAATGACCATTTAGTTCTATTTTTTTGTCACCTGAGTTTTCCATTCTGATGCAGAGTTCTCAACCTGGACTTTATGTATTCTTCTAGTGCCTTCAGAATACTATTGGAATCTGATGAAGACAGACTACTTGTTGTATTTAATCGAGGGTTGATCCTGATGACTGAGGTAAATATTTTATTCCATTTTACAGTAGACGTATCTCATTTTAATGTTTTCACCAAGACTTCTTTTTTTATGGATATTTAGTATTCATGCTAGACTGTTTTACAGGTCTTTAGATTTTGGTTATACAGATCAATAAATGCAATGTATATTCCAAGAATAATAAGGTCACAGTTTTTAGGTTGTTGTTTTCTTTGTGCATTGTAATTCCATACTTCTTAGTTTGTATTTAGAACAACGACTGTTTTTATTGATTCCATTTGTAAGGGTAGAAACAGATGAAATTCATGTGATTTAATCACTAGCACAATTTTTCAAGATCTCACCTATTTGACAGTTAAGAAACTGAGATTACCATCATCAGAGGAAGCCATTGAGACTGTTATAGGTGGTTAAAATCACCTGTTCATTCTTCCCACAATTCTTGAACATCCACAACTATGAGATGATTTTAAAGCCATAGAGGTACATTTTACCCCTTAGTCTAATAATGGAGAGAAGACAAAAGAATATATGCCAAGAACACCATGAGAAATAAGAGTTAGGATAGCTTTTTCAGTTAATGGTGTTACAGAATAGGAAAACCACATTTTTGAAACTGCACTTATGAAGAATTTGAACTTGTAAAGATAAGTGGGAGAGTATTTAGATAAATGATGTGGTCACCACAAGGGCAACAAAGTATTGTCATATTTGAAAAAATGCCACATATTTTTGTTTGGCTAGAACAAAAGGTATGTGAAGAGTAGTGAGAATTTCATTCTTTCATTCAACAGATGTTTGAATGTCTACTCTGTGCCACGCATTGTGCTAGGCACTGGGTATACAGCAGTGAACAAGACAGACATGGTTCCTGTCCTCATGGCTTATAGGTTAAGTGCCATACAAGTACATTGTTTAGTTAAGGGACCACTACAGATTCTAGACGATGGATTTTGAACTTTGAATTATGGATAGTATATAGGTTATAGGGAACTGATTTGAGAGGATTAGAAAAAAAAAAAAGCTTTGTGTAAAATGAAATAGGAAAAAAAAGCTAAGGATTTGGAATGAAAAGACTTAATAAGCTAATATGATTAAAGGAATTCTACCTTTTGGAGCCCTTTTTCTTCATTCAGGTGTACTGTTTTGGCTATAGCTGACAACCATTTCACTATTGTCTTCCTTCCGAAGCCCTAGAATGTTAGAGACAGCAGTTACCCATTCTTCATAATCTTGTTGCCTGCTGTTTTGCAATCTCTAAGGCTTGTGGCCTTAGAGCAAACAGTAACCAAAAACAAACAAAATGATTAAACGAATTATTCCTTCAGATCAAAATGTATGCATAAAATATCAGCTCTGCAGGTGAGCACTGTTTTTGTATTTTAAGGAAGAGCTGAATTGGGAGAATTTGACTTTTAGGTAGAAAGCAAATACATTGGCTTTGGGCACATGTGCACACACAAAGTCTGGAAATATCTGTCATAAAGGGTGAGCACTACCATTTTGTGGCTCAGTAAAGTAAAAATGAAATGAAAATTTCCATCTTTTTAAATCACTTGTAGTCATTCAACACTCTGCACATGATGTATCATGAAGCCACAGCTTGCCATGTGACTGGAGATTTAGTAGAACTTCTGTCAATATTCCTTTCAGTTTTGAAGTCTACACGCCCGTATCTTCAGAGAAAAGGTTTGGTCATTCTTCTTATTTTTGTTACCTTTAACTATTACAGAACAAAATAAGGGTTTCAAACCACATGTTTCAGAGATTTTTGTCTTTATCTCTAGTTGATGGTACAGAAGGTGAGAATGCTCCCTGTCATCAAATATTCATCATGACCTCCCGATATAAAGCTGGAATGCTCTTGTTTATTCTCTAATGCCTTCCTGGAGAATAGGCAGCGTCTTATAAGTGTTCAGATTTAGGAGACTAGAAAATGCTTCCAAGCAGAGTAACAACATGGGTATTTTGTGAAGGTTCTCCAGCTGGAAACCTCCATGGCTTAGGTTAGATTATTTTTAGTTTCAAGAGAAATAACTATAAAATATATCTCTCCCCCACAGTGTGAACTCTGAACTTCATATAAATTTCTAGAAAACGGACATATTCATGACTAAAATAACATGTTTTAAGAAACCGAACAGGTTTGGGGCGCCTGGGTGGCTCAGTGGGTTAAGCATCTGACTCTTGGTTTCAGTTCATGTCTTGGTCTCGTGAGATTGAGCCCTGCATCAGGCTCTGTGCAGAGCCTGCTTGGGATTCTGTCTCCCTCTCTCTGCCCCTACCCTACTCGTGCTCTGTGTCTCTCAAAGCAATCTAGTAGGTTTAACAGTTAGTAGCTATCTCATGAAAATAATCACTTAGCTTTCACCAAAGATGTTTATGTCATTAACTTGATTTTCTTAGTGTTAGCATTCTGTAGGTAATAATAGAAAATAATTGTGAGGAAGTTTGAACTCAAGTGGCATATTTATGTATGCTTTTGTATTTGCAGATGTGAAACAAGCATTAATCCAGTGGCAGGAGCGAATTGAATTTGCCCATAAACTGTTAACTCTTCTTAATTCCTATAGTCCTCCAGAACTTAGAAATGCCTGTATAGGTAAGTTACTTGGAAAATATACCTGTGTGAAAACCTAGCGGAAGATTCTTACGGAATATTTTTTGCAAGATGTGGTATTAGTTCTGTGGTATTAGCTTCAGAAATAAGCTAATACCATAGATGTGGTATTAGCTTCAGAAAACATTTTTACTTTTTATGTGTAACTCATGCTGGCCAGCAAATCCTAGAAAATCTAGTTATATTTTTCAACATGCCAGTAATTATGTGATCAAGGCTCTTTGAGCTTAGGTTATTTCTAGATCTTTTTCAGCTCTGAAATCTAGTCCTATATAAACAAGGTAGAATCACACAAATGTTTACAAAAGAGAGCTGATATTATGAAGAGTTGGAGTAATTATTTCACTGTCCGTTCTTTTGCCTAAAAATACTTTAGTAGCTGTTCTCAGACTCATGAGTATTTTACCTTTTTAAAGTCCTCTTTAGAGACTGTAACTATTTATGGTTTGTTTGTTTGTTTGTTTGTTTTTCCATTTACAAAATGATGTGAGTAACTGGCTGTCATGTATAAGTAATCGGTTTTGGTCTGATGTTCTGTGGAATTACTGGCCTGTAACTTCAGTAACCTCTGGCTGCCAGTAGCCTGTCATCATCACAAGGTTTACGTCTGTGTGATGTTGATTTTATGAAGACACGACATCAGTGTGCATGAAATATTTCCTTTAGTGTACTTATCCATGGTGCTTCTCTTGGATAAATAAAATACACGTAAATAGTTTTAAACTTTGGTTTCTAAATGATATTGTGGTTAGTAACTCTGCTGATTCAGATTTGATTGAGCATCAGACAGAATTTCTCCCAATGTCTGGAGCTAAAACCATTTTAGACTCATGAAAACTTTCCACCTGCCATACTGCAACCAATCGCACTAACAGGATTTGTGAGTTTCAAAGTAGCAGGTTAGATATATACTCCAGTTTTACTTTAAACTCACACTGTGTTTTTATTTTCAGATGTCCTCAAGGAACTTGTGCTTTTGAGTCCCCATGACTTTCTTCATACTCTGGTTCCATTTCTACAACACAACCATTGTACTTATCATCATAGTAATATACCAAGTACGTATTCCTCAAGCACAGTACTTGAATGTGGTTGGCATTTAATCTTTCTGCACACTGAAACATGGAGATTTATTTTTTCCATTTATTCTTATTGTACACTTTTAATGTCTTAGTGTCTCTTGGACCTTATTTCCCTTGTCGAGAAAATATCAAGCTAATAGGAGGGAAAAGCAATATTCGGCCTCCGCGCCCTGAACTCAATATGTGCCTCTTGCCCACAATGGTGGAAACCAGTAAGGTATGTTGGGATGCCAGGAAAACCATGTTTCTGTAGTACACAGTAATTTGAAATTTCCCCTCTAGCAGTTATATTAGATTTAAATGACCATTTTGTGGATCCTAAGAAGATTAGACTCATTTGGACTTTTTCCTTTTAGTGCTCTGAAATGTTGGTTGAGTATTTGCAAAATCAACAACAAGCACAAGTAATAAGTTTTTTCCCTCCCTCAAAAAAATACCCTAATAGAAAGTCTTAGTAGTATTTGTCACTAGGCTAAATTATAACTGGGTCATATTTCTAAACCTGAAGAGTCAAGTTAGGTATTTATTATTGTTTAAATTTGACCATATAATCAATGACTTCATTTACTGCCCTTTCCTTATAATCCCTTGACCTAAGCCTAATATCACTGATAGATTTATCATCATTTGTAGTCTGATTCTTCTCTTCTAATTCATATTCTAAAATAATGCTAATTCTAAATTATAGAGAACATTGAACAGAGGATAATTTATCTTAGTTTCAACATTTTTTTAACAATTTTTCCCTTTATCTATCTTCACCCGACTTCATTCACACTCCCCCTGGCCCACCATCTTTGGATCTTAAATATACTTAAGTTCTTATAAAATATTAAAAATAATTAACACTGTAGTAACCATTACAGAAATCATTTGAAATCTATTTCAAAAATCAAATTTAATTCAACTCTTCTTGATGATGTCTGTAGAACTAAAGTGTCACATTTTAAAATCCTACAGTAATTTTACTTTATTAAAGTATATAGAAATAATGGGTAATTTAATTGATAGCATTTGCACACTGAAAATAAATTTGTGACAATTAAGATCTTAACATTACTAGAAACTTGGAATTTAAAACTAGGTTCTTATAGAATTTAAATATTTAATCAGCTTTTGAGTTTAAACTTATTACATTTGCACAAAATATGCTCTTTAATTTATTATACAATTTAAGTGCAACCATTTTATCATCTTTAACCTTCAGGGCAAAGATGACGTTTATGATCGTATGCTGCTAGACTACTTCTTTTCTTATCATCAATTCATCCATCTATTATGCCGAGTTGCAATCAACTGTGAAAAATTTACTGAAACATTAGTTAAGCTGAGTAAGTATAAAAGATGAGCAGTAAATTCCACTGAATTATTTTAAGCCCCTAGCCACTCAGGAAGGGAGACCAAAATGAGACCATCCTTTTTTTCTTTTTTAAAGTGACTGTTTAAAAATATTAATTATTCTTGGGAACATTTTTATTTTTATTAAGAAAACACCAACTTACTGGTTTCCATTGAATAGTTCTGCCCAGAGTTTCAGCTGGCCTATAAAGGAGTGTGGAGTAGGGCTGATCACTTTGTACATAGAAGCCCAAGTCCTCCTCCATCTGCCCAGCAGAATTTAAAAACAAATACCAAAAACTACTCTGCTTTAGGGAGGCAGGCTTAGAGAGGTGGACTTTCCCAGCCCTGATCTTGAGGATAAGATGAGATCTATAGTGCCAGCTGTGCTTTGGAGCTGGCAATGCCAAGAGCAAACTGAGTGGGCTTGCCAGGATGAAGCAGAGGTGCATATATGAGTAAATTAGGAGGTAAGTCTCATGACATAGAGAGATGAGTGAGAAGAAAGGAAATTTGATAAGATATGAGAAATAGTAAACAAAACCATCAGTGAGTTATAAAAGGGCAAAAAACTCAAATTATTCAAGAATGTGCCTGAGACCTATAAGAGAATTGCTCCCTTTGGGTGACTTTTTCTAGCTGAAAAGTCTTTAGAAGATATGTCCCCTCTCTTAGGACCTCCAGAGTTACCAGGGTCTGTGTGGCCTGTGAGTCTTACTTCTTACGGATGGCCCAGGATCCTCTCCCAGTGTTCTGTAGTTTTGTTTCAGAGCATAGGAAGTGAAATGCTCATGGAACCACCACCCAGGTCAAGAAACAGAATATTGTCACACTCTAGAACTCCCCATCGTGCTCCTCTTTAATCACAACCCCTTCCTTCTATGGAAGAGGTTTTGATCCACTATAAGTAGGGCAAAAGATGTGAACATACCTTAGGTTCCATTATCCAAGAAGAAGGAAGTGGTAACAGCTGTCAGGGATAATTCCTCTTCAGAAAAACCATCTTATTGGTAAGTGATTAGAGTGTCTTCAGATTTGGAAGATTGTTCCTTCCACCTGTTATCATTAGCTGGTTTTATACATATGTGGCTGAAGTGCCAAGTGGGGGCTGTGGGTGGGGAAGCACATGATGAGATTGGCCATTTCATGATTACACAGTTCATTCATGGCACTTGGTAAAAAACTAAAACCTAGCAGTGGCAGTGATCGAGTGTGAGAAAATGTCCAGGAATTCTGGTAACACAGCCTTGTTCCCAGATAAGAAGGGGGACTTCTTAAAATGCTGACCTTAAGAAAAGTTCTTGGTAATTGTGTTCACGTGATTTATACCAAAAGTTATGTGAGGAACTATTTTGGCTGCTTGAACAGCTGTGATCAAATAGTGAATGTTGTACCCTCTTTGGGACTGTCTTTCCTCATCAATACAAATACATGTTTCAGGGAAAATAAACATGGAGGCGAGGAGGAAGGGAAAGAGGACATACACTTAGCCATCAGCATTAGCTAAATCAACTTTCATATTTTATATTCCCATCCCTTTAATAACCATGAAGCACTGTTGATGCTGCCTCCTAGTGGTTAGTGTATGAGGATGGAAATACTCTCCCAACTGCATCATCGTCCACATTATGATAGCCACAAGCCATATGTGAGTGTTGAGAACTTGAAATGTGATTTAAGAAATGGAATTTTCATTTCATTTCATTTTAACCAAACTTAGCCAGATGTGGCTGGTGGCTGTATTGATACAAAACAAAGCCTTCACAAGTTGAGCAGGTTGTACCTTTTTTTTTTAATTAGTTAATTCATTTATGTATTTTTATTAGGATCCTCCTACTCTGCCATCTTCCCTAGAAGTCATGGTTATCTCTTAATGCAGAAAATTAGACATTATTTTGAATATGAAATAAAACAAAGACCTAAAAGCAGTGCTTTCCTTATGTGTCATCTGAATAGCGAGAGTACATCCCAGTGTTTCAGGTTAACTCCTGCTTTCAGTTGCAATGATTATTTCCAGGGAGAGGCACCTAGGAGAGAGCTTGAGAAAGCAAAGCCAGCCCACATTGACTGTAATAGGGAGCAGGCAAATTGATAAGGAGTTTCAACTTGTATAATTTCTTCAAAAACTTATATTTGGCAACAAGGAAAGATCAAATTTAAACTGGTTGTGTCCTTAATCATTTGAGCCTTGAGGTTAGATGGTCCAAGGGCCAGAATATTGTGACCACAGGTGGGGTTGTCTCAAGACCTATATGATTGTAGGTCACTTCCAGTGTTGACGAAAAGTCTCTGGTAATTCTTATGGATAACTAAACAGATTTTAAGATTTGTTGGGAGACAAAAAGGAATTGTGTAATAATTGTATATTAGAGTTACAGGTGCAAAACAGTAAAGTGTGGGTTGGAGTGCTTTTGAAGTGGAGGTAGGCATGGGGCTACGGAGACACAGAAGTGGGGGAGAATTTGGGGAGAGTGAACAAAGCTACTGACTTCCATGTGAAATAATTGTGTCTGAAATTACAGTATTTTGATATTTAAAAATAGTGGAATTTAGCCAAAAAAATTCTAGAAAAGAATAAGAGGGACTGGCACTATTGATTTAAAAAAAAAAAAACTTACCAAAGATCAGTAATTTTTTATTTTATTTTTAAGATTTAATACATACACATATTCAAAATAGCAAGAAGTACACATCACAATATCACAGACCTATCCCCCACTTTTATTAAATTTTTTTATCTTTTTTTGCATAAAAGCAGCAAATATAGGTTTATTTTCTCTTCTTTCTTACATAAAAGTGAATTACAGTGTTTAAAACTGTGTGAAGCAGATATGAAAATACATGGGCAGAAAAACATACACAAGCAATGGAAAACAGCCCCAAATAAACATAAGGATACATGGGGGTTTGGAGTCAATTAAGATGACCTGTCAGATTTGTGGACATTGTATGGTATTGAGAGAATCAGTCAGCTACTCAGGGAGAGAAGGGGCAGGACTTTAATATCTTATACTTAAATAGATTACAGGAGGATTAAAGATTTAGCTGTGAAAAATAAAGTCATAACAATAAAGAAAAACACAGAATCACATAGTTAGCACCTTGAGATTTGAAAGACCATTAAGCAGGACACAAAACCCATAAACAATAAAATAAAATCTTTGGCAGTGTAAAAATTGAAATTACTACATGTTGAAAAATGCCATCGATGAAAATATAGCTAGTGGGGAAAATATTTGCATTCTTAACAGATAAGTGGTTAGTATTGGCAATATATAAAGAATTTTTAGGATTCAGTGAGATGGGAAAGGACATTAAGTAAAATAAGTAAAAGGCCATCAACAGGCAACTTCTTCACATACAAAACAAGTAAATGTGTTGTAACCATATGAGGATTTTCCCTGCCTTACTAATCATGATTTCTCTTTTCTCTCTTTTTTTTCCCCCCAACTATGAGATAAAGTTTAGATGGTATGCATAAACAGTTTTGGGAAAGAAGAGATGTTTTAATGGAGTCAATTTGAGGAGGCATATTATTAACATTATCACTTTATATTGTTCATGACCCTTGATCCCGCAATACCAGATCTAAGAATCTACCCTACTCTACTCATAAAAGTGTCCAACAACATGCATAGGGTGTTTATTTTCACTCAGTTTGTATTGGATAAAAACTGGAAACCCAGATGTTCAACAATAAGAGTTGAGCTGAGTAAACCTGTAATTTATTGTATAGTCTTTAAATAATTCATGTGTATTTTATGGTCTTTAAAAAGATAGGACCTTAGATTACATGAAAAAAAGCAAATTGGAAAACAGTATGCAGAATGTGACCACAGACTTAGAACAATAGGAAAAATCACTTAGTACATGTTTAAAAAAAAACCAAACCTAGAGGCTTATACTCCGGTGGTATAAGGATAAAATTATGGGTTGCTTTCATTGTCTGGGTTAAATGTCTATAAGTTTGAAATCATTTGCAATGATCATTTGTCTTGGGGGTGGCGGGGGAACAAAATTTTTAAAAGTAGTAGTATAGGAAGATCGCCTGGCTGGCTTATTAGTCAGTTAAGCATCCGCTTTTTTTTTTTTTTTTTTTTTTGTAATTTTTTTTTCTTAACGTTTATTTTATTTTTGAGAGACAAGACACAGAGTGCAAGAAGAGGAGGGACAAAGGGAGAAGGCGACACAATCTGAGGCAGGCTCCAGGCTCTGAGCTGTCAGCACAGAGCCCAGTGTGGGGCTTGAACTCACGAACCTTGAGATAACATGACCTGAGCTGAAGTCAGATGCTCAACTGACTGAGCCACCCAGGTGCCCCAAGCATTTGATTCTTGATCTCCGCTCAGGTCTTGATCTCAGGGTCATGAGTTCAAGCCCTGCATGGCTCCACACTGGGCATGAAGCCTACTTAAGAAAAGTGGGGGGGGGGGGGGGGGGGGGGGGGGGGGGGGGGGGGAGTAGTATAGGAAAAAAAAAAAAAGTATAGGAAACTGCTATTGCAGACTCCCAATATATTTTTTTAAGTTACCAGGGTTGACGTGCAAAATTAACAGTGAGATGCTCAAGTAAAATTAAATGACAAATTCCTAGATTTATAAACAATTTTCATTTTCAGAGATAAAACAAGAATCTGTCACTTTTATTATTTAACATTGCTTTTGACAATTTTGTTAATGCCTTAGTAAATGAAAGTAAAAAATACTAAAAGGAAATTTTTGCAAGTAACATTGTATATACCTAAAAATCTAAAATCTTCAAAATCTCTGGAATTAAAAAATTAGTATAGTTGGTAAAAGTAAACAAATTAGAAATTCATCTTATCAAAAACACATCTGTGGTTCATGCTTTACCTTTTTTGATGTCCTGATGCTACTGACAGCCAGTTAGCTGTTCCCAAAAGACGTCTTAGGGTTAATGAATATACCAGTTATTCAGTACAGATCAGAAGGCAGTGTCTACCAAGGGCAAATCCATCTATCCCAGGCTAATACTTAGTAATTGCATTTAATAGACATATTTATAATTAGCAGTTCATTACAAGTTAATTCACAAAGAGGAAGAACTGGCACAGTGATCTGAATACTCTGTGGTAGGGCAAGCAGATTTTTTTCCAGTAACCAACATGGGAAGCCAAATAAATAGCAATAGGTTGCTTAATGGGTATGAGTGAGAACAGGAGGAATCAGAAGAATCAGATGTGTGATATTCTGTGGCTAAGATGTCTTGATGATTCATTCCTGTAGTGAACCATTAGTTGTGGGCTTTCATCCATTGACTCCCACTTCCCATGGATAATGCTTGGATGGGCTAAACACTGCTACAGAAAACTAGACAAATAATCTTAACCCAATTCAGATAGGAGAGACCCTAAGCAGTAAATATACATATACAATACTTCATCCTCAAAGCAATCATCTGAATTACCATTCTACCTACAAAAGCAGTTTTTAAAAGATTTTTAATAACTCATCTAGTAGCTTCTACAGTATAAAGTGTTATTAATGAGGAAAAGTTATTTGGAATAGTTTTGGATTATTGTATAGTACTTCATAGATGGGGTGGGGTAAGGACCCGTTGAGGATGCCTGAAGTCACAGGATAAAGAAAGATAAGTGGACGAACCCAATATGTCTTAGGCCTACTCATCCTGATTCTTGAAACAAGGCTTGGACGTGTGCCTTGATTGCGTCGGGATGCCTGTGCTTTGTAACCAGTAAAGCACCCCAGAACGTATTGGAGGAATGTGTAGAGTAGGATGGCATTGGCCTCTACCTTGAGTTACAGAGCCAAGATACCCCTGATCCCTCAGTGCTTTGTGAAAATGCTAGACTAGAAAGAAAGTGATACTTTGTTGCTCTGAAGGGATGGCCCTCCTTCCAAAGGAGGTGCACCTCAGAGAGGAAATAGGGCTGCGAAAGAGGTTTCATTAGCTCACCATGGTGGCGCAGTGTTTTCCAGAGTGTAGTGTATATAATAAGATGGTCCAGGGAAAATAATTGTATATTCATAAATAGGTATGGATCTTACAGTGTCACAAAAATACAAAACTAGTATACTAAATTTATGACTTCTTAGTTCTGTTGCCTAAGGCTGATGTAGTATTAGCCTCCCTAAGTGAATCTAAAGAATAGTGTTAAGTAAACAGTGTACGTGATAGGCACATATGAAAACACTTAGGAAAATGGCATGAATGATTGAAGTTTGGGGAAACACTGGTTATTGAAAAGATTACAGGCTTCACAATCAGATCTACCTGGGGTAGATGTTTTGCTCCCTGGCTTTTGGGATGAACCTGAGCAGATTACATAGTCTCTCTAAGCCTGATTTCTTCATTGAAAAAAAAAAGGGAAATGAGGATAAAACAATGCTTTTGAAACATTGGAAGTGATGTTAGATTAGGGATGACCTCCACAGTTTTTTGTTTGTTGTGGTAGTGCTGGCTTTTTTGGTAGTTGTGGAAAATAGGAATAAAGATTGTTTTGTTTTGAGGAATAATTAAGAAAAAAGAATAAAGACAAAGACTAGAGAAACTTACATTGTAATGTGCAGTCTACTTTCACCTGGGAGGGTTTAGGTCAGGGCAGGATTTAGGGGTTGGCAGACTTCCTGCAAAGAGTGTACCTTGCTGGCCATATGTATGATCTGCATCACATACTCTTCTTTGTTTCACTATTCCTTTTGCAATCCTTTAAAAATACAAAAGCCCTCCTTAGCTCACATGGCCATACAAAGATAAGTTGTGGACCAGAATTGGCCTGTAGGCCAAAATTTGCCACCCTTTGCTGTATTTTTATGGGTGATTATGATGCACGGACATGGGAGCATAGAAAGTCTTACCTGTACCTGACAGTTTTGATGACATACCCTTGTTTGCTTATATATATTGTGATCTTATAGTGGGTAAATGCCTCCAGCCCCAACCAGATTAAGTTAGGATAAAAGAGAAAGATGATAGTTTGCTTGGGGATCTCTCTACAAAGGGTTAATCTTGACAGGAAAATAAACTTAACCCACAAAAGGGAATCTTGGCATCCTTGGATGACTAAATTGGATGACTGATCTGACTTTCTTGTCTGTCTTAAGATTTTCTCTTAATCCTTGGCTCATCCCAGAGGTTGGCAAATAATAATAGCCTGCATTCTCACGTTTTTGTATAACCAGTGAGCATACCTGCACGCTGAGAGTTTTTACATTTTCTAATAAATACTGTTATTCTAAATATTTTTGTGACATGAAAATTACATGAGAGTCAAATTTCAAAGTTCTTAGGTAAAATTTTATTGCAAGACAGCCACACCCATTCGTCTAGTGTTGTCTTTGGCTGCTTTCACACTACTACTGCGGAGTTGAGTATTTGCAATGGGGATCATTTGGCTGCAAAGACTGAAATATTTACTATTTGGCCCTTTACTTTAGAAGTTTGTTGACTTCAGGTCTAACTCAATTTTTTCTTAACTTGAGGGGGATAACTTTTATTACTTTTATTATTTCTCCTTCTCCATGATCATATTTTCGCTGGAAGTGGGAGTGTGGAAGATGGGAAATTTACTTACAGTTGTGCTTTGAGAAGTAGGGCATAGGGCAGGGGAACACATTTCTTAAAGATAATACTTGACATTTGGAATAGTCCGAAAGAGGAAAGGTTAAAACTATTCAATAGAGGTTCCAAATAGAACACTGACATACAGCTAAGTATGGTCCACCCAGAAGAGCTTGGGGACAAGACTAGAAGCTGTTAGACTCAAGAGCAGTGTCTATGTAAATCCACATAATTCTCCGTGTTTTCGGGGAAACAAGGTAAAAGAGGAAGGACCAGTATATTTTCTAATTCTCCTCATCCTCTCTTTGACCTTGCACCTCTCCCTTCCAGCTTAGCTAGTCCATGAAAATTATCTAATATGCAGGGTGGTACCTTAATCCAAGAAAGCTTTGGAACCACTTGCAATAATCTTTATTAAATTGTCCCAGATAAGGTTCTAACACTTACAAAGCAAGTTGGTTTAAGTTACCTCAGATCCTTTTGGGAATGAGGTGTGGAATATGACTAAATTCAAAGTATACTGCATTCTAAATTATTTCACTGGTTAAAGCATTGGAATGAATTCTTCCCCTTTAGGTATTCTATAGATTTCTAAAACATGTAGAAAATACTCATAGTTGTGACTAGAAATACCTGTAGAATTGTACCTACAAAGTTGAATACCTCAGTAGTATAATTTATAATTATAACCTATTCTGATTTCTTTTCAAATATTAGGTGTCCTAGTTGCCTATGAAGGTTTGCCACTTCATCTTGCACTGTTCCCCAAACTTTGGACTGAGCTATGCCAGACTCAGGTAAAGAAAATGAGTTTTAGATGATTTGGTCTTTCATCTGCTCACCATTTGGTCAGTAATTTTAGGAACACTAGGTGGAAAAATTGGGGAGGTTTTAGAATCTTAGGTAAAATATGATTAGTGGAAATAATAGCTATTAAGTATTGGACATCAAGTTGCCCTTTGAGGGTTTTTACTTCAGTAGATTTGTATCACAGGATTTTCAGATAAGCTAATATATTTGAATTTGTAATTTATAGGTCAATATAAATAGTTGTGGTAAAAGTCCAAAACAGGGAGGTATTTTGGGGGAAGTCCTTTACCTGTCCTTTACCTTTACCTCTTACCTGTTACCTTGGAGTAGGTTTTCAAGCGTCTGATGTACTTTTTTTTACCAGCATGGTCATTGAGAACAGGAAACACTATATCCTACCTACTTTAAGTATCTTAAGAGCCAACTCTTTAAAGCGGGCACCTAAATAATGCTTGTTTCATTCTGGGGGAGAATGGCAGAGAGGTGGGGAGAAACCAGATTGGTCCTAAGATTTGATTCATTCCTTGGACCAGGCGGATTTAGATCCTGAGAAAACTTGGTTTCCTGACTGGTTGCAGCTGCCCATCCTCAGAGGAAGAGATGAGTTTGTTTACTTTAGCCTAAACTTTACCCACATTACAGTATCTGAAACACTTTATGCCTCTGGTACAGCCTCCTGCCTGGGCTGTAATGCTCTGTTTATTCTCCCGGTGGATGTGTGTCACACGGTGCTGTAATAGTTGTTTATCTCCTCACAAACTGAGCTCCTCAAGTGTAGAAATGGAATCCTCTCTATCCCTTCAAGAAATGTCATTTTATTCTCTGTAGTAGGAATCTTTAAAAGGCTAATTTACATTGATCACATGGCGTAGTACATAGGAGACTTTGAGAAAATGACTTCCTGGGGTTTTTTCTTTGTTTTGTTTTTTTGTTTTTGTTTTTAGCTGAGTGGTTAATTCAGTAAATGGGAGATCTCTGCTTTTTCCCTCTGCCACTGCTGCTATTCTTTTCATTCTTGATTTGGGTAGTCACTTTTTTTGGTTTCTGTACTCTGCCACTGGCTATTGCTTCCCTATTGTTTTATCTACTGCAGCACTTTACTGCTCCCTTAATTGGCTTGTTTTCCAAAGAATCCACCATCTCCAAAAACTTCCTTTAAAACAAAGCCAAACTGTCCAAGGCTTCCAGTCTGCCAGCGTGATAGAAGCAGCCGTCAAGAAACACAGGCAGCAGGCAGAGGCTCTGGCTGGTAGAATTAGGCAGATTTTCCTGACACCAAGCATCTGAAGAGCTGGGTCCTGGTCCTATTCGACTTCTGATTTTTTGGAGGAACTTGAGTGACTTACCAAGTTGCTTACTCGAATAAAATAAGCATATACCTGTACATATTATCTAAACTTTGTCCTGTTTTATTAAATCCTCCATTTTATCTCCCATATAAATGATCTTTTATTAAAATACCTATAATCTAGAGAATAGATTTACTTAAAGATATTTACTACTTGTGTTGAAGAGTCATGACCATTTAAAAACAGGGGAATGCAATTTTAGTAAAATTTCTTCTGTATTTTGGGAACCACTAATTCTTGGGAGGTAAAGGAGGTTTGCTGTTTACTTTGCAGTATTCATGGGGGGTGGGGAGGATATTTCCAAACAAATTACTATTGCTTAACATTTTAATTCCTTTTATGGAATAAGTTTAATTCTTAAAATTTGTCTTTTTTCTGTATATAGTTTGGTTACCTATTATCCATTAATTGGTCCTCTGCAAACATTCTCATCCTATTTGCTGGTCTTAATTTGTCCAGTCCTTATTCCCTCATTTAATGCTAGATAATAAAGTTGCATTTCTTTGGAAACCTATTTGTTCCTTTTGCCCTTCAGACTTGTTACAAGTCTCTCTTCCTCTTATACTTACATGTAGAGTCCAAGTGACTAAGACTTGTTTTATCGGGAGTACAGTTACTATAACTGGAGTTAGAAGTGGTCTCTGAAAGGACTTAAATGACTTTGGATGTTCATCATAAGCAGTGTGTAAGCCTTGCAGTTATTTCAGTGCTCAACCATCAGTACTTCTTCTCCCCTACTGTAGTCTGCTATGTCAAAAAATTGCATCAAGCTTTTGTGTGAAGATCCCGTTTTTGCAGAATATATAAAGTGTATCCTGATGGATGAAAGAACTTTTCTAAACAACAACATTGTGTACACATTCATGACACATTTTCTTCTAAAGGTATGTCCTACCTTTGAAAACTCATTGTGTTACTTCTACCTAGTTAGTGGTTGTGTTTTCATGGTGTTGGTCTTTTGGAGATTTGTTTTTAATCTCTTTTTCTCAGGTTCAAGGTCAAGTGTTTTCTGAAGCAAACTGTGCCAATCTGATCAGCACCCTAATTACAAACTTGATAAATCAGTATCAGAATATGCAGTCTGATTTCACCAACCGTGTTGAAATTTCCAAAGCAAGTGCTTCTTTAAATGGGGTAAGAACTGGGGGAGGGATGTTGTACTTAAGAACTTTCCTTAAATCACCTTTGGCTTTAGTACTATTTTACTATCATAACTTCTTCAAACTCTGGAAAAACTACCAAATTTCTAAAAACATGTGTTCACTATGGGCAGTGAAACCATTAAGAGGAGACATTCCTTTTATCTCTACTTGTTTACATTTTTTGAAAACATTACTTGTGATGTTTCTGTTATTGCCTGTGGCTCATAAATAACTGAAACAATCAGATTAATGATCCATTGATTATAAAGGCAATTAAACCTAGGGAATTAGGTGCCTTATATAGATTTCCATGATACCCAGAGGTCATACAATAATGGAATGCTAGCACATGTCCAGCAGCAGTTTTCCAAGTAACAAAATGTTGCTTAGATGCCAGAACAGGTTGCAGAGCTAGGTGAGTTAAGACCTTACTATTTGTGACATTCACCAGAAATCAGCCTATTTGAGAAACTGATTTCTAGATTGAGGCCTTAATTTCTCACGGATAATATCCTAATGCTGGCTTTCTAGTTTTAGCATTCTCTAAAAATGCAAAAGAAACCAGAATGGATTCCTGGAAAAGTAAATGTGTGTTAAACTATAAACAGCTGTGTCAAAATGTTAGCTTTAGAATTTGACATGTTCCTTTCTGGGTTTACAGGATCTGCGTGCACTTGCTTTGCTCCTGTCAGTCCACACTCCCAAGCAATTAAACCCAGCTCTAATTCCAACTCTGCAAGAGCTTTTAAGCAAATGCAGGACTTGTCTGCAGCAGAGAAACTCACTCCAAGAGCAAGAAGCCAAAGAAAGAAAAACTAAAGGTTAGCTTTGTGGACTAATATTAATTATACCTTCAGGGTGGGAGAGGGGGAAGAATACACTCAGTGTAATTGACTTTGTAAGAGCTGTCTGTTCAGTTGGGTCTCCTAGGTATAAATGCTAAGAACAAAATTTCCCGCAAACACCCCCCCGCCCCGGTGTGATCTCAATGACTCCTTTCAGAGAATGATGTTCATTTTTACAGATGATGAAGGGGCAACTCCTGTTAAAAGAAGGCGTGTTAGCAGTGATGAGGAGCACACTGTAGACAGCTGTATCAGCGACATGAAAACAGAAACTAGGGAGGTCCTAACCCCAACTAGCACTTCAGACAATGAGACAAGAGACTCTTCAATTATTGATCCAGGAACCGAGCAAGATCTTCCTTCCCCTGAAAATAGTTCTGTTAAAGAATATCGAATGGAAGTTCCATCTTCGTTTTCAGAAGACATGTCAAGTATCAGGTCACAGCATGCAGAAGAACAGTCCAACGAAGGTAGATTTGAAGACTGTAAAGAGTTCAAGGACCTCCACTGTTCCAAGGATTCTAACCTAGCTGAGGAAGAGTCTGAGTTCCCTTCTACTTCTATCTCTGCAGTTCTCTCTGACTTAGCTGACTTGAGAAGCTGTGATGGTCAAGCTTTGCCCTCCCAGGACCCTGAGGCTGCTCTATCACTCAGTTGTGGCCATTCCAGAGGACTCTTTAGTCACATGCAGCAACACGACATTTTAGATACTCTGTGTAGGACCATTGAATCTACAATCCATGTGATCACAAGGATATCTGGCAAAGGAAACCAAGCTGCTTCTTGACATTAGATGTAGCATGTCTACTACTTTTAAGGTCCCTTCTCTCCATCCCCCACCCCCAAAGCTGTTTGTATAAGTTTTGCTTATTTCTGTTTTTGTGCTTCAGTTTGTCCAGTGCTCTCTGCTTGAATGGCAAGATAGATTTATAGGCTTAATTCTTGGTCAGGCAGAACTCCAGATGAAAAAATTTGCATCTTCAGTATACTTTCTAAAGGGCAATCAGATAACGGATATGTTTTATGTAATTAAGAGTTCACTGTAGTGGCTTTCATTTAATATGGCTGTCTGGGAGGAACAGGGTTCCCTGGCCCTGTACAATGTAATTTAAACTTACAGCATTTTTACTGTGTATAATATGGTGTCCTCTGTGCCAGTTTTGTACCTTATAATAGAGGCAGGTCGCCTCCGATCGCTGTGGTTCTTATTATCAAAATTAAGTTTACTTGTATACGGAACAACCACAAGAAATTTGATTCTGTAAAGAATCCTCTTTAGCTGTGGCCTGGCAGTATATAAATGGTGCTTTATTTAACAGAATACCTGTGGAGGAAATAAAGCACACTTGATGTAAAAATAATTGTTTTATTTTTATTGACATGACTGATTGATTGCTATTCTGTGCACTTAATTAAACTGATTGTGATGACTTTTCATTTGTTTACATTTAACATTGCTTTAGTCTTCTCAGATGAAAGTAATGAGGACACTGAGCGGGAGGGAAGCATTTCTCCATTATACTCTAGTTCCTTAGTGCTGGCGGCGATCCAGAACGTAAGCTGCCCCGCAGCCTGTCGGTCCTCCGCCCGGAGTGCATAACCACTGCAGGGAGTAGCCTGATGACAAGGCCCAAAGCACCTCACTCCAACATGCTTCTGAACACATGGCTGCTATGCTACCTAAAGAGCTACAGACCTTAAAACCCTGAAGTGAAATAAAGGAAAAGTATCGACATGCCATTTATTTTTTTGTCTTCCTGAACTAAAACTACAGCTCAGAGTGGCTTGCCAGGACAAGCTTTAGTGGGAAACTTCAACTATCTGTACTCAGAGGCTCAATCTGTTCCCAGAGGAGCATCTATGGGAGGTAAGGTTAATACCTAATTTCCACATTGCTTGCTACTTTTAACCCAATGAGAGTCCAATCGTAGTAAAGATTCAAACAATGTTTTGAATTCTGTAAGAGGTCATGGATTTCATCCAATATAAATTAAGGGTGTTTTCTTTTTTAAAAGGATTGAGAAGAGGTAGACTTACAAAATCTTCTAATTCAACCATTTAGGGTAGTCAGCTTCAGTAAACATTTTATTTCTTCAAAATGCTGCTTCTGCCAACAGGATTTCATGCCCTCTTCTTTACAAACAGGAACTCCTTTACAGTCCAACTGCAATTCCGTTTTGCCCTGGAGTAGGCACAAAATTCAGTGCAACTGTCGCATGGTGTTCTAGAAGAAAAAGAAGGAGCTTATTACTGCATTATGAAAACTATCCATACAGTACTACAACTGGCTTATTACAGTCGAGGTGGGGGGAGAAATCTTGAGTGTTTCGCAATTCTTATAACAAAGGATACTACTAACATACCTTCTGGCCAGTTCCTATGTCTCCATTTCATGACGATCTTTTTGTCAACTAAAAACACAGGGGAAATTCCCTTAAGACATCTTTTAAAACTTCCAGTGCAACACAGAAAATCCTTTCATTAAAACTCCTGAGGTACTAAAGGTAATCAACAAACAACATACAGTCCCATCTTCCAGGTTATATGCCAGCATCACTGAGAATCCATTGTTCTAGGTGCCACAATGTCCTTAACAGCAGTAACATCAAGGACAGAAGTATAGTGACAGTGGTAACCAAAACTGGGCTGATGTCAAGGGTGACACTGGGCAACACAGACCCTAGTGATTTAGGTGGCAGAAATGTGAAACTTCTAGACCAAGAGTTGAGGGGAATTAACTATACTTCTTTCTTCTAAAACCAGTACAATTACTATGCAACTAAGGCTTCATCTTTATCACTACTTAGTATTTGTAACATTTACTTGTTCTACACCAAGTATACGTAACTATTTACCATAACCAATTTTATAAATTTCTCAAGTTTCTGTGAACTCAGATAAAAAAGTAAATTAAAAACACAGATTTTTAAAAAGCAATGTAACAGAAGGGTCAGTCCCAGCTTACTTTTCTTTAACCCTAAAGATTACTTACCAATTCTACATATTCGCCAGTGATTTTCCCATCAAACATTTGGAATGTCCCTCCTTTTTCAGCTTCTAATATAGCAAGAGATTTAGAAAATTTATGCACCAGCTAACCAAGTAAAACATACAAGAGACATGTCATCCCATCATGCCCTATCACCTTTTGAACCTAAAGGTTCAAAGGCAAAGTATTAACAAAATCATCACTGTGGTTTGGGGTTTTTGTTTTTTTTGGTTTTTTCCTAATCCTGAATAGTGTTTACTTACAGCTTTCTCTCCCTTTCTGAAGGAGAAAACCCAGTATTGTATCCCCTAAGTGCAGACATATTTCCCTAAAAATGCCCATCTTTTAGCCCTTAAATTTTTTTAGAAGTTATCCTAAAGACCTCTATCACCACCATGCTAGGTCTCTTCAATCATAAAAACATGGCTATCTGGGAAACCAAAAACCAGCTCCAGTTCTTAGTGGCACATTTTCTCCCCACATCAGCACTGGGGGCCCTAGCTTGGGAAGTTACTTACATCTTTCACAGTGAAGATGCTGTACAGCTGCTCTACAGTTGGGTCAAACAGTTCGGTCATGTGCAGTGTCACCGTGGGGATCCTCACACCCCAACCCGTTGGAGATGAAGCCTGAATCTCAAGAAGAGTAGATGTTCCAAAGGATAACTACATAGCATGCCAGGAGATAAAGCTACTTAGATTTAAAAATTCAATCTTTCAGTCTTACCAAAATGTCCTCATATTCCACACTATACCTTCCAGACGCATGGAAAGAGCATGAAAAGCCTTTTTAGCACCACCAATCCCAGTTACTGTGAAACAGCTCATTGTGGCTATGAGCTAGCTCCTCGGCTCTGTTCTACTCCCAGGCCATGGCTTAACACCCCAAATCCTACTTTGACAAGTACATATGGCCCAGAGGGCACAAAGATAAGCGGATGAGGGACAACAGCATTTAAGGCCAAAGGCTGTCAATTCCCACCACCAGATTCCAAGAATGGGATCCCAAACTTCCTAAACCAAAAGTCTGAAGCAGTGTTTTCCACTGTGGTAGGTGAACCACAACATCACCAGGTTTTGTAATCTGCCTACCAAAAAACCCTGCCTTTGGAGCATTGTCTTGAACTAAATTCAGTATTTATCCCACAAGAAAGCCTATTTATACATTCCCTTCCCTCAAGGATGAAAGTGTCATTTCATTTCATCATTTCCCAAAACAATGGCACGGGATACAAAGATGGATGAACTGGCCTTCCTCACTAGCCTTTGCAGCTCTCCATCATTTAGAACTTTAAATATTCTCATTAAGCACTTCCTCTTCCCTCCCTACGTATTGGCCACTACAGCTCATACCTGCAAGGTATTCTCCATTTCCTTTTAAATGTCAATTTTAGGGAAGAAGACAATAACCTCACTTCCACGCAGTGCAGGAATTACCTAGGAGTTCCTCAGGAATTATCTCAACTATACCTGTAATACCTTTCATTCATTCGATATTCAACAAAGATTTATTAATAAGCACCTACTATGTGTCAGGCATTGTGCTAGAAGCTGGAGATACAGCAGTCAATAAGACACCTTCCATGCCACCTTAGAGCTTACAGTGTAGCAGGAAAGATAAGTAATTATACAAACTGAATAAATTATTCCAGAAAAATCTTAGCAATTCTGTAGGCAAAACAGTTCACAATGTATACAATGCCAATAGTCACTAATCATGCGCTTACTTGTTAACTAGCTCTCAACCTCCAGACTACAATTTTTATCCTGCAGCATAAAGAGTTGTTTCGGAAGCCTCAGACATAACCCTAACCTGGAAATCCAAGTACAGAGCAGAACTTGGGTAACTAGAAAAGGGACACACTGGTTCACAAGGGTGGCCTTCTACCCGTCTTAAGTGCCTTCATGTAATCTCCAAGGGCCTCTCTGACCTTGGCGGTGCCTGCAGTTTTCATAAGATCCTTCCATATATCCCCATCTCCTTTTTTTTTACTCACGTTCATCTACAAATCAGAAACATACAAATATAAAAATCTGGTTTGATGTACTCTTACAACATCAGGACACATGGCTGGGAGAAGCACTATGACGGTGAGGGAAGGGGAAGAAGTGGATGCGAGAGAGATGTGCCAGGTTTCTTCACAGACTGAAAAGCTGTAAGGATTTTTTAATCCAAGGTCCACTGACTTGGTTGATGGCCAGATCTTGAGGGGACTTCTTAGAAATGTGAACTCCTTAATTTGCATACAAAATGTTGTGTGTATATGTGTATGTATTCTATTGACGATGTAGTCACACCCCATGGCTTTTATCAGGGTCTAGAAATGCGCTGTCCAGTATGGTAGCCACTAGCCACATTTGGCTATTGAGCACTTGAAATGTGGCTGGTCTGATTTGAGATGTGCTACGAGTGTGAAATAATACACACAACAGACTTTGAAGATTTAGTACAAAAAAAGACTGTAAAATAATCCCAATAATTTTGATACTAATTACATGTTTAAATGGTATTTTTATACATTCGGTTAAATAAAAATATAAATATTAAAATTAATTTCATTTGTTTCCTTTAACTTTTTTAATATGGCTACTCGAAAATTTTAAATTCCATATGTGGCTTGCATTGTATTTCTATTGAACAGCGCTGGTCTAGTACCCCAAAGCCAGTGTAATTAGGAAAATCGAGTTCCCATGTAACACGGCCTTGGGCTACACTTTTTTGATAGGGAGGAAGAAAGGAAGAGGGAGGGAGAAAAAGGGACAGTAAGAGTGGGGAGGAGGCAGACAGAGGGAAGCATCAGAAGGCCATTCTGGCTCTGGCAATGCCTCTGTGGTATTCCCAGAATAAAAAGAGATGTTGGTTTAAAATATTTCGCATCCCTATGATTCACTTGAGATGGGTATGGTCCCAGATCCTGGGTCCCACTTTATTCTGTAATGCCACCAAGGGTTGAACCGAAAAGACCAGTTTAATATGCTGATGAAAAACTTTTCATCATGCTGAATATAGCGACGTGAAATCACAGTCCTTAAAGGCATCAACCACATGTCTGAAGATGTGTATGAGACAGCGCCCCCCCTCTTTTTTTTTTTTTTTTTTTGAGAGCGAGCAGGAGAGGGGCAGAGAGAGAAAGGGAGACACAGAATCTAAAGCAGGCTCCAGGCTCTGAGCTGTCAACACAGAGCCCAACGCAGGGCTCGAACTCATGAACTGTGAGATCATGACCTGAGCTGAAGTCAGATGCTTAACCAACTGAGCCACCCAGGTGCCCGAGACAGCCCCACCTGTATAGCATTTTATAACCTTTAATAAAGGGAGGTTGTATGTTTCTCAGTATGATTTAATTTTTATGTCTTTGTAAGCCTTCATATTTAAATACATTCACAAATCAAAACCCCTTTGTCAAATTATCTTGGTTTGGAAAATACGGCTGCTGTACAAATGGTCCCTCCCCAGAACCAAGCTTTTGGCTCAAGAGGGCAATCACTGAGAATCAAGCCTGGGTGTTCCACAAGGCTCTAGCTCCCAGGAGAAGTAGGAGAGCTAATCAAAAGCAACATGGACTAACTAGTTTATGAAAAACCATGTGATACAATCACAGCTAAAAGCTGAATATTTTCACAAAGGAAACAGCAGAGATGCAGAAACAAAACCCCGTTCACCAAGCTGCATCCGCCTAAGCACTTAACAGGACATACATACACGGTCACATTTATCTGATGCCACCCCTGAAAGACGAATTAGTCCCACTTCACAGATGAAAAGGCTGTGGAGGGCGTGGTCACCTGCCCAAGGACTACACCTGGTGCATGGGGCAGTCTGGGGCTTCCTCTTCTTTCCTACACGGCTCCACTCCACACCCCACACTGCCCCCCACCCACCCAGCATAGTAAACCTTCTTGGCAAACAAACCCTTTACAATACACCACAACCACCACACAGGAATCACAAAGTGTATTCAATAGTTTTTCAAATGCCCAACGTATACAGCAGAAGCTTGGACTTAAAAAACAAAACAAAAAAACAGATACCTCACCTCGGTGTCATCTACTTCATTTTCTTCAGAAAGGCTGAGTATTTCAATCAATCCCTTGTGCTTTGCACCAGATTCTTTAATTACACTTAAAATGAACAAAATACATTCTTCAATTGTAAAGTAACAACTGGTTTATGCCAAACTGCCTTAACTAAACAGCCCACCCTCCCCACAGGGTGCACCACAGATGGTGACCACGCAAGTTCAAGGCTTTCCCAGCACACAGGTGTTCTCCTGGCCCACAACAGAGATAGGCAAACAGCAAATGTGGAGGTAAAACCCAGCCAATGAAAGTGCACACAAAATTAGGGGCCAGGTGGAGGCATGAGACGAGTAAGTGGGCCTTTAACCCATGTTTCTGTTTTCCTCCCCCAATAATCTTTACCAGGATCAAAGCAGGATAAAGGGCTGTCTTGAAGAGCAGTCACATAAGGGATGGGAGGCCAGAAAGGGGCACAGAGTTGCGATCATGGAAAGCGTGAAGGGAGACAGGCTGTGACTTAGGGAAGTTGTGCTTGGGCCCCACGCAGCTAGATTTCTTTCAATACCAAAGTGCTGATTTCAGTGACAACATCAAGATGGCAATGTAGTTATTCCCAACTTCAGTCCCCCTCAAAAGACCAACTAGCAGCTATCCACAGGCAAGACACCACTGAGAATCCCAGAATGCAGAGGCAAGGCAGATGCACCCTTGGTGGACCAAAGACAAAGAAGGACCAAAGAGAAGGGTAAGAGAAGTGGTAACACTGACCAAACTGCCCCTCCCGAGGCCAGCACAGAGCTATGGTTTCTTCAATGGGAAAAAAGTGGACATCCAGATCCCCGAGCATTGTGGGATGCTTCCTAGGAAGCCCATCTGGGTCTCAGCTAACAGGGACCACTGGGAATCAGAAGCGGGGGCAGGGCTTTCAATAACCAGAGCGCAGATCTTGTTGGACGGTGTTCTTGCTTGCAGCAGTGCATGAGCAAAGATCCCAGCCAGTGACTCTGCCCATCTGCAGAGCTCAGCTGGTACCCTATGTGACCAGGGCGCTTGGTTGGCGATTATGCCTGATTTGGACTCCTAGTCAACTGGCTGAAACCAGCTGTAGAGCCCATTCTACTGCCCCACCCAGGCAAAGAAGCAAATTTGCAGACCCACTCAACTGCTGACGGAAGCCCGACCACAGAATCTGGGCAGCCACAGAGCCCATCCTCTAGCCCCACTTGGGCAGGAAGCCAAACCAGCAACCCTGCCCAACTGTTCAGCACAGCTTCTGGTCCTATAAGCAGGGAGCCTGAAGAGTGTCCCTAAGCAGCCTTGAAGCCCAGCCTACAATTCTGCCCAAATGCTGGACACATCTTGTGGCCTTGTCCAGATAGGGAGCCCAGGCAGTGACCCTACCCAGCCACAGAGCATAGTCCCTAGCCCCAACCAACTACAGGATACAGCTGGAGGTCCATCCCCACCAGAGAACCCAGCCAGCAATGTTGCTCAACGGCAGAGCACAACCAGAGGCTACCTGTTCTCGAAACCAAGCCTGCAGACTTCTGGGGCACAGTCTGATCACAGAGCACAGCCTGAGATCAGGTCCAATCATGAAACTCTGCCTGTGGCCTGACCTCAACAGAGTCTAGCCAGCAGAACCATCTGGTCAGGATGGTCTAAGACCCCACCCAACCAGGAGCAATGGTGGAGACCCACCCATAGTCCTGCCCAATCAGAGCCCAACCAGTGGCACTGCCTTTCCAGAGGACACATCCAGTAACCCCACCGGATCAGAGGTAACTACAGAGCCCAGCTAGTGACCCCAAGTGACCATGTAACACAGCCAACAGCCACACCCAGTCTGAAAGCCTGCCCAGCAGCCCTACTTGAACACAGAGCCCAACAAGCAGATCCACCCTACCAAGGAGCCCAGCTAGTAGAGCCCTGACCCCCAACCTCAGAGCATGAGCAGTGGTCTCACCCAACTAGAGACCCTGACAGCATGCCCTGCCTACCATGAATGCTACTAGCTGACCCACCCAGTAACCCATTCAAGCTAAGCTGAATGGTGAACATTTTTCCTACTGAAGCAAACTGGTTAAGTCTGGAAAAGGAAACCACTTATATGTGCAGATACCAATGCAAGGAATTAAGGCTCATGAAGAATCAGGTAAACATGACCCCACCAAAGGAAACTAACAAAGCTCCAATAACAGATCCTAAAGAAATGGAGATCCATGAACTATATAATCAGTAATTAAGAATAAACCTCTGGGGCACCTGGGTGGCTCAGTCAGTTGAGCATCCAACTTCAGCTCAGGTCATGATCTTACCACTTGTGGGTTCGAGCCCCAAGTCAGGCTCTGTGCTGACAGCTCAGAGCCCGGAGCCTCCTTCAAATTCTGTGTTTCTGTCTCCCTCTGCCCCTCCCCAACGCTTTCTTTCTCTCTCAAAAATAAACAAACTTTTTTTTAAAAAAAGAATCAATTTCTTGGGGAGCCTGGGTGGCTAAGTTGGTTGAGCATCCAACTCTTCATTTTGGCTCAGGTCATCGTCCCAGGGTCAGGAGATTGAGCCCCGCATCAGACTCCACACTGAAGCCTGCTTGGGATTCTCTCCCTCTGCCCCTCTCCCCCACTTGCACTCTTCTCTAAAATAAATTTAAAATTTTTTTTAATTAAAAAAAAAAGTTACGTTTTAACTAGAAGGACAGACAACTAAATAAAATTAAGAGAATACATGAGCAAAATGAGAAGTACCACAAGGAAACAAAGCAGAAATCCCAGAGCTAAAGAATACAATGACTGAAGAACTGCACAGAAAGCTTGAACAGCTAAATTGACAAGCAGATGTAAGAACTAGTGAATGAGAAGATAGGTTATTTGAAACTGGCATCATAAAAACATAAGAATGTGACGGGCTCCTGGGTGGCTCAGTTGGCTAAGCACTGGCCTTCGGCTCAGGTGATGATCTCAAAGTTCATGAGTTTGAGCCCCACATCAGGCTCTGTGCTGACAGCTCAGAGCCTGGAACCTGCTTCAGATTCTGTGTCTCCCTCTCTCTCTGCCCTTCCCCCACTCATGCTCGGTCTCTCTCAAAAGTAAATAAATATTTAAAAAAAATTTTTTAAACATAAGAATGTGTAAAATCCACCAATAACAGTAATATACATAGTATATATATATTAAGAGTAAATATATAGTCAAAGTTAGATCTAATATTGTAATGGTGTTGCATAATTCAATTACAACTCTAATTTAAAAGCTAAACATACTAAAAATGATCCTAACTACAATAATTTATTACTAGATACAGAATATAAAAATATGCAAATTATAACATCAAGAACCTAAAATATGAGGAAGGCAGAAGTATAAATTTCTGTATGCTATCAAAGGTCTTAGTAGTTTAAATAGCATGTTATAAATATAAGACATTTCATGTATGTCTCAGGGTAACGACCTGAGGAAAACCTGTAGTAGGTACACAAAAGATTATGATAAAGAAGTTAAAGCACACCACCACAAAAAGGCATGAGATCACCAAGGAAGACAGCAAGAGAAGAAGCACGAACATTGGATCTACAAAACAGGCAACAAAATGGCAAGTGTAAGTTGTTACCTATCAAGAATTACTTTAAACATAAACCATTAAATTCTCCAATCAAAAGACACAGAATGGCTGAGTGGATTAAAAAGAAATAATAGAGACAACATCCAATAATCTGCTGCCTGTAACACAGAGGCTCACTTTAGCATGATAGAGTGAGCGGGTGAAAAAGATATTTCAAGCAAATGGCAACCAAAAAAAAAAAAAAAAAAAAGCAGGAGTAGCTATACTTGTGTTAAACAAAATATTAAGAAAAAAAGATGGTAAAAAAAAAACCTAAGTAAGGTTGTTATCTCATGGTAAAGGGATCAATTCATCTAGAAGATATAACAACTGTAAATATTTATGTACCTAACATTGAAGCACCTAAATATATAAAGCAAATACTGATAGATTAACTAAAAGGAGAAATAATTGGCAATATAATAATAATTGGAGACTTTAATACCCCATACTCAACAGTGGAGAGATCACCCAGACAAAAAAATCAATAAGGAAACAGCAGATTTGAACATTATAGACCAAATGGAACTAACAGACATATACAGAACAATCCTTTAAATATCAACAGAATATACATTCTTCTCAAGGATCCACACAACATCTTCTGGGATAAATCACACTGGACACTAAACAAGTCTCAACAAATTAAAAAATATAAAAATTATAATAAGTATCTTTTCAAACCACAATGGTATAAGGCTAGAAAGTAGTAACAGGAGGAAAGCTGGAAAATTCACAGATACGTGGAAATTAAAACATTTCTGAACCAATGGCTCCAAGAAATCAAAAGGAAAATTTTAAAAATAACTTGAGACAGGAGTGCCTGGGTGGCTCAGTCGGTTAAGAGGCCAACTTCGGCTCAGGTCATGATCTCACTGGTTCATGAGTTCGAGCCCCACGTCAGGCTCTGCACTGACAGCTCGGAGCCTGGAGCCTGCTTCAGATTCGGTGTCTCCCTCTCTCTCTGCCACCCCACCCCACGCCCCTGCCACACACTGTCTCTCTCAAAAATAAATAAACATTAAAAAATAAAAACTTTAAAAAAATTAAAAAAAAAAATAACTTGCGACAAATAATAGAAACACACACACCAAGACCTATGGGATGTAGAAAAAACAGTTCTAAGCAGGAAGTTTGTAGTGATGAGCACATAAATCATGAAAAAGAAGATTTCAAATAAAGAACCTAACCTTATACCTCAACGAGCCAGAAAAAACAAAGCCCTAAGTTGTCAGAAGAAAGCAAATAAGAAGCATCTATAGATTCAATGCAATCCCTATCAAAATGCCAATGGAATTCTAAAATTTGCATGAAACCACAAAAGACCCTGAACAGGCAAAGCAATCCTGAGAAGGAAAAACAAAGCTGGAGGCATCATAATTCCTGATTTCAAACTTTACTACAAAACTACAGAGATCAAAACAAAATAGTAGTGACATGAAAACAGACAAAGACCAATGGAACAGAATCAAGAGCCCAGAAATAAATCCATACATATATGGTCAACTTGTATTTGACAACTTAAGCAAGAATACTCAATGGGTAAAAGACAGTCTCTTCATTAAATGGTACTGGGAAGGTGTACCTGCATGGCTCAGTCGGTTAAGTGTCCAACTTCAGCTCAAGTCACGATCTCATGGCTCATGGGTTTGAGCCCCATGTCGGGCTCTGTGCTGACAGCTCGGAGCCTGGAGCCTGCTTCGGATTCTGTGTCTTCCTCTCTCTCTGCCCCTCCCCTGCTCATGCTCTCTCAAAACTAAATAAACATTAAAAATTTGTTTTAATAAATAAATGCTATTGGGAAAACTTAATATTCACATGCAAAAGACTGACACACTGGACCCCTATCTTATACCACTCAAAAAAACTAATTCAAAATGAACTAAAGACTGAAATGTTAAGATTTGAAACCATTAAACTCCTAGAAGGAGGATAAAAGCTCCCTGACAGCAGTGTTGGCAATGATTTTTGGATGTAACACCAAAACCACAAGCAACAAAAGCGAAACAAGTAGGTCCATCTCAAACTAAAAAGCTTCCGCAAAGAAAAAAATCAGTCAACAAAATGAAAGGGCAACATGCAGAATGGGAGAAAATATTTGTAAACCTTATGTGATAAGAAGTTAATATCCAAAATACATAAGGAACTCCTAAAACCTGACAACCACCCAAAAAAAAAAAAAAAGAAATAATAATCCCAGTAAAAATGGGCAAAGTACATAAATAGACACTTATGCAAAGGAGATGTTTAAATGGATGACAGGTACATGAAAAGGTACTCAACATACTAATCATCAGGGAAATGCAGATCAAAATCACAATGAGGGGGCATGTGGGTAAAGCAGCTGACTCTTGATTTTGGCTTAGGTCATGATCTCATGGTGGTAAGATCAAGCCGAGAGTGGGAGCTTGGGAGTCTCAGCGTGGAGCCTGCTTAGGATTCATTCTCTTTCTCTCTTTCTCTTTCTCTCTCCCCCTCCTCTCCCTCTTCCCCACTTGCACATGCACGCTCTCTCAAAAATTAAAAAAACAAAACAAAACAAAAAGATCTATGGGAACAGGGGCACCTAGGTGGCTCAGTTGGTTGAAAGTCTGACTCTTGATTTTTGGCTCATGATCTCAGGGTCATGGGATCAAGCCCCCATTCGAGCTCCAAGCTGGGTGTGGAGACTGCTTGGAATTCATTCTCATATTCCCTCTCTCTCTCTCTCTCTTCCTCTCCCGCTGCCCCTCTCTCCTGCTCTCTCTCTCAAAAATAAAACAAAAAAAATTTTAAGTTGAAAAAACAAAAAACCAAATCACAATGAGGGATCACCCTACATGTGCTGGAATGGCCAGGATCAGAAAGAGATAACAAGTGTTGGTGAGGATGTGGACAACAGGGAACCCTTGTGTGCTGTTGGTGGGAATGCAAATTGATGCAGCCACTGCGGAAAACTGGATGGAGGTTCCTCAAGAAAATTGAAACAGAAGTACCATATGATCCAGCAATCCCACTTCTGGGTATACCAGTAAAACCTTGGTTTGTAACCAGAATTGTTCCAGAAACATGCTTGTAATCCAAAGCACTTGTCTACCAAAGTGTTTTCAAGCTGTGCTTGTTGTGGGCTCAGTTGTGATCGGTTGTGATCATGTGCCATTTGGCGTCACCTACTACTCGCATTGCAAGATACTGCTCATTTACTGAGTTAAAATTTACTGGAAATGTTTGCTTGTCTTGCAGAACGCTCACAGAACAAGTTACTCACAATCCAAGGATTTACTTATATCCAAAGGAAATAACATCACTATCTAAGAGACATCTGCACCTCCATGTTGACTACAGCATTATTTACAGTTGCTAACACATGGAAACAACTGAAGTATCCACTGATGGATAAATGGATAAAGAAAATGTGGTGTGTACACACACACACACACACACACACATACACTATTATTCAGTCATAAAAAAAAAAAGGAAATCCTGCTATTTGGAACAACATGGATGGACCCTGCGGGCATTATGCTAAGTGAAAAAAAGTCAGACAACAACAAAAATGATATCTCATTTACATGTGAAATCTAAAAAATCAAACTCCTAGAAACAGAGAGTAGATTGGTGGTTGCAGGGAGCCAGTGGTGTTGAAGGTGGTCAAAGGAAACAAAGGGTCCAAACTTCCAGTTACAGGAAGAGTAAGTTCTGAGGATGTAATATACAGCCTGATGACTACAGTTAACATTATTATATTATATATTTGAAAGTTAGTAAGAAAGTAAATCTGAAAAGTTCTCAACATACACACACAAAAATGGTAACTACGTGGGATGAGAGATGTGTTAACTAACCTTATTGTGATCATCATTTCTAATATATACATACACACACACACACACACACACACACCCCATCAAGCCATATACCTTAACCTTATACAGTGTTATAAATCAACTGTGTCTCAATAAAGGTGGGAAAAAATTAAAGTTTAATTTAAAAAAGAAAAAAAAATGACTAGTGTTGACTCTTCCCCAGAGGGTCCCACTTGCCACCTCTGGGGCTCACTGCTAGAGGAGAAAAGCACAAGGGGTGAGGGTAGGGCATCCTCAGCCTGCCCTCTAGCTGCTGTCTTGGAGTAGCTGAGTCTTATCTCACAAAGGAGGTGGTTGCCACTTTGAGGTGAGGGAGACAGAAGAGACACAAGGCCACGAGATTCCCTGGGACACTCGGAGCCCTGTGCTGGGGGTGGGGTAGGGTGAGGGTGTAAGGTGCCAGACCCTGCCATGTCCAGCCAACAGCAGACAATGAAGGAGCAACAGAGAGAAAACCTCTAGCCAGAAGGTCCCAGGCAGGAGTGGACTTTTGACACTTGTGGAGCACCTTCCTGGGCTCAAGCCCAGCTCTAGCAAAGCGGCCAGTAGGGCAAAAGCCCAAGGCCAGCTTGCTGTGGAACTCTCTAACTCAACTCTCAAGAAAGGAGCCGACTCCTGGGCAAAGGCCCAAACTTTAACTCAGTACAATCTTCTACAACTAGATCTCTCCCTCTCCCCTCCTCTTCCTTTTCCCCTTTGTCTTCATATCCATGATTATTTCAACAAGTATTCATTGAGCCCAGACTGTCTGTCAGCCAGGAACTAGGCACCACGGCAGAAACTTACTCTTTTAACAAACACACAACGTTCCAGACAGTGATCTGGGCCTGGAAACAAAACCAATCCATCCCTAACCAAATGACTTAAAGAATGAAAACAACACAAATATTCATCAGCTGATGAACAGATAAACAAAACATGCTATATCTGTACAACAGAATATCATTCAACCATAAAAAGGAATGAAACATGCTACAACATGGATGAGTCTTGAAAACATTATGCTAAGTGAAAGGAGCCAATCACCTCCATGTGTGACCCAAAACTATAAAAGTCCTAGAAGAGCACAGGCAGTAATTTCTCTGACACTAACCACAGCAACTCTTTTCTAGATATGTCTCCTGAGGTAAGGAAAATAAAAGCAAAAATAAACTATTGCGATTACATCAAAATAAAAAGCTTCTGCACAGCAAAGGAAATGATCAACAAAACTAAAAACCTACTGAATGGAAGAATATATTTGCAAAAGATATATCCAATAAAGGATTAGTATCCAAAAGGTACAAAGAAATTCTACAGGGGTGCCTGGCTGACTCAGTCAGTACAGCCTGTGACTTTTGATCTTGGGGTTGTGAGTTTGAGCCCCACAATGGATGCAGAGCTTACTTTAAAAAATAAAAATATTTTTTTGAAAATAAAAAACTTCTATAACTCAACACCAAAAAAATAAATAATCCAATCTAAAAATGGGCAAAAGACATGAACAGACATTTCTCCAAAGAAGACATACAGATGGCCAACAGACACATGAAAAGATGTTCAACATCACTAATCATAAGAGAAATGTGAATCAAAACCACAATGAGAGATCACCTCACATCTATCAAAATGACTAAAATCAAAAATACAAGAAACAGGGCACTGGGCTGCCTCAGTCAGAAGGGCAGGCTTGATCTTGGTGTCATGAGTTTGAGACCCACATTGGGTGTAGAGATTACTTAAATAAATACATATTTTAAAAAACAATAACAACAGGAGAAATAACAAGTGTTGGTAAGGATGTGGAGAAACGGGAACCTTCCTGCACTGTTGGTGGGAATGCACACTGCTGCAGCTACTGTGGAAAACATTGTGAAGTTTTCTCAACAAATTAAAAATAGAACTACCCTATGATCCAGAAATCACACTACTGGGTATTTACCCAAAGGAAATGAAAACACTAATTCAAAAAGATATGCACCCCTATATCTATTTCAGCATTATTTACAATAGCCAAATTATGGAATATTTTATTCCAAAATATATATATGTGTATATATATATATGTGTATATACACACACAGACACACACATAATGAAGTATTATTCAGCCACAAAAAAAAAAATGAAATCTTGCCATATGCAACAACATAGATGGATCTCGAGATCCATCCAACATTAATAAGTTAGAGAACGACAGATACCATATGATTTCACTCATATGTGGAATTTAAGATGAGACCGAGTAATATATACAATTGTTCAATCCCTATATTGTACATCTGAAACTAATTTAACACTTATGTTAACTATACTGGTGTTAAAATTTTTAAAAAAGGGGGTCATTCACAAAAGACCACATACTCTAGGATTCCATTCATAGAAGTGTCCAGAAGAGGCAAATCCACTGAGACAGAAAACAGATCAGTGGTTGCCAAAGACTGGGAAATGACTGCTAACGAGTTCAGGGGTTTTTGTGAGTGATGAAAATGTTCTAAAATCAACTGTAGTGACGGCTGCACAACTCTGTGAGTGTGCTGGAAACCACTGAACTGCATACTTTACATGGATGAACTATATGGTATGTGAATCAGATCTCAATAAAGCTGGTATTTTTAAAAATCCCTGCCCTGATGAATGGGGGCTGGAGGGCAACCAGATAAATAAAATATTTAAGTAACCATATAAAGATACCTAGTAACAGTGCTGTGGGGGAAAATAAAGTGGGAAGGGAGACAGTACAAGGAAGGGACCTGCGATCTTTGTATAACAGAGATAGGTGGCTTCACTCAGGACAAGGACCTGAAGGACCCAAAAGAGTCCGCATGCAGAGAAGAGTGTTCCAGCAGCTCCAGAAAACTCTAGGGCTCACAAGTGCCTGGCAGACAAGAGTCCAGCTGCAATCAAAGAGCTCTAAGCAGGGATGCCTGGGTGGCTCAGTCGGTTAAGCGTCCGACTTTGGCTCAGGTCATGATCTCGCAGTCTGTGAGTTTGAGCCCCGCGTCGGGCTCTGTGCTGACAGCTCAGAGCCTGGAGCCTGTTTCAGATTCTGTGTCTCCCTCTCTCTCTGACCCTCCCCCGTTCATACTCTGTCAATCCCTGTCTCAGAAATCAATAAACATTTTTTAAAAAATTTAAAAAAAAAGAGCTCTAAGCAGCTGTGTGATGGGAGAAAGGGAAGCCCCCAGCTTGTCGGACATGACAGAAGGGTATCTGTAACTATGAAGACCAATTCAGGGGCCAGTAAGTGCTAGGCTCATATCAGGAGTTCTAAAAATATCTGCTGAACAAATGAATGATAAATGAACCAACTCTGCCCCAAGGCTGCCTCCAGCCCTAGCTGTCCCCTGAGCCCCGTTACCTTTCCAGCTCAGTCTGATGTTCCACTCATAGAAGAAATCCCTTGCGGCTGCTGCAAGAAACCTCACCTTCTACCTGCTTCAGCTCACTGATCACACGGTGTCCAGTCTCATTCTCCACGACGATGCCCACCAGGAGGTCGCGGAGCTTCCCCTTGGACAAGCTGGTAGCATCCCGCTCTGTCCTGCCAGGGACCAGAAAGGAAGAGCCATGAATGGAAGCCCCAGCTGGTATCCACATGCCCAGGCTGGGGCATCAGGACAGTGAGATCCGCTCATCTCCTCTCAGGCAGCCTTGACAGACCTACCAATCTCAAAGTTCCAAATGTGCTTCTTAAATCAGATTTCCACCAAATATCTTTTCATATTCCCGCTCAGTTCCTTAGGATACTATTATCCACTATGTAAAGTAGTATTTTGTCTTCAAAACACTAGCTTATTTGGGGGCAAGGGGTCTAGCAATCTCACCCATTGGAAATGGATGGGCAAAGCGGCCATACAAAAAGGCAGTAATAACCGAATTAATTTTAATCACAAGACAAATGATCAAGTGTTTTCACACATATATTATCTCATGCAATCTTCCCAAATAAATGCTTCCATTTTAGGGAGTGGAAACGAGGTGAGAGAAGTCCCTGGTGTGTCATGGAGACAGTGCTGGGAAAGGAGAGGCCAGGGCTCCCTCAATAAGCCGCTCACAAGCTGACGGCTTTACTCTGCCCTGACCTGCCTCAACATCAGCTTAATGGCCTTGAGGTAACACAGCCCTCAGTGATGCTGCATCACCTCCTGAAACTCTGGGGCAGAGAGGGAGGCAAGTATCAAGCCCATGTTCCAGATGACATCCAAAAAGGATGTGCAACCGCTCAAACTCCTAGAAGGCGGGGCTCACTAAAAGCCAATCGAGTTAGATCTACAGCTGAGATCCAATTTCCTGCTCTTTCCACTACACGCAGACCAACGGACAAGCGCGCACACACGCGCACACTCTAGCTCCTTTTAACTTCTAGAAACATCAAGAGGGGTGGGGGGTGGGGGAGTCTTAAGGTCACAGACTGTCAAAGTTGAAGAGGTAAGTCAGATACCATTCGTGGGGCCCAAACCAAGTTTCACAAGAAGGAAACTGCAGTTCCACAGCCAAGTGCAGATAAGCCCCCAGGTCTCCGGACTCACCTGAGGCTTATTTACAGCAGCGCGCTGAGCGGCTGCGGGGGCGGGGAGAATCCTCTGCACCTGTGCAGGCCCCGCCCTACGGAGGGAGCGCCGCGGCCCGAGAGGCCTGGCCACCCCACCCCGCAGGGCACGGGGAGCCCGGTGCTCGCAGAGGGGCCCCACCATCCCGCCCGCCGCTGCGGAGGAGGAGGCCCGAAAGCCGCGGCCCCCGCCCGGCCGCACCAGTGCCAGTTGTTCACATTGGTCCCGTCCTCCCGCTCCTCCACGATCCAGCGCGGGTCCCCCTGGCCCCATTTGGCCATGTCTACGCTGACGGAGCGGCCTCCGCGGAGAACAAGAAAAGGCCTCCGTGCGGGATGCCCTGCGGCTTCGTAGCGACGTTTCCGGCCTCCGAGCCCGAGATCCGAGCGTTCGCGGCGCCCAGAAGGTGCCAGAAAATCCCGCCCCCTGCACCGCCCCGCCCCGCTGCGGGGCGCGGAGAGAGCAGGAGCCCTGCCGGGGATCCGGAGGCGGGGTCGCGCGGAGCAGTGCAGAGTTGGGGCCGGGAGGCCGCGAAGGCCAAACGGGGTCGCACGGTCTGGGAGGCAGGGCTGATGGGGGCAAGGCGTCCGAGAAGTACGGCTGGAGAGGGGCGCGATCCAGGAGCCCCGGGCCCGCCAGGGGACTCGCAGGTGCAGAGCCCAGGAAGGGGACCTTCGGCCGCCTGCAAAAAACCGAGACGCCGTTTAAGGATTCTTTATTACTATCGCAGTGATTATTTTCAGTGCAAGCAAGTGGTGGGTAAGAGACGCCTGAGGGAGGTATTGGGGATGCAGCTGGCAGGCTGTCAGCGGCCCCGCTAACGGTATTCGGTGAACCTGGTCCTGGAGGATGCGCCCCGAGCACTTGATCACCCTGTTCGCGGTGAGACAGACTCCAGTTCGGAGCGCGCGCACGGTGCGCTGTGGTCTGTGCTGTGCGCACGCGCTTCACGCCGCAATCATATTCTGTTCCTGCAGAGTTGGTTCACCCTGGTTCTCACGCCTTTCCAACACCTGTGCAAGCAGCACGAACTGCCAAGTTCTGTTACTTCAGAAATGTTTACATTCTATGCACGTAATAATCCTTCATAGATGACCAAAGAATGTGATTGCAAGCAAAAAAAAAAAAAAAAAAGTGATAGCAAGCGCCTATTATTGGAGCTTACAGCAATTTTTCAATAATTAAGTGGATGTTGATGACTTCTTTCACAAATTTTCACCGTCCTACAAAAACTTTGCACCAACTATATGGACACTGTTACTAAGATGTCAATGGATATTTACTTAGCAGGGAAAACGAATAATGACAATGAAAGGGTGGAAGTACCTGACTGTTTTCTTCCTTTGCCTGTGTTCTGTGCTCATCAAATTTACTGGGGGAGAACATTTTCTCCATTTGCTTACTGGAGCTGCTACATTCCAACATCATCTTCAGAAAAGCTTTCCCAGTTGAGTAAACAAACAAAATAACATTGATCCCCAAACAAAATAACATTGTAATTTCACCTTTCATAGCTTTACTTCACCAAAGGCATGAACACTGACACGAGGTGTCAAATAAGGAAGAATTGCAGTGGCAATAGTAAGTGGGCATCGTTTTCTTGTGGATTCGCTGTTTCATCTTTTATCTAATTCATAAAGACGGGCACCTGGCTGCCTCAGTCCATAGAGCATGCCTCTCTTGGTCTCGGGGTCCTGAGTTTGTTCCCCACATTGTGGGTAGAGATTACACAAAGAATATTACTAATAGAACATTACATGGTAAGATTTATATATATATAAGTAACCTGGGGGAAAACAAGACTTACCAGAAAACATACAAAGGCAGAAGCTATAATTACTAAAATTTTATGTGAACAAAAATATTTTCTAACTTTTATACAAAAAGAAATTATACAAAAAGAAATAAAGAAGTGACTTTATTAAAATGGAAGTGGAAAAGGTATTATTCTTTGTAGGTAATTGATCAAGAATTAAATTGACCTGGGGCACCTGGGTGGCTCAGTCAGTTGAGCACCTGACTCTCGGGTTTGGCTCAGGTCATGGTATTGAGCCCCCGCATCTGGCTCTGCACTAAGCATGGAGCCTGCTTGGGATTCTCTCTCTCTCCCTCTGCCCCTCTCCCCACAGCTTGTGCTCTCTCTCAAAAAATATAAATAAGTAAATAAAAATAAAATTTTAAATTGGCCTAAAAGAAATTGCTCCAAAAAATAATTTTCACAAAGAAAATCTTCAGAATTAATGTAATTATTATTAAAATATTTGTCTTTGGGGCACCTGGGTGGGTACGTTGGTTAAGTGTCCAACACTTGATCTCTCTGTTTAGGTCATGACTTCACGGTTCATGAGACTGAGCCCAGCATCCAGCTCTGAGCTGATAGCTCAGAGCCTGCTTGAGATTCTCTTTCTCCCTCCCTCTCTGCCCCTCCCCTGCTCTCGCGTGTGTGTGTCCTCTCTCTCTATCTCTCTCTCTCTCAAAATAAATAAAAATTAAAATAAAATATTTGTCTTTAAAAACCAGTGAAGGGTCTCAAAGAGATATCTGTACACCCATGATCACAGCAGCATTATTCACAACAGCTAAAATGTGGAAGTAACCCAGTGTACATTCACAGATGAATGGATAAACAAACTGGTATATACATACAGTAGACTATTATCCTTACAAAGGAAGGAAATTCTGACATATGCTACAACATGGATCAATCTTGAGGTTCACTTTATGCTATGAATGTGAACTTAGCATATTAACATTATGTTAAGTGAAATAAGTCAGTCACAAAAAGACAAATATTGCATGATTCCACTTATCTAAAGTGTTTAGAGTAGTCAGATTCACAAAGACAGAAAGAATAGTGGTGGCAAGGGGCTGGGGGGAGGGCAGCATGGGAGTTATTGTTTAATGGGTGTAGAGTTTCAGTTTTACAAGATGAAAAGAGTCCTGGAGATGGACAGTGATGATGGTTGCACCACATTTTGAACGTATTCGATACCACTGACCTGTACACTGAATGGTTAGGATGGTAAATTTTGTTATGTGTGTTTTGCCACACACACAAATCAATGAATTGATGAGTAAAAGACAGTTGGAGAAGAGCATATTCACACAGTATGAAGGTGCCTCACACACACACACGCACACAAACTCATACAGTTTGCCGCTTAATTACAAAAGGGAGAAGTGATCTTTACAAAGGAGAAATCTGGATGCAAGAGATGAATCAGAGGAATCTACCCCCAAAACCAAGAGCACACTGTATACTCTGTATGTTAGCTAACTTGACAATAAATTATATATAAAAAATAAAGGAAGTTTTTTTCCATTTCTAAAAAAAAAACAAAAAACAGTCACTGCTCTACATCCTACTTCTTACAGCACGGAAAAAAAAAGAGGGAGAGAAAACGAGACTGACCACCTTAACCAAATGATCAAACTCAGCATCACCAACAGTGGAGCAAATGGACATGGATATACCGTCACCCATGCAGTATTCCTGTGCAAAGTGCTTAATCTGAATCAAAGCATGCAGAAACAACCAGAAAAGCCCAAATTGAGGGAAATGCTGCACGATGGGGCTGGCTTGGACTCTTTGCAAATAAACATTTCGTGAATGTCAAAGGAAGACTAGAGAGGGGTGCCAGGCTGTGGCTCAGTCAGAGCATCCGACTCTTGATCTTGGGGTGGTGAGTCTGAGCCCCACCTTGGGTGTGGAGACTATTTTTTAAAAAGGGTGGCACCTCTGTGGCTCAGTCAGTTAAGTGTCTGGCTTTGGCTCAGGTCATGACCTCATGGCTCGTGGATTCAAGCCCCGCATCAGGCTCTGTGCTGACAGCTCAGAGCCTGGAGCCTGATTTGGATTCAGTGTATGCCTCTCTCTCTGCCTCTCCCCCCACTTGCGCTCGGTCTCTCTTTCTCAAAAATAAACATTAAAAAAAAGAAGACGATGACCGAAGAAATGTGACAACTAAGTGCAATGCACAATCCTAGAGCTCCTGAATCCAAAACAGTTTAAAATGACAAAATTGGGGAAATTTAATTTGCATTTAAATTGCATTTCAGACTGCTTATTGAATAACATTGGGTCAATGTTAAATTTTCTGAGCATTGAATTTTGGTTAGAAAGGAGAACATTCTTGTTCTTTGGAGAGAAGGGCAGATTATTTAGGGGGTAAAGTGTCATGAGGTCTGCAATGAGCTGATTCGGAGAAAAGAAACAGATAAAGCAGGTGTGGCAAAATGTTGACAATTTGTGACTCTAGGTGAAGAATATCTGAGGGTTCCTTGTACTATTCTTGCAACTCCTCTGTAAGCTTGAAATTTTTTTTCAGAATAAAAATTGAGGGAAGAAGTTCAGTCAAAACATCTTCAGGCTCAAAGCAGTGGGCTCCACCCTTTGTAACCATCTGTTCCTAAGATGGGTTAATATCACACCACAACATTTACTGAACCGCTACTGTGTGTCCAAATCTGCTCAATGATGTAGTGACTGCAAAAGTGAAGACATGGGGCTCCGGCTCTGGTAGAGGAGACCAGTGTGACTTCATCTTCATGGCAAATACAGAGCACCCTGGGAGCACGGAGGAGAAAGTGCCTAATTTGACTGCAGGGAGTGTGGTGCTTGGGTAGGTCTTTTCTCAGAGGAGGTTTGAAGAGTGAGTAAGAGAAGGAACAACAGAGGGATCAGCTGTTCCCAGAAGCGCCCAGGCACAGAAGCCTCAAGAAGCACACAGTGCCAAGGTGGTGATGAATGGGAGTGATATAAGGGGGTAACAGGAGATAAGCGTGCAAGGGGCCAAAATGTCCAACATGAAAAACCTCGTTTGCCTGGCTCAGGAGCTTGGATTTTGTAGGATAGACAACTACATGGACGGAAAACTGTTCAGGTGATCTAAATGGAGAAATGTCACAATCGGACTTGTGTTTTAGAAAAATCATTCTTGGGGAGTCTTGGTGGCTCAGTCGGTTAAGTGTCCAACTCAATTTTGGCTGAAGTCATGATCTCATGGCTTGTGGGATTGAGCCCCATGTCGGGCTCTGCGCTGACATGTGGAACCTGCTTGGGATTCTCTCTCCCTCTCTCCTCCTCCCCCATCCTTGCTCACACATGCAACCTCTCTCAAAATAAACTTCAAAAAAATTTTTAAAAAAGAAAAATCATTCTTAATAAACTTTGCACAATGGACAGGCATGGGCCAAAAACTGGGAGGAAGGAGATTTCTTAAGGTGGAGATGAGGCCACAGATTAGGGAGAGATTTGAAAGTTGAGTCTGTGAGCCAGTCAGATATTGGAGTGTAGCAGAGGAAGTGTTTTTCAGTGGCTGAGACTTTGTACTTGGTTAGTCAATATCACCCTGAGAGACAGGAATGAAAAGAGGCTGGGAGAGGGCTTAGGTTAGAACTCCAGAGAGCAACATTCAAGGGATGAGCAGAGAAGGTGGAGTCTGAAAAGGAGCAACTGAAAGAGGAAGAAAACAAAGAAGGCATTTCATCATGAAGCCAAGGCCCATAACAGAGGGAGTGGTCAGCAGTGTTAGATATCGGAAAGTGCAGGTAGGATAAGAAATTGTTCTCTGGATTTAACAAGAGTGTTGATGGGCCCTTTGCAGAGAGCAGTGTCAGTGAATGATGGGAGCAGAAGCTAGGTCACAGTATACAGAGGAGTTATGGGAGGTGAGTAGGTGGAGGGCGTGCTTTCAAAATGTCTGACAAGGACAAGAGAAATGGACAGTAGCTAGGTGGGCATATGGGATGGAGGGAGGTTTTGCCTTTTCCCTTTACAAGTTTTCATATGCTGATGTGGACTAGCTGGTGAGAAAAAGGGATCCCTGTCCAGATGGTGGGGCAAAGCCCCAGAAGCAAGGGGAGGAGTGGAGTCCAAAGGCAGGTGAGGTCAACATGAGATAGGAAGACCCAGAGAAAGGATAAGAATGGATGTTTTGGGGGCACTTGGATTGCTCAGTTGGTTAAGCATCTGACTTCAGCTCAGGTCATGATCTTATAGTTTGTGAGTTCGAGTCCCACATTGGGTGAACTCAAGACCCACTTCAGGTGAGCTCGAGTCCTGCTTTGGGTGAGCACAAGCCCTGGGTGAGCCCCACTTCTCTCTCTCTCTCTCTCCCCCTCTCTCCTCTCCTCTCCTCCTCTCTCCCCCCACCCCGTCTCTGCCCCTCATGGGATTCTCTCTCTCTCCCTCTCTCTCTCTCTTCCCCTTGCTCACTTCAGCCCTCTCTCTCTCAAAAAAAAAAAAAAAAAAAAGAATTGATGTTCTTGGGTTTGTTTTGAGAGGGAGACAGAGCTCACACACATGTGAACTGTGGGAATGCGGGGCAGTAAAGGGGGTAGAGACAGAGAGAGAATCTTAAGCAGGCTCCATGCCCAGTGCAGAGCCCTACTCGGGGCTCAGTCTCACAACTGTAAGATCACGACCTGAGTGGAAATCAAGAGTCAGAAGCTTAACCAACTGAGCCACCCAGATCGCCCTGGATGGATGTTTCTATACCAAGCTTGGTTTTTCTCAGTTTGATTTGGGGATGGGGAGAGAACAACTTTAGGTTTAGGCATCTTGCCTAAAGTGAACATGATGTCCTGACAGACTTTGGGGGAAGAAATGCAGAATGTTCTAAGTATGTGTTTCTTCCCATCTGCCCTGGGGTAAGCCCAAATCATAGTCACCTTTTCTACACATAACTAACTCCACCACATTTTCTCTATGTCTACAGAAAGGAGTTGAAAAGTCTATGTCCAGGATTGACTCTTACAATGCATTAGAGAATCAGAACTTTGATTCAAGTTTCACATCACAGTAGATCTATGAGCTGCTAAGATTCTGCTGTTGAGAAAGTCACTATTCTATTTTTATAATCCTAATGCCTCTGCTGCAGTATGGCTTCATTACACTAACAGTTATTGAGTTACCAATGTACACATCTGCCCTAAGCACACGATAGCCCGTAGGGCACTTTGTATGGCATTGGCTGTCAAGCCATGCTCCCTTCACCCACCAGCTAGCCATGAGGAAGGAGCCCTTCCTCCTCTTCACCCCAAGGCCAGAGCTATGCCAGCACACACTGCAATGTGGGAAAACATCTGATGACTGAATGAAGAAAGGGAAAAATACTTCTCAAACCTGAATGTTCCAGCCTATTTACCTAGGCTATAAAATCAATTCAGTAGGCATCTGCCATCATTTTTATCCTAATGAAATAGAATAGAGTTTAAATTATTGGAGTTATTCCGTATGATAAAGGCAAATGTTATTCCTTAAATCATTCTCTCTCTCTCTCTCTCTCTGTGTGTGTGTGTGTGTGTGTGTGTGTGTGTGTGGCTACACTAAGGTGTTGCTTTTTTTTCTAATTGGAAAGCCACAGCTGTAGCAAACACAAAGACAAATACAACAGCTTACAACTACCTGTTGATTTGCTTTGCTCATTGGAGAATCCCCAGTGCCTAGCACACAACAGTTCTCGTAACTATTGGGTGAATGAATAAATTCATAAGAGTAAAGGAAGACATTGAAGGGATTACGAAAGGAGGGAACTGGGCCTTTGAAGGATGGATGGAATTTTGACAGCTAGAAGATGGGAGAGGTAGGTTCAAACCAAAGAAAAAAAGCTTTAACAAAGATGGGGAAGTAATTAGGGGAAGGAGAACATGGTGGGCAATCAGGCTATAATGAGCCGCCCCCCCACCCCCGCTTCTTTCCCTCGGAGTACGTGGAGCAGGGGCGGCAGCGGTGGGGTGCGCAGCCAAGGCCAAGACCCTGGTGACAAGGAATTGCCGCTTAAACAACTAAAAGAGCTGAAGGAGGCACTGTCCCAGCTGCGCGTCGCTTAAGTGACAGGCAATGTGGCTTCCAAGCGCTCCAAGATTCGATTCGATTGTTTGCAAATCCATGGCCTGTGTTCCCACCGTCATTAAACAGGCTCAGCAAAAGAAGTTCAGCCAATTCTACGAGGGTGAGAAGTATGAGCCCCTGCACCTGCGGCCCAGGAATATACGCGCCATGAGCCTCCCGCCCCAGAGAACCCAACAAGGCCAAGCAGCCCGGCAGCGGGAGGAGGCGGTACCCACCGCATGAGGCCTCGGCCTGAGCATCGTCGTCAGTAAAACGCAACTGGGGGAAAAAAAAAAAGGCTATAAGGAGGACAATTTGAAGACAGTGTGAAAGCCAATGTGCAAAAGGCTTTTTAGGGGCGCCTGGGTGGCTCAGTCAGTTAAGTGTCTACCTTCGGCTCAGGTCGTGATCTCACGTCCGTGGGTTCACGCCCCATATCCGGCTCTGTGCTGATAGCTCAGAGCCTGGAGCCTCCTTCGGATTCTGTGTCTGTCTCTCTCCGCCTCAGCCCTGCTCCCACTTGCTCTCTGTCTGTCTCTTTGTCTCCCTCTCTCTCTCAAAAAAATGAATAAATATTAAAAAAAAATTTTTTAAGTCTTTTTACACCAAGAGTTAAGTAAATGTGTGCTGGGTTCTTCTCCTGCAGCAGTGTGAGACCATGCTGGCAGGCTGGAAGCCCGATGTCTGGACCCAGGTCTTGGATCCAACACTTAAATTCCTAACCTCTCTGTACTTTACCATTGTAAAATGGGGATGGTGTTACCCCTTATTTAAATAATTAGATACGACTACTAGTAACAAAATAGCAGTAACAAAATAATACCGAACAAGCTATTTTCCTCTCATGTAAAAACAGGCAGTCCATGGCAAATATGGAAGCTATGCAATCACTGGAGCCCTGAGCTTACATCAACGATCCTCCACATGGGGCTTCCACATCAGGATTCAAGATGGCCCCCCAACACATCCATATTCCAACCAGCACGAAGAAGAGAGAGCCAAAATACATCCTCAACCTTTTAAAAAAAATTTTATGTTTGTTTATTTTTGAGAGACAGAGAGAGAGGCTGGAGGAGGCATAGAGTGAGGGAGACAGAGGATCTGAAGCAAGCTCTGCATTGACAGAAAGCCTGATATGGGGCTTGAACCCATGAACGGTGAGATCATGACCTGAGCTGAACTCAGACACTCAACCAACTGAGCCACCCAGGCGCCCTACCCTCAACCTTTAAGACACAGCTGGGCACTTCTGCTTAGACCCTATTGGCTATAACATGTCACATGGTAATTCCTAGGGAGGAAAACTGGGAAATACAGTCCTTATTCTAGTCTGCCACAAGCCCAGACCACATTTGGGAATTCTGTTACCAAAAAAGAAGGAAAAAATAGATACTGGGGGACAACTAGCAGTGTCTGCCACCCAACCTCATAGGCAGTGTGAAGTTAAAGAAGCTAATACAACTAAAGCTATTAGAACAGTTCCAGGCATGTAGGACGCACTTGATAAATGTTTCCATTGTTTTCTCCTCAGCCTCCCTGTGATTTTCTCTACTCCTATACAGCGCTACCACCAAACTCCAAATCTCCTAAGTTGACATTCTAGCCTAGGTTTCCCAGCCAAGCCAAAGGCGACTCCTGTAGCCAATGATCTGCTTTGTCAAAGACGGCTTTACAACCACTCCCATATCCTTACCTGCAGGAATAAGGAGAGATAAAAGGGGGGTGTGCCTCTCTTCTTTTAAGGGCATGACTCAGAAGTGGCAGACATCACTTCTACCCCTACCTCAATGGCCAGAACTTACATGCCACTAGAGAAAATATGGAGGAGGGTGTTGTTACTATAAAAAAGACAGGTAGAATGGATATTTAGAGAATAACCTATAAGCCCTGGCTCACCGCCACTTCCCTGAACCTGCTCCTCCTCCTATTTCCCTCCTGGTTTCTCTCTGTAGGCCGTGGGCATCGCCATCTGTAGTAATTCAAGGGCTGGATGTGCCACTCAGCTGTGACTCTGCCCCGGCCTTGTCTCCAGAGCATCACACTGCACAGCTCAAGCACCATCCATGTGCCAATCTATACTTCACACTGAGTTGTAATATAGTGAGTGAATGAATGAATGAATAGGAGAAAAGGGAAAGCCTACCTTTTAGTAGAATGCCAACTAAAATTGTTTCTCAATAAGTAAAAACTACTTATTATTTTTACAGTGGAGAAATCCAACAGACACCATATATATATATATTTTTAAACAACAGATGCCATCTTAACCAAGTGATAAAAATTAAATTACATTATATCTATGGGACAAATTGGGAGCACATGCCTCCTGATATGATGCACTGAGATCACAGAATCACTTCTAGAATATTTCTGCCAAAGATCCATGACCTGAACCTAATCATAAAGGAACATCAGGCAGGCCTCTGACTCTTGGTCGTGGCTCAGGCCATGATCTCACAGTTTGTGAGTTTGAGCTCTGAGTGGTGCTCCACACTGACCTTGTAGAATCTGCTTGGAATTCTCTCTCTCTTCCTCCTTCTGTGTCCCTCCTCCACTTGCGTCCTCTCTCTCAAAATAAATAAATAAATAAACTTAAAACAAAAGAAAGAAACATCAGGCAGACCCAAACAGTGAGGGACGTTCTATAAAGTAACTGGCCTGCAATATTCAAAAGGTCAAGGTCAGAAAAGTCAAGGAAAGGCTGAGGAACTGGTCCACATTGAAGGAGATCAAAGAGATGTCACAACAAAATGAAAAACGTTTTCTGAATTGGATCCTGGACTTTAGAAAAATGTAATGGGACAACTGGCAAATCTCAAATGTAGGTTAAATGGCAATAGTGTTTCAATGTTAACTGATGGTCGACCTGTGGTTATATGGAAGAATGTCCCAATTTTTAGGAAGTATGGGCCAAAGTACTAAGGGTAAATGATACAGCATGTTTGCATCTTACTCTCAAATGCTCACAAGACACAAATACGTATACATGGAGACTGTGAATAATGAAACAAATGTGTACACTGCTAACCTGGGAATCTGAGTTAAGGCACACGATTTTGTACTACTCTTGCGACTTTTCTGTAAATTTGAAATTACTTCAGTATAAATTTTTTTTTCTAAAAATCGTCCCAGTTTGCTGTCAGTGTTTTGATGTTATTTTTTGCTGAACAGAAGGCTTTTGTTTTTTTTTTTTTAATAGTCCAATATCAAACATTTCCCTTTTGGCTTTTGGATGATGTGTCCTGCTTGGAGTAGTCATTTGAAGACAGTCCCTGGGTCAACAGCTAATTAAAGAGGAAAGGTAGCAAGTTTGCAAGAGAAGCACCAGTAGGCATTAGAAAGACTTGCTCAACTTTTCACTGAATCCATGGCTTAGGAGATGGAAACAGACTCTGAAAGCTTTACTGATCACTGAGCATCTTCAGTTGAATTTCTGGCAAATACCTCAAATTCAACAGATCTAAAAACCAGCTAATCTCTTTTCTCCAATTAGTCCCCTCTTTGGACTTTCCTATTTCTGACAGTCCCTAAGTATCCCAACTCAGAAGTCATCTTGGTGCCCTCCTCATTTTCCTCCCACATCTCACCAGAAACTGACATTCGTTACTCTCTTCATAATCTCCTTGTGTGCTGCCACTTCCCTATCCTGGATCCTCATCCTTCAAACCTGAATTGTCCCTAGAGCCATCTCCATTTATCTTCTGGTTGCTACTCTTGATAACCTAATCCTGGAGGAAAAATCTCATGCCTCTGCCCCCTCCCATTACTATGTAGAAACATGAAACCAGGTATCAACTTCTAATCCTTAGAGCTCTCATGCAACCAGAAGACAAAACAAATTTACAAATCAAATACAAACAAAAGCATAAAACCAATAAAATACAAATTAACATTTGTTCTTTGACTGTTCTACTGTTCACCCCATAGTTGTGGCACCAATGACCTACTGGAAATTCTGTGTGCCTGTACTACCATGGGCACTGATGGCCAATGATCCCACCATTTTCTTCTACTGGAACATTTACAAAACCATAATTAGTATAGTCAATCACCAGGAAATTGGTCTTCATTTGACATAGATGCATGATTTACATATTAATTCCTCCTCTAATCTTTTCTCTTCAGCTTGTGACAAAGTAATTTGGTACCCTAAATACAGATGCAGATATGGTCAACGAAACCATGACATCATATAGGAATACACACGAATAAATCATCATCCACATAACTCTGAATTGTCTTATATTAAAATTTTAGATAGGGGTGTCTGGGTGGCTGAATTGGTTAAGTATCCAAGTCTTGGTTTCAGGTCAGGTCATGATCTCATGGTTTGTGGGATTGAGCCCTGTATTGGACTCTGCGCTGACAGCACAGAGTCTGGTTGGGATTCTCTCTCCCCACTCCTCTCTCTGCCCCTCCCTCAGTCATGCTCATGCACATGTGCTGTCTCTCAAAATAAATAAATTTATAAATAAATAAAGATGTAAATATTCATAGCAACATTATTCACAAGAAAAAAGAAGCAACACAAGTGGAATGGATAAACAAAATGTGGTATGTACATACAAATGGAATATTATTCAGGCTTACAAAGTAAGGGAATTCTTTATATTATAGGGAAAGGACAGTCTCTTCAATAAATGGTGCTGGGAAACTGACAGCTACATGAAAAAGAATGAAACTGGGCCACTTTCTTACACCAGACACAAAAAATAAACTCAAAATGAATTAAAGACCTAAATGTGAGACTTGAAACCATAAAACTCATAGAAGAAAACATAGGCAATAATTTCTCTGACATCATCCATAGAAACATTATTCTAGATATTTCTCCTTGGGTAAAGGAAGCAAAAGCAAAAATTAACTATTGGGACTACACCAGAAAAAAAGCTTTTGCACAGCTGAAGGAAACCATCAACAAAACAAATGAAAGAATACAGAATGACAGAAGATATTTGCAAATGATATATTCGATAAGGGCCTAATACCTAAACATATAAAGAACTTATATAACTCAACATCAAAAAAATAAATAATCCTTTTAAAAAATGGGCAGAGGACCTAGACATTTTTCCAAAGATAACAAACAGATGGTGAATAGACACGTGAAAAGATGCTCAATATCAATAATCATTAGGGAACTGAAAACCAAAACCAAAATGAGAGATACATTTATATCTATCAGAATGGTTAGAATCCCAAAGATAAGAAATAACAAGTTGGTGAGGATGTAGAGAAAAAGGAATCCTTGTTCCTGCTGGTGAGGATGTAAATTGGTACAGTCATTGTGGAATAGAGTATGGAGGTTCCTCAAAAAATTAAAAATAGAAATACTATATGATCCAGTAATTCCCTTGGTATTTACCCAGGGAAAGTGAAAACACTAATTTGAGAAGATATCTGCATGCCTATGTTCATTGCAGCATCATTTATAATAGCCAAGATATGGAAACAACCCAAGTGTGCACAGATATAGATGAATGGATAAAGATGTGAGATGTGTATGTATATATTACACACAAACACATACTCATATACACAGTGGAATATTACTCACCCATCAAAAGGATGAGATCTGGCCATTTGTGACAACACGGATGGACCTAGAGGGTATGATGCTAAGTGAAATAAGTCAGTCAGAGAAAGGCAAATTCCACATGATTTCACTTCTATGTGGAATCTAAAAAACAAAATGAATAAATGAAAACCAGAAACAGACCCAGGAACACAGAGAACTAACTAATGGTTGTCAGAGGGGAGAGAGGGGGGATGGGTAAATGGGTGAAGGAGAGGGGCAGGTCCAGGCTTCTAGTTACAGAATGAATAAGTCACAGAGATAAAAGGTACAATATAGGGTATTGTGATAGTGTTGTGTGATGACAGACGGTAGCGACACCTGTGGTGAGCACCGCATAATGTGTTGACTTGTTGAATCACTATGATGTACACCTGAAACTAATGTGACATTGTATTAACTATACTTTAATTTTTCTTAAAAAGGAGGGAAGTTCTTGACCCATGGATGAATCTTGAGAATATCATGCTAGGTGAAATAATCACATATACTGTGATTCCACTTATATGAGGTACTTAGAGTAATCAAATTCATAGAAACAAAAAGTAGAATGGTGCTTACCAGGGGTTGGGGCAGGCTGAAAGAAGGATTAGGCTTACTAGGCACAGAGTTACAAGTTTTGCAAGATGCAAAGAACTCTGTGGTGGTGGTTGTCCAAGGTAAATGTACTTTACACCATTTACTTTTATTTTTATTGTTACTATTACTATTTTTAAATATTTGCTTTTGAGAGAGAGAAAGAGCACATGAGCAGGGCAGGGGGAGAGACAGGGGGAAGCAGAGGATCTGAAGCAGGCTCCGGGCTCTGTGCTGACAGCAGAGAGTCCAACTCGGGGCTTGAACTCGCGAACCATGAGTTCATGACCTGAACCGAAGTTGGACACTTAACCCACTGAACCACCTAGGTGCTCCTGTACCTTACACTATTAAACTACGCACTTAAAAATAGTTAAGATGGTAAATTTTATGTTATGTGTACTTTGCCACAATTTAAAAAATGTTTAATATTATCATCAGGTGAAAGACCCAGATTTTTAAGTGCTGGTAGAGAGCTCACGGGCTCTGAATATTTTTGTAGACCATCCCTCCCCTCTTCCCTGAAGTCCATACTGCTTTTATCCCTTCTCCACCCTATACCTCCAGCCTAGAATCCCAAGAGTGACCTTACTCTGACTCCTCACTACACTTCACTGTTCTCTCTCAACTCTCAATGACAACCTACAGCCCCAGGTAACTGGGGTCCACCAAACTTGACCCACATTCTCACTTTGTTTTGGCTTATGCCTTTCCCCAGCTGAAAAACACTCTTCCTTCTGCTTGTATTATCCAATCCTTCCATTCATTAAGTTCCTTCTCACAGTGGAACAACCCCAGACTACAAGGACTTCTCTCAATATCAAAGGGTGTCAGTACTCTTCATTTAGAATTAGTCACATTCTAAATGTATCACTTACTCTTTCAATCACTCAACATTGAGCATGTGTCATACACATGACAATGTGCTAGACCCTGAATCAAATGCTAGGTCTTCTGTCTTCTGCTTTTTAAAAAAAATGTTTATTTTTGAGAGAGAGAGAGAGCAAGTAGGGGAGGGGCAGAGAGAGAGAGAGAGAGAGAGGGGGGCAGAGAGAGAGAGAGAGAGAGAGACAGAGACAGAGACAGAGACAGAGACAGAATCTGAAGCAGCCTCCAGGCTCTGAGCTGTAAGCTCAGAGCCCAAGGCAGGGCTCTAACTCAGGAACTGTGAGATCATGACTTGAATTGAAGTCAGCTGCTTAACTGACTGAGCCCCACCCCCACCCCCCCACCCCGCCCCAGGCTCCCCTTCTGCTTTTTTTTTTTAAGTTTGAGAGAGACAGCGCACAGGAGCAGTGATTGGGGAGGGGCAGAGAGAGAGACAGAGAAAAGGAGAATCCCAAGCAGGCTCCATACTGTCAGTGCTGAGCCCGATGCGGTGCTTGAACCCACAAACCTCGAAATCATGACCTGAGCCGAAATTAAGAGTCAGAAGCTTAACTAACTAGGCCACCCAGGCACCCCTTCTGCTTTTTCTCTCTCTCATGGCCTCTTACACATTTAACAATGTTTACTGCAGCAGTTTGGATGATTTAATGGCCTATACTATCTTATTCCACATATGGACAGCAGATTTTAAACTACTGGAATCAAGAATAGTGTAAACTCAGGACTCGCCTGAAGCAACAGGATGTTTTGTTGGTGACGGTAGGGTTTTTTTCTAGCAATCTTACAAAGCAGCTGTCAGTTCGGGAGCCTGGGTGGTTCAGTGGGTTAACTGTCCAACTTCAGCTCAGGTCATGATCTCACGGTCCATGAGTTCAAGCCCCGTGTCAGGCTCTGTGCTGACAGCTCAGAGCCTGGAGCCTGCCTCAGATCCCATGTCTCCCTCTCTCTCTATTCCTCCCCACTCATGCTCTAACTCTCTCTTAAAAATAAATAAATGTTAAAAAAAAAAAAAAAACCCAAAGCAGCTGTCAGTACAATAAAGGTTTGAGGACTGAGTTCAACAGGGATTATGTAGTAGGAGATTCTAGTCCTTGTTATTGGAAGTTTCCATGATGATAACAGTAATGTCATTTGGTCATGAATGCCTGTGATGACAGCATCAAAAACATGCTATCCCCAAAGTTCCCCTTAAATATGACTTGCCTAACAGACATCTGCACAAACACAAATAACTTTATTCACATGTTAGAACAGTGTTTGAGTAGATAGTGTTTTAAGGACACTTAATACAATACATTTCTTGAACTCAGATTCGAGTTAAAAAAAAACTATATTCAAGCTCTGGGTATTTTACTTAAAAATTTTGCATGTAGCCCACTTGTTTCTGCACAAAGGTAAAATACTATCTGTATTTGCTTAATTCCCCATACTTTGCCATTTCATCATGATCTTGTACCCCCAGTCATTTCATTGTTCATCTAAGTTTACATTTCATTTACCCACACTTTTCTGAGCTAATTTTCTCTCTTTATGTTCTAAAGGGTAGCTTTGAGGTTTCGGGTATTCCTTCCCAAGGTCCACAACAATTACCTCCCTAGAAAATGTCACTCCTTTTAAAGGTCTTCTGTGGTTTTCAACAGCTGATTGACTTCTGGTGACAGGTATGGGTGGTTTTTGCAAATCATCATCCTGCAAGAGAATGGGGCAACAGTCAAATGCTTAATTTACGAAAGCAACAAGCCCTTCTTTAAAACACCTAAGTTTAGGGGCGCCTGGGTGGCGCAGTCGGTTAAGTGTCCGACTTCAGCCAGGTCACGATCTCGTGGTTCGTGAGTTTGAGCCCCGCATCGGGCTCTGGGCTGATGGCTCAGAGTCTGGAGCCTGTTTCCGATTCTGTGTCTCCCTCTCTCTCTGCCCCTCCCCTGTTCATGATCTGTCTCTCTCTGTCCCAAAAATAAAAATAAAATAAAAAACGTTGAAAAAAAAATTAAAAAAAAAAAACACCTAAGTTTATATTTTTAATTTAATTTATATTTTAAATTAAATATAGAAGCATTGTTCGTGAGAAACAGAAGAAGTGTTTCTAAGTGATACAGGAAAGCAGCGGTAATCCATCATGATCTCATTTTCGTATTTCTATGGTTACAAAGGAGCCCCCTGCACTGTCATTCTGCCTCTGGGCTTAGGCCTTGTGTAAGGGAAGATGTGAACTGTCCCTATCAGGGAGCCCCAACAGGGAGCTCGAGAAGGTGCAGGGGTGATTGTATGCTGTTGTATAAGGAGCCTGGAACCAAAACGGGGGCATGGGGCCTGGTCCTGAGCTTGGCTATGGGGGAAGAATGACCTTGAGCAATTCATCTCATTTTCTCAAGGGCTGGATCCCTAGATGATCTCCAAGGACTCCTCCAGCTCTGAGATCTTAGGATTCTGGGGAAAGCACAATGAAGGGGAACTATTAGGAACAACACAAATGTAAGAGTAAAGAATGGGAAAGTGTCTAGATTTGGCACGTATGACTGGTTTAATAACACAGACTGATGAGCTAAGAAGATGGTTTGGATGACTGCAGACACGATGCTCCTTTCAGGTAAAAACTTAAGTTGCAGGCAAAGCCATATCATTGGACCCAGCCAAGTCATTTACCACCTTTTCAATTAAACAAATTCTAAACGGCCCCTTGAGAGTAGAAAAGTCCGTCACCTCTTGACCATTTCCTTCAGCATTCTTAGGTTCTTGCTTCTCTCTTACTATGTCCTCCCCCTCTTCTTCCATGTTTTCTTTCTCTTCTAAGGGTGTGATCAATGCTTCTTTACTCCGTCTCTGGACAAGAATGCCAGGCCTCACGGGTGCGTCCAAGTCTATGATTTGTGTCAGGAGAGTCCTAGATAATCAATCAGCAGGATTTTTAGAAATTCAGGCGTGTTAGCCACCATTGCTATACCCCAAAATGACTTTCTACAACATTCTACAATACAGACTTACTTTTCTTGGTCTCTTGAAATGTTCGCCTCCACATTAGCAGCTAAACAACCTTCACCTCCATTACCATCTGCACAAGGGCGTTTTTCTGTCTGTACATCTTTCTTGCTTTGGAAACTGAAAATGAATAAGCAAAAAAATTCAGAAAAAGGAGAATGGCCTCGAATTGAATGCTTGGCATAGAACATCACTTTTAAACAGGAAATTAGATTTCCTAAAATTCCTAAATGGACAAAGTAGGTAGCTATGGCGTTACTGGCTCTATCATAAATTGACTTAGATAATTTCTAGATACATTTGCTAGCATGACTTGAAATCTGATCCCAATTTATCAGCATGGATTTATACCATTTATATAAAAAAACCACCAATAAAAGGAGGATGCAAATGAAGCAAATTAGAAGGAGGATGAAGAAAGTGATTGCGGTGATTTCAAAGGCCAGAGGATTAGCCAGAAGACTCATCTACTCCCACAGTCACAGATCATGCAATATTCTTTTCCAGCTTAGTTTGAATGTAGTTCTCTTGTTCTTTACGTTTTCTAGAAACAGAAGAACACAAGGCTATTTTCATTGTTGTCCTTTTGATCCACTTCATAAAAGATGCTCTGCTTGTTTCAATGAAGTTGACTCACACTGGCTAATTTCTCTCCATAAATATGGTGGGGGCTCAGGTGGTTGGAGGGGAGACTGAGCTGGGACACGTGGGATCGGCTCAGCTCACCTCCCCTCACCCCAAAAACTATCAAGAATCCAGAGGAGAGGAATTGGAGCAGCTGGAGCCAAGCCCAGCTCCCCATTCTTTTCTCTTCAGTGACATCATAGAATCATGGAACCGTTCAGTTAGCAGGACCAGAGTGCCAGCCCAACCCTGCCCATCACCAGAGTCAGGAGAACTACGAAACTCTCCTCTGGGCTGCTATCTGTCCTCTCCTCTCAGAGGGCTGAGGTGGAGGCCATGTGGCACCACCATGACTACTCTTTGCATAAGGATTTTCTTTCTGCTCTCTGAACACCAGCTTTCCTTTCTTAACCCGAGCCTGTTTCTCTTATGCTTCTTTCAGAGACAATGAATAATCAGTCCACTTCCTTCTTATAAAATCCCTCTGTAGAGTAATCTACTTACCTCCTAATGGGTGCTTTCCAGGCTAAATAGCCTATATCTTTCTAATCTCACATCCCTGGACCTACTTTCTGGACAAATAAGCAAACTGGCACCTCTAGTAGCTATGGCTGAGGAAGCAGGAGCAGAGCAAGATGATCAGAGTCATGATGATCCTGCCCCCAACCTCACTTCAGGTGAGTGAGTGATGCCCACAACGGAGCAGAGCTAGGGTTTTCTGAGAAGCAAAGGAAGGTACAAAGGAATATGGCAGGTACTGCCAACCACATCTAAAAGAGTCAGAAAATGAGCCCTTGGGGGTCTCTGGGCTGTAGTAACACTGGCTCTCCTTCAGAAGGGCGAGGACTACGGTTTTTTTTAATCACTGGATACTGCACCAAATCAGAATCTGCAAAGCCTACAAATGTTGAATGGATGGGTCTGTGCGGCAGGTGTGGTATGTATGTATGTGGTGTGTGTGTAAGTACAAGTAGAGCTTGTTGGAGGGTTCAGGCCAACCCTGATTTCTAGAACATGGGGACATCTAGGCCACTCCTGGCAGAGTCAGAATTCACAGATGCTTCCTGCAGCAAGGCTCCCAGATAAAGACTCAGAGCCCATATCACTCTCCTTCCTCTACACTGCTGCCAGACTGAAACTTTAAGAGCCCAAATCTTCCCATGTCTCATGTACACATAAAGGATTTTCCTGGGAGATGGGACTATTTTTGATCTACTGTTAGTTACACACATTTAGACTTATGTAAAAACCCATCAAACTGTATCCTTAAGACTAGTGTGCCTTGTGTCATCTACTGTGTGGATACCACATGGAATAGAAAGTAAAAAGGGGCCCCATTCCTACACTGGGCTTGAATGTATGTGGTGCCATGAGCAGTGCTGGACCAGAGGGCACTGATGCTAGTTGGTCCTGCCTCCAAGACTTTGTACCAGATATAGTCTGAGACCAGAGACCTTTAGCAACAAGTTAGGGCTAGTAAGACTATCATAAACATTTTCCTTCATTGAATGTAACTTGGAAATCGATGTTAAATTTATATATATAGTTAACATAATTCTGAAAAGTGTAAGGTTATCCAACTTTGTCCATAAATCACATTTTTAAGTACACTGGACTAGAAGTTTCTGATGTCATGATACTCGAAGATGGATTCCAGAACCTAACCCAGGGCACCTTGCACATGGGTGTGTGCTCAAAAATTACACATGGTGGGGGGCGCCTGGGTGGCGCAGTCGGTTAAGTGTCCGACTTCAGCTCAGGTCACGATCTCGCGGTCCCGTGAGTTCGAGCCCCGCATCGGGCTCTGGGCTGATGGCTCAGAGCCTGGAGCCTGTTTCCGATTCTGTGTCTCCCTCTCTCTCTGCCCCTCCCCCGTTCATGCTCTGTCTCTCTCTGTCCCAAAAATAAATAAACGTTGAAAAAAAAATTTAAAAAAAAATTACACATGGTGGGAAATTACTACCAATTCTACAGAAATTTAAAAATATTCTAAGAGAGTATTATGAAAATTGTATGCTGACAAATTGAATAATCCAGATGAAATGGAAAAATTCCTAGAAAAACAATCAGACAGAATTGTGAAGATATAGAAAATCTGAATAGAAATATAATAATGAGACTGAATCAATAATCAAAACCTTTGAACAAAGAAAAGCCCTGAACCAGATGGCTTCACTGGAGAATTCTATTAAACATTTAAAGATGAACTAACCAATCTCTTTCAAACTCTTCCAAACAATTGAAGAAAAGGGAATACTACCTAACTCATTGCATGAGGCCAGCATTATCCTGATACCAAAGCCAAAGACAATACAAGAAAAGAAACATAAAGACTGATCTCCCTTATGAACACTGAAGCAGAAATCCTCAATAAAGTACTAGCAAACTGAATTTAGCAGCATATTGAAAGGATTATGCCACAACATAGTGGAATTTATTCCTGGAATGCAAGGATGGCTTAACAGAAAAATCAACGTAATATACCACATTAACAGAATGAAGGGGAGAAAAATACATGATCATCTCAATTGATTCAGGAAAGGCATCTGATATAATTTAACATCCTTTTCATGATGAAAAACACTAAAAAAATTAGGAATAGAGCCTACTGCAACATAATAGAGCCCATATATAGGAACCCCTATATATAGGAACCCATATATAGGAACAGCTAACATCATACTCAGTGGTGAGAAAGTATTTGCAAATCACATATCTGATAATGGATTAATATCCACAATAAATAAAGAACTCCTACAACTCAACAATAACAAAAAAACCCAATTCAAAAATGGGTAAAGGACTTGAATAGACATTTCTCCAAAGAAGATATGCAAATGGACAATAAGCACATGAAAAGATGCTCAACATCACTAATCATTAAGGAACAAATCAAAATTGCAATGAAATAACCACTACACCGATTAGTAAAGCTATTACTTAAAAAAAAGAAAAGAAAAAAAATAACAAGTGTTAGTAAGAATGTGAAGTTGGAACCCTTGTGAATTGTTGGTGGGAATGTGAAAGGTACAGTCACCATGGGAAAAATATGGCACTTCCTCAGAAAATTAAATATAGAGTTCCATATGATCCAGCAACTTCACTTCTGGGTATATTCACGAGAGAAGGAAAGCAGGGACTGGAACAGATATATTTGTACACCCATGTTCACAGCACCATTATTCATAATAGCCAAGCAAGGGCAGCGGGGGGGGGGGGGGGGGCGGGCAGAGAGAGAGAGAGAGAGAGAGAGAGAAAAAGAATCCCAAGCAGGCTCCACATCATCGGCACAGAGCCCAACTTGGGGCTTGAACTCACAAACCATGAAATCATGACTTGAGCCAAAACCCATTGAGCCTCCCAGGTGCCCCCCACCCCGGGAGACTTTTTGACCTTGTGATTCCAACCCAGGGAAGAAGTAAGAGGACATTCCATCTCACCTCAGAAGAGCAAGTTTCCCCCAGGGTGTGTACAGACCAAGCCTTTTGCACATTACATTGGTCCCACCCCTGTGACAACCCAGCACCCTTAACAAGAAGTGGGAACCATTATCAAGAGGCAAATAGGGAACTTCCTTTGGTGTTTTATTTTGGAAGCTTGAGCTTGAAAGGATGAGAGCACTATCTCTTTCTGGGGATGCTGCTGTGGGAGGTGAAGCCAAGCCCACCTCTGCTGTCTGTCTAACTGGAACATGAGTGGTTTTTCAATTGATTTTGTTCAGCCAGTAAGCTTTTTGCTTTTATCTCTTTTAAAAGACATAATTTGCTCTAATCATTTGTACGGTTATTGTTATTTACATATTTTATTTTAATCTGTTTTAGTTTTTACTTGCTTTCCTCAACCTCTGTACTCATAGCCTTTGATCTAAACATTTTCTGATAAAACATTAGAAATTTTCTAGGGCAGAGCTTCTCTATCTGTAGCAAAGAAGCAGGTTTCAATTTTTTTTCTTCCAATCCACTGAGGACCAATACTTGCGCAAAACAGAATTATTAGAGTGATCATATGTTTGGATGTTACAGCAATGTAAAATAGTTATTAAAAGTTTCTAGGTATTTACTTTCAATTTCTGTATTGTGTTGCAGACCAGTGGCAATTTAATGACAAATACCTACCCAGAGATTACACCTGGATTAACACTGATTGAACAACCATTTGTTTAAAAATTTTTTTTTCAGTGTTTATTTATTTTTGACAGACAAAGACAGAGTGCGGCAGGGAAGGTGTAGAGAGAGACGGAGACACAGAGTCCGAGGCAGGCTCCAGGCTCTGAGCTGTCAGCACAGAGCCCAACGCGGGGCTCGAACTCACGGAGAGCGAGCTCATGACCTGAGCCAAAATCAGACACTTAACTGAGTGAGCGACCCAGGCATCCCAGTAACTGTTTTAAATAACATTTGTGTTGGGGCACCTGGGTGGTTCAGTCAGTGAAGAGGCCAGCTTCAGCTCAGGTCATGATCTTGTAGTTCATGAGTTTGAGCCCTACGTCAGGCTCTGTGCTGACAGCTCAGAGCCTGGAGCCTGCTTCATATTCTGTGTCTCCCTCTCCCTCTGCTTCTTGCCTGCTCATGCTGTCTCTGTCTCTCAAAAATAAATAAACATTAATAAATAAATAAATAAATAAATAAATAAATAAATAAATTTGTGTTTTTTGCAGAAAATTTGGAAAATGCCAAAAAAAAAAAAAAAAAGGAAAATAAAATCTGATGTAATTCCAACATCTAGAAGTAAAAACTATTGAAATATACTGGCATTTTGTATGACATATACTGACAGTTGTACAGCCCCCTTCAGTATAATTTTAGAATATTTTTATCATCCCCAAACGAAGTCCCTTACCCATTAACAGTCAGACCCCAGTCTCTGGCAACCACTAACTATTGCCTTTTTTTTTCTTTTTAAGATTTTATTTAAAAAAAAATTTTTTTTAACATTTATTTATTTTTGAGACAGAGAGAGACACAGTATGAACGGGGGAGGGGCAGAGAGAGAGGGAGTCACAGAATCGGAAGCAGGCTCCAGGCTCTGAGCCATCAGCCCAGAGCCCGACGCGGGGCTCAAACTCACGGACCGCGAGATCGTGACCTGGGCTGAAGTCGGACGCTTAACCGACTGAGCCACCCAGGCGCCCCTAAGATTTTATTTTTAAGTAATCTCTACACCCAACATGGGGCTCAAATTCACAACCCCGAGATCAAGACTCTCATGCTCCACCGACTGAGCCAGCACATGGCCCCCTGATCTATTTTGTTTCTATTGATTTGCCTATTCTCAATATTCAAAATAAATGGAATCATACAATATGTGGCCTTTTATGTCTGGCCTCTTTCAGCTTAGCATAATGTTTTCAAGATTCATCCATGTTGTAGCATTAACAGTACACCATTCCTTTTCATTGCCAAATAATGTATTTTATGAATATATCAAATTTTGTTTTATCCATTATCAGTTGATAAACATTTGGATTGTTTCTACTGTAGCTATTGTGAATAATGCTGCTCTGAACATTCATGTGTATGTTTTTACAGAGACATAAGTTTTCATTTCTTTTGGATATATATGAAAGTATATATGTACGACTCAGGATTACTGAGTCATATGGTTAAGTCTATGTTTAACATTTTGAGGAAACACATGTGTATTTTTATAACTTAAAAAAATTAGAATCACTATATATGTACTTTGTTAAACTTACCATTTTTATTATAAACATTTCCCCAATGTCTTCTGATAATCTTCAAAAAGATGATTTTTTTCTTAGGGGCACCCGGGTGGCTCAGTCGGTTAGTGTCTGACTTCTGATTTCTGCTCAGGTCAGAATCTCACAGGTTCATGAGTTCCAGCCCTGCAAAGGGCTCTGCGCTAACAGTGCACAGCCTGCTTGAGATTCTCTCTCTCTCCTTCTCTCTCTGCTCCTCCCCCACTTGCACTCGCTCCCTCTCTCTCAAAATAAATAAATAAACTAACAAAATTTTTTTAAAAGATGATTTTTTTAAATACATACACATTTCCCCAATTTATAAAAGCGTTACAATTATTTTCGTATTACTGGACATCTTACTGCCTTTATAAATAGCATCGATGGTCATATTTATACATAAATATGTAGATTAAACTCTGATATTAAAATACTAATTTTTTATTTGCAAAAGTTTATTGGCTTCTGGCTCTTTATATCTCATCCATTTGTTTCACTGTTTTTGGGCTCCAAATATCTTTTGTTTTGATTTATTACTTTTAACTTCTATTTATTCCCTTTTTTTTTTATACCTTATTTCTAATTTCTTGGCTTTACTCTTCTATTAATCTTAGTTGAGGCAAAAGCAATTTCTGCTTTAGGTTTATAAAACTGTTAAAAAACCACTTTGATTTTGGGGGGTGGGTGTGCTCAGCCAGTTAAGCGCCCAGCTCTTGATTTTGGCTCAGGTCACGATCTCACAGTGAACCCCACACTGGGCTCTGTGCTGTCAGCACAGAGACAGCACAGAGCCTGCTTGGGATTCTCCCTCTTCCTCTCTCTCTGCTCCTCCCCTTGCTTGCACTCTTTCTCAAAATAAATGGATGAACATTAAAAAAAAAAAAAGCTTTGATTTTTTAAAACAATTTGTCTTATTAACTTGTAAAAGGGGAATCATAATCATCTGAAGAGCCCAACAGTCTTGTTTCTTTGTTTGTTTCCTTTGGGGAGGCGAAAATGTCAGAACAAAACATACCTTGGTGATGTGACTTAAATTTTAAGAAACATGTTTTGGGGCGCCTGGGTGGTGCAGTCAGTTAAGTGTCAGACTCTTGATTTTGGCTCAGGTCATGACCTCTTGGTCATGAGATGGAGCCCTGTTGAGCGTGGAGCCTGCTTGAAAATCTCTCTCTTCCTCTGTCCCTTTCCCTCACTCATGTGGGCTCTCTTTCTGAAAAGAAAAAAAGAAAGAAACATCTTTCAGAAAAAAAGAACTATTTCTTATAAAAGCATTTTTCCCCTGATTTTAAGCAATTGTCTTAGGCCTAGAAGTTAAAGTTTCTCTTGCAGATGTCAAGTCATTCTGATCACAAGAGCCTTTACTACTCTGTTTGAATGAAAAGAAACCCCAGAATCACAACTCTGTCATTTGAGCAATTTAATTTTAGTAGGAACTTACTTAAATTTGATTAATAACTTTTAATTTTTCTGTTACCTTTTCAACCTCAAAGCACAAATGTTCACAGCACATCATCGATAAGCCAATGCTCAGAGAGATGTTCTCCTCTCTGTATAAAATTCTGGTCGGTATTGGGCAAAAACACATACTAGTTTCAGTAGCCTTCTTAAAGAACATTTTTAGAGGGGCACCTGGGTGGCTCAGTTGCTTAAGTGTCCAACTTCAGCTCAGGTCATGATCTCATGGTCCATGAGTTTGAGCCCTGTGTCGGGCTCTGTGCTGACAGCTCAGAGCCTGGAGCCTGCTTCAGATTCTGTGTCTCCCTCTCTCTGTCTGCCCCTCTCCCACTTGCGCTCTCTTTCTCTCTCTCTCAAAAATAAATAAAACATTTTTAAAAATAAAGAATATTTTTAGATTTGCAGAAAATTTGAGAAGATAGTACAGAGAGTTCTCATATACCTCACACCCAGTTGATAATTAACACATTACCTTAGTATGGTACATTGGTTATTATTAATGAAGCAGTATCAATACATTATTATGAACTAAAGTCCATAGTTAATTCAGATTTCCTTAGTTTTTCATACTTTTTATCTAATGTCTTTTTCTAGTCCAAGATTCTATGCAGGATATTTCATTACAATCAGTTGTCTTGTTTCCTTTGATTCTTCTTGGCTATGAGTTTCTCAGACTTTTGATGACCTAAACAGTTTTTAGGAGCACTAATCAGGTATGCTGTATATCCTGTAGGATGACCCACTACTGGAATTTGAGAGACACATTTTTTTTTATTCCACATTTTCTTTAAAGTAAAGGAACACACATATTTAAAATTTTTAATTCCATATCTTCTACCTTTCCACTATTGATTTACTCAAACGTTTTAAACCATCTTCCTCCTCTTTTTCTTCACCTATGTTTTTCCTTTATTTATAGTGATGTTTGGTAATGTTTGATAAACAGCACAGTCAGTCTACAGTGGTAGCTATAAGAAGAAAGCCCACCCTACAAACAAGGGGTTAATAGCATCCCTATCTTATACATTCCAACCCATCTCTATACCCTGTCATTCTACCCCTAGTCTTTAAAGCACAGCTTTCTGAAACCTCACTCTGGGGGAATGGGAAGCCTCCACTTTGTACAGACCCCAAAACAGATTCACCCTCAAATCCTAGATCTCTAATCTAAAAATGGGAGAAGTTTCATGGTTTAAAATTCATGGTCTTCGAAAGACTGAATCATTGGATCTGGGGCAAACTAGGACAGTATGACCTTTGCTAAAATGCCCTTAGGCTTATTTTGTGGAGATCAAGTTGGTGTTGGACTTTGTGATGGTTTTACTTTTTTGATACCCCTTCTATCTCCTTGAGTGTGAACGAGACCTAGTGAATCACTTCTAGCAAATGAAGTGTAGCAGAAGCGAGGACCTGTGAGCTCTGAGAGTAGGTGATAAAATGCATTATGACTTCCTCTTTGCCTCTTCTCTTGGATTGCCTGCTTTGGGGAAAGCCAGCTGCCATGTTGTGGGAACAGTGAAGCAGCCTATGGATGGGGCCATGTAATGAGGAACTGAATCTTCCTTCCAATCATTAGCAAGGGAAAAAGCTTCTTGCCAATATTCCTATGAGTAGCCTTAGAAACTGATCTTCCTTCAACTGAGCCTTCAGATTACTGTAGACCAACATCTTGACTGCAACCTCCAGAGAGACAGAATCACCAAGTTAAACCATTCCTGAAATCCTGACTCACAGAAACTATGAGATAATGTTTCTATTAAGCTGCTACATTTGGGATCATTTGTTATGCAGCAATAGCCTGTGTTGTTTATATTTTTTATTTCCTGTATGATGTTTTGATACCTTGAAAACCTTCCTGGCTGGGGAGACTACCTATCCTGAGGCTAGCCAATTCTTAGAGACAGCAAAGGACTCAGCTGGGAGCATGTCTTTCATTTGCAAGCTAACCAATCCAGAGCCATACCTCGCCTTGATCATCCCAGGGCCGGGCACTAAGCAACAAGAAACCATCCCTATAGCTTAGAGCCCATAGAAACTGTTCAGATTATGGGCGCCTGAGTGGCTCAGTTGGTTAAGTGTCTGACTCTTGATTTCAGCTTAGGTGATGATCTCATGGTTTCATGGGTTGGAGCCCTGCATCAGGTTCTGTGCTGACCATGCGAGGAGTCTGCTTAGGATTCTCAGTCTCTCTCTCTCTCTGCCCCCCTTCCCTGCCTGTGCTCTCTCTAAAAATAAATAACTACATATATATATATATATATATATATATATATATATATATAAGAAATTGTTCAGATTAGCCAATGCTAAGCTGTTTACTCTGCCCTGCCTTGTTTTTCCTACAGAAACTTTGGTAAAGTCTATGGCCTCAGCTCTCCCCTCACTCTTGTCCCTTTTGCCTCTTAAGGGACACTGGCGCTTTCCCGTGTGACCCTGCATGGTGTGCTCTGTCTCCTGAGTCTCCAGGACTTGTGAGTATAATAAACATTGTTTTCCTGAGCCTTTCCTGTCTTTTCTTCTGTAGCCACACCTGACTGACTTCACTTAATAGAACCCAGAACATAGCTTTGGTGATGGAATATGTGGAAGGAGGACCAACAAGACTCTGTAGCGAGTAGTGATCTGTCTCCAAGTGGATCTGTCCAGGTGGGTCCATTTTCTCTCTCAACATCACAAGATGATCCTTTCAATATGTGACTCACCATGGCTTTCATTTATTGTAAAGATCACTAAGGTACCTTTAAGAATTAGGGTTCTTATGAATGGGGGTTTATGTATTAAAGTTGGCTATGCTTTTCTTGGAGGTGCTCTTAATATGTTCAGAAAACCAAGACCTCTCTAGAACCTAAAAGAAAAAAGATGCCTGATGTACCTCCATCCCAAGAGTCTTACATCTCCTGAGGCCCAGAACTTAGGTCAAAGGAATGTGGCTAAGTTTTAGTTTTTTCACTCTTGGCAGAACTAAGAGCTAAGGACAACCTAATCTACCCTTAACACCTGCCCCTAAGGAATGCCCATGCCTTGCTATAGCATTCTTCCTGGGATCCCTAGCAGGACCCAGTACTGTGCAACCTGACCCTATCTCCTACTTAGTGTCAGGAAAGCACATCACCTCCAACTCTGGCCCAAGAGGGGCTGGACTCTAAGCCACTCACCCAGTGACTTAAATCTGCCTTCATGAAAATTACCCTTGAAAATTATCTGGCTGCCCCATTGGAAAGCCCAACCACTTGGCCCACAAAGTCCACAGGCCCCTATTTCCAGGAATCAGTTGCACATGCTCTACTTTGGACCAGTGCAGCCTCACACGGGCTAAGATAGATGGAAGGACTAAAGCTTTCATTTGTATTTTTTTTCTTTTTTGTTTTTTAGTTCTGGAGACATCTTTCATAGATACTTTCATAGGCAACTCAAGCAGCTGTGGACTTGGGCTTTGGCACACACAGTGGTCTGTGGGAAGCATTACTATAGTACCCAGGACTGTGGAAACCATGACATGAGGCATGCATTATGGACCTGAGACATCCACCCTCCTACCTGTTGGTTAAATTACTTGCTACCCCAGAGAAAACCGCACTCCCTCCCACAAAGAACCTTGTTCTTCATTAATACAGACCCAGGTGCCATATTGAGAGTTGGAGAAGAGACATGTTTGTTCTACACAGTGGTGTCCAATAAATCAGGGTGTTGTGGATACACTTTGTATCTGAAGCAATGCTTTCAAGTTATACCTGGGAGGGTCAGAGAGAGAAGGAGACACAGAATCGGAAGCAGGCTCCAGGCTCTGAGCCATCAGCCCAGAGCCTGACGTGGGGCTCGAACTCACGGACCGTGAGATTGTGACCTGAGCTGAAGTCGGACGCTTAACCGACTGAGCCACCCAGGCGCCCCGAAAATACATATTTTAAAAAGGTAAATAAGTTGCCCTTTATTCCAGCATCCAGAAATAGCCACTGCTAACAAAAGTATCCTTCCTACTTTCTTACACATATGCAACCAGAAGACAACAGTGCTTACCTGCCCAGAGGCTCACCCTCACCAGAGGGTGAGTTTGTCAACTACTGACTTTCTTACAGAGAAGTTGGTAGGAGAGGAACCCCTGCAAAAGAGAGGCTGCATGGTTCAGGCTCACGAGTGTGGTTCTGGGAATTATCTGGCTGTGAATCCCTGCTTTTCTACTGATTACCTGTGTGACCTTGGAGAAGTTACTTAACCTCTCTGTGTTTCACTGTCCTCACATCAAGGATGGAGATAATATCTGTACCCAAAGGATTGTTGTGAGATTTAAATGCACTAATATAGATGTGGTTGGAAAGGCATCTGGTACACGGAAAGTGGTCGACAATTTTGTTATTGCTATTGCTATTAAGAATTTAACCTAGTTTAATAGGGTAAAAGAAGATGGTAATTTCACAACACCTGCTGGTTCTCTGAGCAGCTGAGAGTGACAGGCTCATTGTCTGTGAAGGCTTTATTTCTTACCCACACATGGGCATCTTGGCGTGTGTGAGTGTGTGTGTGTGTGTGTGTGTGTGTGTGTGTGTGTGTGTGAAGATGTGCACTGGGAAGGATCAAAGATGGAGTGCTTTCTTTGAAAGGAGGAAGTAAAAGGTACATTTTAAGACAAGAAAGCAAGCCTAGCATCCCTGTAGAAGGGTTCTTTTTTTTCCTTTTCCTTGGCCTTTGGGAACCATCATATTTAGTATCCAATTTGAGGATCCTCCACCATATTGTAATTCCCTCTAGTTACCCCAAGCCTTCAGTAAACCCTTTACACAGAGCTGGTAGGGGACTTGGTCTGGACAGGAAAGGGTTTGGGTTCCTATCCTCCCTCCGTTCCCTGTTGCTTCTGTCGTGCTGGAGGGAGAGGCAGGGAAGCCAATACACCAAGAATAACATTTGCCAGCGTTTGAATTCTATTCCTTTAGTAAGTATTCAGATGATAAATACTCTCTCCCTTCTCTGTGTATTTCAAGAGAAATACATTGCTAAACGCTTCTTTCAGAAATTATATCCCTCCCTCTCTTTTCTCTCCTCCACTTTAACGTGGCCAGTCAGCAACTCTCATCCTCTCAAGTATAAAATTCCCCAAAAATGATTTCTTTAGAAAAATTTTTTTATTTTTATTTATTATTTTTTAGAGAGAGGGTGCGAGTTGGGGAGAGGGGCAGAGGTAGAGAGAGAGGGAATCTTAAGCAGACTCCAAACTCAGCACGGAGCCCGACTGGGGCTTGATCCTATGATCCTGGGATCATGACTTGAGCTGAAATCAAGAGTCAGACACTTGGGGCGCCTGGGTGGCTCAGTCAGTTAAGTGTGGGACTTCAGTTCAGGTCATGATCTCATGGTTCTGAGTTTGAGCCCTGCATCGGGCTCTGTGCTGACAGCGTAGAGCCCCCTTAGGGTCCTCTGTCTCTCTCTCTCTTTCTCTCTCTCTCTCTGTCCCTCTCCCACTTGTGCTCTTTCTTTCTCTCAAAAAGAAATAAACATTAAAAAAAAAAAAAAGTTGAACACTCAACCAAGCCACCCAGGCACCACCTCTACCCCTGATAATGATAATGATTTCTAATCTCTTTACCCTTATTATTTCCAAGGTTAGTTGTTTCTTAAATGGCATTTTGTTTGTCTTAAAATGCAAATAACCTCAGCTGAATTTTGAAAGCAAAGATTTGCATCCCCCACTTTTCTTACTGTGGTAGATTATGTATATGCACGCCACTCCTCCCACCAAGAGGGGAAGTCATTTCTCTTGCCCTTGAATCTGAGTCAACAAGTGACTTGCTTTGGCCAATAGAATATAACAGAAGAAATGCTGTGTCAATTCTGGCCTGGCCCTTTAGAGGCCTGTCAGCCTCTTCGTCCTCTCTCTTGGAACCCTGAAGCACCAGGGAAGAAGCCTTACCTTGCAGCTAGAGAGGCCCAGCTCCCACGAGGCACTGAACATGTGAATAAGGCCATCTTGGAAATTCCAGCCCAAGTAAGTGATCCTAGTTGTCTTAGTCTGTTTGGGATGCTTTAACAGAAATATCGTAGCTTATAAACAACAAACACTTATTTCTCATAGTTCTGGAAGTCCAAGATCATGGTGCTGGCAGATTTAATGGCTGGTGAAGGCCCTCTTCCTGGTTTAGAGACAGCTATCTTTTTGCTATGTCCTCATATGATAGAAGCAGGGAGAGAGAGCCCTCCTGGGCTTCTTTTATAAGGACACTAATCCTATTCATGAGGGCTCTGACCTTCTCATCTAATCACCCACAGGTCCCACCTCCTAATAGCATACCACAGGTGTTAGTATTTCAACATGAATTTTGGATGGCCACAAACAGACTACAGTACCAGCCTATGCCAAGTGGGACAAAACAACCACTTACCTGATTTAAGACAACCCATAGGGTCATAAAAGGTAATTACCAAACCCAGCTTCTTAACATATCAGAATTACAGGCTTTCTTCTATATCTGAATATATGCAAATCCCCTTTAAGATTTGCCTTTGGAGGGGCACCTGGGTGGCTCAGCTGGTTAAGTGACTCTTGATTTTGGCTCAGGTCATAACCTCAAATCTAGTCCCTCGTCAGGCTCCTCACTGAGTGTGAAACCTGCCTGGGATTCTTTCTCTCTCCCTTTCTCTCTGCCCCTCCCCTGCTCATGCTCTCTCTCTCTCAAAATAAATTAAAAAAAAAAAAAAAGAAAAGGAAAGAAGGGAACTCATGGTATTTGTTCAGATAAACAAAGGAAAGTATGACATTGAAGATTTGTAAATGGATCATGTTTGTTCACGAGGGTAATACACTAAGAATAATTTTTAAATTTTTAACCAAATATGTGAGAAGAGATTTTGTTTTGTTTTGATTTTTGTTTTGGCTTACAGATGGGCTGATTTCTTTATCTTTATAATTTATCACGTTCACAGTGGCTGTTTCTAGTGGGTGGGACTAACCCACCCACTAGAAATTCTGCTATACTTATTCTTTTCACTCTGACTTCTTCCTCAGTACCCCTTTTGCTATGGGCCCTTCAAGTTCACTGGATCATTGTCAGTAAGAGGGAGAGGACTCTTTAGAAGACTGACACCGATTTGCTTTTGGGCATGCATCCTCCAAAGATGTCTACAACTAAATATTGGCATTTTGACCAAGACAAGTCCTATCTGAGAAGGAATAATTTCTCACAGAGAATAAAAAGATGTTGTAAGTAACATTGCTCTATTCCAGCTGATTCTGTTTATTATGAACAAATGGGGCAAATTCAGTCACAACTTGCAGGGTATCCATAGTCAGACCAGGTAAGACACAGAATATTTCCTATAATTAACATATGCATAATAGTTTGACATTTGAATACACTGTCTTTTGTAGAATATTTGAGCTTTCAATGTTTAGGACTTTTAGTAAACATTATTTAAAGTAATGATGTCAGTTTTTCAATAATTGTTCCATATGTCATATTTCAGGATTGTCAGAAAAAAGAGGAAAAAGGTTGGGAAACAAACACTAGACACCTGTGTGACAAAAAGCAGGCTAGATCAGTTTGGAGATAGGATTCTACTAGGTAAACAATTAAAAAAATAATATATTCACACAGCTCAAAAATTTTTAAATATGAAAAGGTTTTATGGCAAAAACGTCTCCCGACCTGCCCTGCCCTACCTCTCCCCAGACCACTGATATTAGTTTTTTTGTGTTTTCTTACAGAAAGTCTTTATTCATATAAGCAACACAGATATATATCCTTACTTTGGTATTCCTTTTTAAAAAACTTTTTATTGGGGTGCCTGGGTGGTCTGGGCACCAACTTTGGTTGGGCATCCAACTTTGGCTCAAGTCATGATTTCACAGTTTATGGGTTTGAGCCCCACATCAGGCTTTGTGCTGACAGCAAAGGGCCTGCTTCAGATTCTCTGTCTCCCTCTCTCTTCCTCTCCGCCCCCCCCCCAATTAAACATTAAAACCTTTTTGTTGAAGCATAACTTATATATAGTAAGTTCTGGCTACTGGAATATTAGCAATACTCCCTTAAGCCCTCCTACTCCCTCCTAATTAGTATCTGTCAAAGATGACATTATTCTGACCTCTATCACTATGAATTAGCTTTGCCTATCAATCCCATATAAATGGAATAATACAGTATGTACTTTTTTTGTGGATGGCTTCTTTTGCTCAGTGTTACATCTGAAGTTCATCCATGTTGTTGTATATGGCAATATCTTGTTCTTTTTTTCTTTGATACGTTTATTCCATTATATGATTATACCTCAATTTATTTATCCATTCTACTGATAATCATTTGAGTTGTTTCCAGTTTGTGGCTATTATAAATAGTGCTGCTATGAACATTTTTATACGTATCTGTTGATGGATATAGCACTCACTTACATCGGCTATACAGAATGGTTCAGACAAGTCACAGGTAGATCTCCAAAGTGGTTGTATCAGTTTATACTCCCACAAGCAATGTATGAATCCCTCTTGCTCCCTACCTACAGCAACCCTTAAAAGGTCCACCCTTTTAAACAACGTGAAACAAAACTTCCTTATTCATCTTGGGAGGGTGCTAGGGAGCCAACTCATTATCTTTAAAACTAGTAAATAAAGGTGGGGCACCTGGGTGGCTCAGTGGGTGAAGTATCTGATTTTGGCTCAGGTTATGATCTCATGGTTCGTGAGTTCAAGCCCTACACTGGGCTCTGCACAGTGCAGAGTCTGCAGAACTGCTTCAGATCCTCTGTCTCCCTCTCTCTTTCTGCCCCTCTGCTTTCTCTCTCTCGAAAATAAACAGCAAAAACTAATAAATAAAGGGGAAGAATCAGACACTTTTCTTTTTTTCTCTTATAATCGCTACCTCAGGATAACGGAACTGAGAGATTTCTTCTTACAAAGGAGTTTCCTATAAGAAATAGAGAATTTGACTAATATCATTTTTCAGGTTCTGATGCATCAACGGATATTGCTGTTAACATCCCACAAAAAAGAGCCAGACACCAAATGTCTCATGATGGAATTACACATCAACACTTAGAAAGCAGTCTTAGTCCAGCCCCTTGAAAAATCTCAATTGAACAAGTCTCTAGATCTAACCACCAGTTACAGGAAACACAAGGGTCAGAGAAACATGTGAAACTACATGGTAGAGGCAATCATCTAAATGCAGGCTATGGAGAAAGTGTAGGAAAATAACCTGGTTTTATCAACAGGAAGAACTAAAGGAAAAACATTTTTTGAGAGAGAGAGAGAGAGAGAGAGAGGCAGAGGGAGAGAGAGAATCTCAAGTAGACTCCACACCAAGCAAGGGCTCAACACGGGGCTCAACCCCACAAACCTTGATCACTACCTGAGCCAAAATCAAGAGTCAGGTGCTCAACCAACTGAGTCATCCAGGTGCCCCTAGAAATAAAGGACAAATTTTTTAATGTTTATTTATTTTTGAGAGAGAAAGAGAGAGTACGTGAGCAAGGGAGGGGCAGAGAGAGGGGGACAGAGGATCTGAAGAGGGCTCCATGCTGACAGCAAAGAGCCTGATGCAGGGCTCAAACTCATGAACTGTGAGATTATAACCTGAGCCAAAGTTGGATGCTCAACCGACTGAGCCACCCAGGCTCCCCAATAAAGGAAAATTTTAAATGATGTAAAGGGAGACCATGGATCAAAAGAGATTTAAGATAATTATCAAACAAGTACAACACGTGAACTTCATTTACGTCATGATTCAAACTAAAAAAAAAAAGAAATTGTAAGGTATTCAGACAAGTGTGAACACTAATTAGACATTTATTTAATATCAAGGAAATGTTGTTAAAACGTTTGTTAAGTGTGATAAAGTATTGTAGTTATGTTTGAAAACAATTCTTATATTTTAGAGAAATACACAGGAATATTTACAGATTAAGTTAAAACTGGGCTGGTTAAAAAAAATTTTTTAACATTTATTTTTGTGAGAGAGAGCAAGTGAACAAGGGAGGAGCAGAAAGAGAACGAGGCACAGAATCTGAAGCAGGCTCCAGGTTCTGGGCTGTCAGCGCAAAGCCTGATGTGGGGCTGAAACCCACAAACTGTGAGATCATGACCAGAGCCAAAGTCAGAGATGTTTAATCAACTGAGCCTCCCAGGCGCCAAAACCTGGGATGGTTTTAAAAATAATCTGAGTGGAGGAAATGGAAGGTTTGGATGAAATATGATTATCCATATGCTGACATTGTTGAATCTGGGTGATTCAGACATTAGTATCATTTTTTTTTCTCTCTGCTTTTGTGTATATTTGAAATTGTACATAATAAAGCTTTTAAAATACCTAAAAAATTGTCCTTACAGTATTCTCTGCAATAGCAAATATTTGGAAACAAACTAAATGTCCACAATATGAGAACAGCCAAAATAAACAGGGTATATTGAAATAATATAGTGGGGTATTGTGAAATAATACAGAGTGTAGTTCTCAAATTTTTGATCTTAGGAACTACACTATTAAAAGTTATTGAAGACCCCAACAGCTTTATGTTGGTTGTAGTTATTAATATTTGCTGTATTGTATACTAAAGCTGACAAATTTAAAAAAATTAATGTTTATTTATTTTTGAGAGAGAGAGAGAGACAGAGAGTGAACAGGGGAGTGGCAGAGAGAGAGGGAGACACAGAATCCAAAGCAGTCTCCAGGCTCTGAGCCGTCAGCACAGAGCCTGATGTGGGGCTTGAACCCATGGACCACAAGATCACGACCTGAGCTGAAGTTGGACGCTCAACACACTGAGCCACCCAGGTGCCCCAAAGCTGACAAATTTTTAAATGTGTACTAATCATTTATTTTTTTTATGTTTGTTTGTTTGTTTGTTTGTTTGTTTGTTTGTTTGTTTTGAGAGAGAGAGGGAGGGAGGGAGGGAGCAGAGGAGGGACAGAGAGAGAGAGAGAGAGAGAGAGAGAATCCCAAGCAGGCTCTGCACTGTCAGCACAGAGCCCGATGTGGTGCTCGAACTCACAAACCATGAGATCATGACCTAAGCCTAAACTAAAAGTCAAACACTTAACCAACTGAGCCATCCAGGCACCCCAACATGTGACTAATCATTTAAAAGTACAAATAATACAGGGTGCTTGGGTGGCTTAGTCTGTTAAGCGTCCGACTTCGCTCAGGTCATGACCTTGTGGTTCAGGAGTTCGAGCCCCGAGTTGCGCTCTGTGCTGACATCTCAGAGCCTGGAGCCTGCTTCAGATTGTGTCTCCTTCTCTCTCTGCCCTTCCCCTATTCACGTTCTGTCTCTCTCTGCCTCTCTCTCTCAAAAATAAACATTTAGAAAATAATAAAAAATTTTAAAAATACAAATAATAAACCCATAAAAAGTTACTAAGTAGAATGAGACATATGTTTTGCATGTATAGGATGCTTTCAAATGCAATATAAAATGGGAATTAAAAATAGCTTAAAAAAAACCAAGAGATTTCTCACCTCACATGACAACATGGCTCCTAGGTTGCTTAATTCCAGAGTCTGGTGACATCATCAAGGGTCAAGGTTCTTTCTATCTTTCCACTCTGCCAGCTCTGTGCATCAGCAAGCCTCCTTGTGGTTAGGAAAAGACTACCACTGCTCTAAAAGGGAGTGGATGCAATGGTGAGAACGGAAGAAAAAGGACAACGAATGCTAAAACGTACCCAACTACTCCAAAACTGAACTCTTGTCTTACTTAAAAGCATGTCTTGCCCCTGAGCTCAGACCTTCATGATCCACTCAGTCCCCAAGACAGAAATCTGGAAGTCAGCACAGACTCCTTTCTCTCTCCTCATCTAATCAGTGATCAACCCAGCTGCTTGACATCTTAATCTTTTTCCAAACTATTCTTCCTTTCTATCTCTACCACTCAGGGCAGCCAGGATGCCATCACCCTGCCTAAGCCATTGCAGGAGCTGACTGACTGGCCTTGCTTCTGAATTTGTTCCTCTTCAACTCACCACTTACCAACCCATCGAAGTTATCTTGGTCAAATACAATTCTGGTAATGCCATTCTTGGCCTAAATTCAGTGGCTCCCCGTCACCTACTAAGTAAGCCTTCCAGTTCTAGTCTCTGCGTTCGAGTATCCTTTCTCTGGCTCTGTTTCCCATCGTTTCCCATCGCACCGCTTAGCATTCCCTACACTGTTGCACTGCCCTCTTACTGCATGTCTTTCTGGGCTCTGGTCGCTCCAGCCTGAACTCCCAGTCATACCTCATTGTTCATCTCATATTCCCCAAGAAGCCTTCTCTGCCACCTCCCCTCAACGCCCCCAGTGCTCTGCACTGCTTATCACCTTGTACTAAAATCATTTCTTTTCCTGTCTGCAGTACCCACTACACTGAGTTCTCTGAGTCCATTGAAGGGGTTGAAGCTTATCTACTTTTGTATATATAGTCCAAGTCTGGCATCCTTTTGAAAAATATTTACTGAGGACCTACTATGTGGCAGGCACTGCTCCATGGGCTGGGATACAGTGGTGAACAAGGCAGATAAGACACCTGCATTTCATGCCACTGACCATCTATTTCTGAGAGAAACACAGGAGGCACATTCCGTGGAATGAGCTGGATTCTATAGGTGCAAAGAGAAAGTGGCTTTCTTCTTTCCTATCAATCCCAAATAAACTCTGCCCATGCCTCTTGAGTAATAAGTGGATAAGTAAATGGATCTTTCTCTGTTTTGACTTTAATCCTAGCCCAATGAACTGATGAGATCTCCAAACTTCTTTTGATTTAAGACCTCTCCCTTTCTGAAGCTGGGGTCTGCCACATGCTTGACTAGTGAATCACTTTTTCCATTCCAAACCCCTCGATCACTCTGCACTTCACATTGGGTGCCTTTAGAATGGCTGCAGCAATTTTTAAATCTCAGGAAGCTGAACTGGGGATATATTCAGGTAAATTCAAAAGGATACATTTGTATAGCTTCCAGTTACTTTCATGTATGGTGAAATTATTGCTAGCTGTCCTGATATAGGAATGGCTTCCAGAATATTCCTCCCTGCTACTCACAGGGCTGACTCGTCTGGTATCATGAAACAAAGGTGCAAGGCCAGAGGCAGATAACAATATGAAAGTGTCCTAGAGTAGCTGGTGCTGGAAAATTTTTAACAATGGAACAGAAACAGGCTTGAAATGTACTGGGCTAGATGCTAGTCTATGGGAAAGCTGTCTAATATTTGACACTTAACACTGTAAGCAGAGTACTCAGTACTCATTGGTCAGATAGAAGTTCTCTCTTGGTCAGGAATGTATAGAGTCAATGTCATATGACATGGAGATTGAAGAGTATGCAGCCAAAACACATAGTAAAAAGTATTACAGAGATGTGTCAGGCAGTTCATTTTGAGAAAATATGATCCGTGTCTCTCTCTCTCTGCCCCCTCCCCAACTTGTGCTTTCTCAAAAATAAAAAAATATTTAAAAAGTTTAAAAGAAAAAAAATTCTTTTTTTTCCTGGATTTGTGATGTTTGTGGTATCTGTCAGCTTCTTAAATTATATAAATTGTTTATTTTCTCATCTTAAGTAAATATTTACTTTCATATTTCATTTTATTCATAATTGAAATATTCTTAAAAAAATTTTTTTTAATGTTTATTTATTTTAGAGAGAGAGAGACAGAGACAGAGCATGAGTGGGAGAGGGGCAGAGTGAGAGGGAGACAAAGAATCGGAAACAGGCACCAGGCTCTGAGCTGTCAGCACAGAGCCCTATTCAGGGCTTGAACCCGTGAACAGTGAGATCATGACCAGAGCTGAAGTCGGACATTTAACCGACTAAACCACCTAGGCGTCCCAAATATTCTTTTTAAACAAGTCCCAAATGTAGTATAGTTTTAGGTCCCACACAACCTAAATCCACCCCTGTGCAGGATATGTAATCAAAAGCTCTCTAAGAAGTCTTCTTCAAAGAGAGGTTAGCACTTCCTTCCCCACCCCCATAAGAGAGGCAGTGCTTACTGGTAACTGTCTCCTTGGAAATCCTCCCTCGAGAACCACCACACCAAACTCTTCTATAGGTTACAGGCAGCCGATTGCTGATGCAGGAAGAGCCAGCTTCTCCATACCTTCCTTGTGTGGGGGGTCCTAGGAGTACTGTCACCTCTTATAGCATGCTTGGCCTTTGGAGTCTCTGCTGAAACTCCAAGTCAGAACCCTTTTCTAACATCGTATACTGTAAGTAAGCCAATAAACACGAATTTCAAATCTTGGGTAATACTGTAAAGAAAACAAAATGATAGAGATTAAGGATGGAGCCTGCTTTTTCTCCCAGGGTCTAAATGAGGAGGATCCCTACCAGAAGATATGGAAACAGAGAAATGAGCAAGCGCACAGCCCCTGAGCAGAAGCTGAGCTGGGCATATTACAGGGCCCCAGAGAAGCACATCTAGACTGTAATAATCAAGAGGATAAGTAGTCTGAGCTGGAGTAAAAGTCTGGTAGAAGCTAGATCCTACAGGACTTAATAAGTCCACAGCGGTTTATTTTATTCTAAGTAATGGGAACTCATCAGGCAGTTTTATAGGGATTGTGATGTGCTCAGAGTTTTAGGGTTTTTTTAAAAGATCATTCTGCTTGCATGGGAAGCAGATTGTAATCAGGAAAGAGAAAAAGCAAAAGGAGACTGGAAGCTACTGAGAGATAATGACCTGGACTCAGTTGGCAGTCCCTGTGGTGATCACTCAGGGAAAGAGTATAACAGTCCTTCATCCAGACCTGGCTGTTCTCACAGTTGACATCAGTCAAGCCTTCAGACAACATCACAGACCTTAGGCTGATGCCTTGACTACAGCCTTGTGAGAGACTATTTAGCAGAGGACCCAGTTAAGCTGGGCCCAGAATCCAGCTCCCAGCTGATACTGATGCTCTTGGCCTGAGGACCACACTCTGACAAGGAAGAAGGAAGTCGAGAAGAGCGAGATCATCTGAGGAAGGGCTGAAATAGTAAAAGAAAAAAAAAAGTGCACCGCGTCTGTGGTTTAAGAGCATTTCAGCCACTGCACATGCTGCTGTTCATCTTCCTGGTGCAATCACAATCAGAATAAATAAAACAAATGTTTGTGTACACGTTTCTTTGTCTGTTCCAGAAGTTGCTAATGATTTGTAAGTATCCTGATAAAGAAGATCATTGGGATAGGAAGTCAATAAAATTGGGCATATTCTCTTAAAAATTTACTTAGGGTTGGAAAATTTAAATTTTCTATAAAGTTCTTTTTACTGGGGTGCCTGGGTGGCTCAGTTGGTTAAGCATCCAACTCTCGGTTTTTGGCTCAAGTCATGATCTCACAGTTCGTGGGATCAAGCCCTGTGTCGGGCTCTGCGCTGACAGCTACGAGCCTGTGTGGTATTCTCTCTGCCACTCCCCTGCTCATACACACATGCATACACATGCATGCTCTCTCTCTCTCTCTAAATAAATAAATAAATAGACAGATAAATAAATAAAAAATAAAGTTCTTTATTACTGATGATTTCAGTTATCACCACAAATTTGCATTCCTTCATCTTAGGTATCTGTTTTTAAATACCGTTACTGAATTTAAGAACTTGGAAGAAAACAGAGTCAGAGTCACTGTTTCTCCCCTTAGAATGCTGTATTATATAAGCCAGCCAATCAGATCTTCCAAGCACGTGGCAGGATAAAGAAAAATAAGTGTATATGTACATAAAAAATGTACAAAATTGTTCATAGCATTGCAACTCTATCCATGATAGTCAAAAACTGGGGAAGGGGGAACACATCTAACAACTGAAAAATAAATAAAGTGAAATATTTACACAGTGGAATACTATGCAGTAATAAAAAAGGATGCATTACAATATACAGAGCAACACAAATTTTTAAAAATTTTGTTGAATGAAAGGAGCCAGACAAAAAGATATACTATATGATTCCATTCATATGAAGTTCAAGAACAGGTAACATAGCAGTGAGAATAGTAAAGACCTCTAAGAAGAAGGGTATTGAATGAAAAGGTCACATGAAACTTTCTAGGGTGACAGAAATGCTTTATATCTAGATCTCTCTGGATGGATGTATACAAATGTAAAATTCATTGAGTTGTATGCTTAAGATTTGTGTGCTTTAGTTTACCTAAAATTTTTAAATTAAATAAAAAAGGAGATAATAGAAGAAATGAATTAGGATTACTGGGAAGAGCTGGAGATATAAATTTGAGATTTTTCTGGACAGGAAATATTTTAATGCCAGGGGTCTGCATGAAATCAATTAGGAAGAGAATTTAGATAGAGGAGAGACCCCAGGATTAAGCTCTAGGAAACCAGAGGTTGGGAAAGAAAACAGGTCAGCAGAATAGACTGAGGTCAAGAATGGGAGAAGAGGAAGAGCAGAAGAATAAGGTCTCAGAGAAAATGCCTTAAGAATGGAAGGGTCAGGGAGCCCCTGGGTGGCTCAGTTGTTTATGTGTCTGACATAGGCTCAGGTCATGATCTCATGGTTGTGAGTTTGAGCCCTATGTCAGGCTCTATGCTGACAGCACAGAGCCTGCTTGGGATTTTTCTCTCTCTTCCTTTCTTTCTCTGCCCCTCCTCTGCTCATGCACTCTCTCTCAAAAATAAATAAATAAAATTAAAAAAAAAAAGAACATAAAACTAAATATCTTTCTTTCTTTAAAGAAGTTTCAAAACATTCTTATGGCTTTAAAAAAAAATTTTTTTTAATGTTCATTTATTTATTTTGAGAAAGAGAGATAGAGCGTGAGCCGGGGAGGGGCAGAGCGAGAGGGAGACACAGAATCCAAAGCAAACTCCAGGCTCTGAGCTGTCAGCACAGAGCCCGATGGGCTCGAACTCATGAACCATGAGATCATGACCTGGGCAACTGAGCCACCCAGGTGCCCCTCTTATGGCTTTTTTTTAAGTTCTAAAATAAAGTTCTGCATAATAGGCAATTTGGACTGATTTTTCTAGAGGACAACTGGAAAAGCTAGATAAAATATTTTAAAAATAGCGTTTGAAAGCATAGGAGAGTAAATAAAGCCATGAAGAATTACACGCCAAGATCCAGGAGCAAACAAAGTGGAAACCCAGGTAGCTGAGCCCAGTATTTGGGGCCTGCCAATCTTCTAGTATCAGATGTTTCGCTGGGTCGAAGAACAGAACTTTGAACCGACTCAAGAGGCCAGGGGAATATGAATTCAGGGCAAATCCCCAGCCTTTGCATTGGGACTTGAAAGGTCATACTCTAGGAATAGGGTCAAATAGGCGCTAAAGTCCAATTCTGAATTATCTCAGTTTCTGAATGGATTAAGATGCTCTGAGATTGATGGTGTTGCTAGCCATCTGTCAGAAGCAAACATGCATTCTCTCTGGAGGAAAAATATCATTATTTTAGGGTTCAAATTATCTCTATAATTTTTCATGATGACCACATTAAAAAAATCTGGGCATACAGGGAAACAAGTTGATAAATTCAAAAATTGAGAAGGAAAACACCGGACTCAAAAAAGAATCAGCTAATGGAATTAACAGAACAGTTTTTTTTTTTTTTAACATTTATTCATTTTTGAAAGGCAGAGAGAGACAGAGAGCGAACAGGGGAAGGGGCAGAGAGAGAGGGAGACACAGAATCTGAAGCAGGCTCCAGGCTCTGAGCTGTCAGCCCAGAGCCCGATGCGGGGCTCGAACTCACGGACCACGAGATCACAACCTGAGCTGAAGTCAGATGCTTAACCGACTGAGCCACCCAGGCGCCCCAAGAAACAGGTTTTAAAATAACAATGCTTTTTGTTTTTGAGAGAGAAAGACAGCACACGTGGGGGCGCATGTGCACGCATGGGGGAGGGGCAGAGAGAGAGGGAGAGAGAAAATCCTAAGCAGGTTCCATGCCCAGAGCAGAGCCCCATGGCAGGCTCTCTCCCACGACCAGAAGATCATCACGTGAGCCAAAATCAAGAATCAAAGGCTTAACTGACTGAGCCACCCAGGTGGCCACCCATACAATTCTTAATATGTTTAAGAGTAAAAGACAGCTTTGGCAAAGCACTGAAAACTATAATAAAGAAATAAATGGAAATTCTAGAACTGAAAAATACAATATAAGAAATTAAGAACTCAATACATAGGTTTAACAGCACATTGGTTAAACAGGATGAGAGAAGAAAAGTACCATCCATTAAAAAAATTGATAATTGAACCACATTAAAATTAAGACCTATGGGGGTGCCTGGCTGGCTCAGTTGGAAGAGCTTGATTTCAGGGTCATGAGTTCCAGCCCCACATTAGATGTAGGGGTTACTTAAATAGAAACTTAAAAAAAATTAAGACTTTATATTGTTCAAAACATATCATGAAAGTAAAAAGGCAAGCCAAAAAGTGTTCATACACAAAAGATACATTCAAAATTTATAAAAGACTCCCGTAAATCAGTAAGAAGAAGAAAATCCAATATAAAACGGGCAAAAGACCTGAATGGACACTTCACACATGAGGGTATCCAAATGCTACTACATATAAAAAGTGAATAAATTTAAAAATATAATTATAACAGACCAAGAGCTTTTGATTTAAAGCTTCTGAAGCATGTGAATAACATAAATTAAAAAAAATACTTTTTGAGACTGAAGCAAATAAGATGCCCAAAGAACATGCATCGGTTGGGCACCTGTGTGGCTCACCTGTGTGGTTAAGCTCTGACTTCAGCTCAGGTCATGATCACATGGCTCGTGGGTTCCAGCCCCAAATTGGGCTCAGTGCTGACAGCTCAGAGCCTGGAGACTGCTTTGCATTCTGTGTGTGTGTGTGTCTCTCTCTGCCCCTCCCCCACTCATTCTCTGTCTCTGTCTCTCTCTCAAAAATAAATACAAAACATTAAAAAAAAAAAAAGAACATACATCTGTTAATAGTAGTTACCTTTAGAAGGTGAATTTATGGGCGATTTTTTTATATTGCATATTTCTGGAATTAAAGTTACTGTGGCTTTATTTTTGTTTTTAATGGATAACATTCACATGGTTTAAAGTAATATATTATATAATACATACATTGAGAAGTCCCTCACCCTACCCTTCCAAGCACAGGACATCATGATTATTAGTTTCTTTTGTATCTTTACAGAATCCCTGGGGAAACAGGAAGTGCTCATACAGTCTTATTCCCCATCCTACACAGAAAGCACACCTGCACTATTCTGCATCTGGGCTTCTTTCACTTAGCAAGAAATCCTGGAGATCTTTCCTTGGCAGTACATAGGGGACTGCTTCATTCTTTCTCATTGCTGCACAATGCTCCAGTGTGCCTACATACTATAAAAGGAGACTTCAAAACAGACCAAGCAAGCCTAGCTGAGTCTCTTTTTTAATCAAAAAAAAAATTTTTTTATGTTTATTTTTTGAGAGAGAGACACAGAGAGAGAGACCAGGGGAGGGGCAGAGAGAGAGGGAGACACAGAATCCAAAACAGGCTCCAGGCTCTGAGCTGTCAGCACAGAGCCCAATGTGGGGCTCAAATTCACAAACTGCGAGATCGGATGCTTAACCAACTGAGCCACCCAGATGCCCCAAGAGTCTCTTTCAAAATATGGTTAGGGGGCTATAAAGGAGGAGGAATTTATGCACTCACTGAAGGAAACTATAAACTTTATGCACTTTTCAAGCCATCAGCTGTGATCTGCAGCCTGAACTTAACCCCTTCCTCACCATGGCAACTAGCTTTTCCAAATTCTTCACTTAGAAAGGAAACAAGCCAGTTTATGGGGTGCCTGGGTGGCTCAGTCAGTTAAGCATCAGACTCTTGATTTCGCTCAGGTCATGATCTTATGGTTTATGAGTTTGGGCCTAGCATTGAGCTCTGTGGTAATGGTGCAGAGCCTGCTTGGGATTCTTTCTCTCTCCCTCTCTCTCTGCCCCCCCCCCCTTCACTCATGCTTTCTTTCTCAAAATAAATAAAATATTAAACAAAAAAAAAGGAAACAAGCCAGTTTAATAAGTTTCAATCTCTCATTTGCATATTAACTCAACCAATCTGTGCCTCCTGAATTGCAAGTCCAACTGCCCAAATAAAAGTCTGTTTGCTTTAATTTTCAGTGAATTCTTCCCTGGTCAATAGTACTATCATTTTTTAAAATCACTCCTCTGATGGACACTTGGGTAGTTCCCAATTTTTTGCTACTGCAATCAACAACTTCATACATTATTTCATACATAAGTGTATCTGTAGGAATAATTCCCCAAAGTGGGATTGTTGGATCAAAGTGTAAAATGCAGCTATAGTTTTGATAACACAAGAGGGTTGTGACATTGTGCTCTCATCAGCACTATAAAACAACTGTTTCCCCCCCATCTTCCTATACTGAGCATATTGCCAAATGTTTCATTGTTTGCCAATCTGATGAGTAAAAAATACTATCTCAGTGTAGTTCTAATTTGTAGTAAAAAATACTAACTCAGTGTAGTTCTTATTACAACTGACCCTAAGGCACCTTTTTGTATATATTGGTAATTATTTTTCTATGAACTCTTTGTTCCCCAGTCCTTTGCCTTGTGAAAGATGAAATAAAACACACTCACTCATATCAAGGAGTTTTTAAATGGAGCCAGGCGGCCATTAAAGAGTGGACCTTATGCACATGTTCACATGCACCATGGGATGGAACCAAGAATTTTTTAACTTGGCCAAATCGCATAGGCTTCAAGGACTCTGCACCAACACCAGACTTTTGCTTAGTGATAGCCTTAGCAACCAATTATGTTTAGCCAAGATTAGTTTTCTGCCACCAACACCAATCAAAATTCTTTGTCAACAATCTATACAAGCATTCCCTTTGTGTCTTTAAAAACTGCTGACTTTTGGTGACAGCTCACTTGTGGTGAGCATAGTATAACTGTAGACTTGTCGGATCACTAGCTGCACACCTGAAAACTAATGTAACATTGTATGTCAACTACACATCAATAAAACATTAAAAAAATCTAAAACTCCTTAATGTTGCCCCCTAGTGGGACATTATTTGGGTCGCTGCTGAAATCTATGTACCCTGAATTTGCAATTTTTTGATCCCAAATAAACATTTTTGTGTAATTATTGCCTCCTGACAATTTTAGGTTGAGAGCCTATTTTTCTTTGTTTAAATTTTTTTAAATGTTTTATTTATTTTTGAGACATACAGAGACCGAGCATAAGCAGGGGAGAGGCAGAGAGAGAGGGAGACACAGAATCCAAAGCAGGCTCCAGGCTTTGAGCCGTCAGCACAGAGCCGGACGCGGGGCTCGAACTCACGAACCGAGAGATCATGACCTGAGCTGAAGTCGGAGGTTCCACCGACTGAGCCACCCAGGTGCCCCGAAGCCTGTTTTTCTATTGGATTGCTGATTGTTAGATATTTTACAACGAATATTTAATACATTTATATTCGTAAAAAATGAAAGATGTTAAAAAAAAATGTTAAAACTCTTGTCGAAAACAAACATACCGACCTTTGGTCCACGAGTCTAGAATCCGGCCAAGGAAGGACCCACAAACATCCTGCGACCACTTAAACAGAAGCTGAGATCCCATAGCGCATACTCCGAAGAGTCTCACCTGAACCCGAACACTTGCGTGCGCAAGGGAAATATTGTGTGCGCATGCTCCAAACAGCCAGAGCCTCACCTGATTTCTAACGGAAAATCTGTCGTGCATGCTGATAAATAAACCTGCGCTCCTGGAGACTTTCCACAAAGACCTGATGGAGTTTGCTAATGATGGCTTTTGTAAAAGTATTTTCAATGGAGTTGCGGTGCAATTAGGGTGGATTTTAAGAGTGCATAAGAGGGGCACCTGGGTGGCTCAGTCGGTTCCGCGTCTGTGGCTCAGGTCATGATCTCACGGTTTGTGCGTTCGAGCCCCACGTCCAGTTCGTACTGACCGCTCAGAGCCTGGAGCATGTTTCGGATTCTGTGTCTCCCTTTCTGCCCCTCCCCTGCTTGTAGTCTCTCTCTCTCTCTAAAAAATAAATAAACATAAAAAAAAAAAAAAAGATTAAAAATGCCTAAGAGTCAGAGAGTAGAAGCAGGCACATCCCAGGGGCCTCCAAACTAGGTTACACAATGATTTTCCTAAAAATGCCCTTCCTGAGGGCATGAATGTGCTGTGGGCACAGCTTCTCCTTTCCCACCTCAGCTTTCATGTCGCCTTTTCCCTTTTTACAAAAGAAAGGCGTGCATCTCTTCTTCCTCATCTGACAATGGCACATTGCCCCAGGGTGTGAAAATGTCCAGGGATGACAAGCAACGGGACAACTCAAAACGTTGCTATTGAATTGAGAAAGCAGTAACCCCAATAAATTATTTTGAAATTTTGGTGTTTTTTTTTTAATTTTTTTAAATATTCATTTTTGAGAGAGAGGCAGACACAGAGCACGAGCGGGGGAGGAGCAGAGAGAGAGGGAGACACAGAATCTGAAGCAGGCTCCAGGCTCTGAGCTGTCAGCACAGAGCCCGACTCCGCGCTTGAACTCACAAACCGCGAGATCATGACCTGAGCCAAAGTCAGCCGCTCAACTGGCTGAGCCACCCAGGCACCCCATGAAGTTTTGGTGTTTTCTTATTCTTTGCTTTCAACCAAATTGAAGGAGAACCTAGCGGTCTGGTCATAGATGATAATGTGGTGATAGTTCACACAATGTCATTTTTGGCATTAAGAGTCCAAAGACATGACTGACTGATAACGGTTATAACAAAATCTCTTCTACATCTATTTAGTTATATGAAGAAGTTTCTTATCACATAAAAATGAAAAACTGGGATTTTATTCATGCAGAGCCCCATCACTCTGAGCAGTAAGTTATCCTCAAAAATTAAAGCCAATTGAAAAAAAAAATCCACTCACTCATTAAGATAGTATTTCCAGGGGCGCCTGGGTGGCGCAGTCGGTTGAGCATCCGACTTCAGCCAGGTCATGATCTTGCGGTCCGTGAGTTCGAGCCCCGCGTCGGGCTCTGGGCTGATGGCTCAGAGCCTGGAGCCTGTTTCCAATTCTGTGTCTCCCTCTCTCTCTGCCCCTCCCCCGTTCATGCTCTGTCTCTCTCTGTCCCAAAAATAAATAAACGTTGAAAAAAAAAAAAAGATAGTATTTCCAATGAGATTTTACTTCAATGTGATTTTGATCAGTTGTATATTAGTATCATAATAAATCCACAAGACATTAACTTTTAGAAACTTCTGGTCATAGGAAAAAATTTAATTTCAAATACTTTTTTTTCAGAGAAGCATGATAGGGTGATGAATAAAAGACTTTCAAGCATAAAGTATATTACATTAGGATTAAATTTTTGTGAGAGAAGTGAATTAGAATTAGGGCTTAAAGTAGAAAAAAGAATAATGTAAAACTTGTAAAAGAAGACTTTTTTAGTGGATGATGAGTATCAAATTGTATTTAGATTTATTGGATACATTTTAAAGATTGATGTGACCGTTAAAACACAACTATTTAAAATATTCTGGAAATTACAGCGTTAGCGACTATTTAACACAGTATAAAATATTTAGATGTTAACTTAAAAATGTGCAAAGAGGGGCACCGGGGTGGCTCAGTGGGTTAAGCATCTAACTCTTGACCTTGGTTCAGATCATGATCTCACAGTTGATAAGTTCGAGCCCCACATCGGGCTCTGTGCTGATAGTGCAGAGTCTGCTTGGGATTCTGTCTCCCTCTCTCTCTGCCCCTTCCTTGCTTGTGCTGTCTCTCTCTCTCTCTCTCTCAAAAAAAAAAAAATGTGCAAAGAAAGTACATAACTTTATAAAATTCTTCTAGGAGTTTCTTGCTGGAGGAAGCAGAAAAACTTGGAAGACCAGTGCTAAGGGAACTATTCTCTCAAGTTTTGCTGTGAGGGAGAACACAGAAATAGGATAGTATCTGAAAGGCAAACACAGGGTCGAGAGAGATGTTTTAAAGTATGAGATTAAGCATGTTTATATGCTGATGGGAGTGTAAGGGAGAAAAAAATTCTCCTCTACTCCATTAGCATCTCCAGCTAGGTCTAAGAATTAAACTGACATAAACAGATTAGTAGGAGGAAGAGGCATACAGGTTTTATTCTTACATGATCATGAGGACCTTCACAAGAGAATGAAGACTGGAAGAAGTGACAGGATCAGAAAGCTCTTATATCTTTTAGACAAAGAATACAAATGACAAAAGCGTTTGGGCTAGGGGCATTAAACTGTAGCAAAGTGACTAGGAGATGTGTGGGCAGAGGGCCGGCAAAACTAGTGGAAGATAAGAGTCACTTTAGTAAATTTGTACAGATTCGTGTCAACGTTGATCCCCAGTCTTTGGTGATAAGGTTGTTTTCTTCCCTCCCAGAAAGGGAGGGCACCTTTCTCATGGAAATTCTATGGCCTGTTTTTAAGTAGATAAAGGTAGGTCAGAGAGCCCTTCCTGCAACTGCTGTTTCTCAAGTGCCTTCAGCTCAAAGCAATATGCCACAGCAGCATAGTTTAGGATGGTTATTCTGAATTCCTTCAGGAATGATCTGGTAGATAGAGCTGATGTAGGAGAGGGGAGTGAAGTTCTTAGGAAGGTGAGAGACAAAGCCATCCAGGGCAGAAGCAGAGCGAAGGGTCAACTTAGGTATAAGAGAAAAGGAGAAGGTAGCTGTGGGTGTAGGTAAATTATAGATAGGGTGGAAGGAGATGAAATAGTCTCTCTTTTTTTCAATAAAAAAAGGAATGAGATGGGGAATCAGCTGAGAGGGGGATGGGTTGTGGGAAGTGAGTGTTTAGGAAATGTTAAGAAGCAGAAGACAAACATATGTAAGCATAAGCTTATCTGAAATCCACATTTATAAACTAGAGAGACAACCAAATGTATTTGGTGGTCTGTGGAAAAAATTTTTGTTTTTGCTTTACAGAAGGGAACTTCAGTGATTCAAGGTGTTCTTACCTAGAGAGAAAACATTAAAATGAATTTTTTCCCTATTAACCAACCCTGTATAAATATTATCATAGTTTTCATTTGTCTTCAATATTTTGAAATCCCCTCACAAATCTCAAAAAGTCATTAATGTTTGGGGCACGTGGGTGGCTCAGTTGATTGAGTGACCCACTCTTGATTTCGCCTCAGGTCATGATCCCAGGGTTGTGGGATCGAGTCCCTCATCAGGCTCCGTGCAGAGCAGGAAGCCTGCTTAAGATTCACTCTCTCAAGGCACCTGGGTGGCTCAGTTGGGTAAGTGTCCGACTTTGGCTCAGGTCATGCTCGCACTGTCCGTGAGTTCGAGCCCCGTGGTTGGCTCTGTGCTGACAGCTCGGAGCCTGAAGCCTGCTTCAGATTCTGTGTCCCTCCTCTCTCCCTGCCCCTCCCCCCACTTGCACTCTGTCTCATTCTCTCTCAAGAATAAATGTGCAGAGCCAAACCATAAGAGACTCTTAAAAAACTGAGAATAAACTGAGTGTTGATGGGGAGTGGGAGGGAGGGGAAAGTGGGTGATTGGCATTGAGGAGGGCACCTGTTGGGATGATCACTGGGTGTTGTATGGAAACCAATTTGACAATAAATTTAATATTTAAAAAAAAAAAGAATCAATGTGCAAAAAAAGATTTAAAAAAAAAAAGATTCACTCTCTCCCTGGGAATGCAAACTGGTGCAGCCACTCTGGAAAATAGTATAGAGGTTCCTCAAAAAATGAAAAATAGAACTATCCTACGACCCAGCAATTGCACTACTAGGTATTTATCCAAAGGGTACAAAAATACTGATTCGAAGGGGAACATGCATCCCAGTGTTTATAGCAGCACTATAGACAATAGCCAAATTATGAAAAGAGCCCAAATGTCCATTGACTGAAGAATGGATAAAGAAGATGTGGTGGTGTGTATACACACACACACACACACACACACACACACACACACACACAATGGAATATTACTTGGTAATCAAAAAGAATGAAATCTTGCCATTTGCAACAACGTGGATGGAACTAGAGTAAAATAAGTCAGAGAAAGATAAATATGATATGATTTCACTCATATGTAGAATTTAAGAAACAAAACAGATGAACACAGGGGAAGGGAAGGAAAAATAAAAGAGAGAGAGGCAAATTATCAGAGACTCTTAAATACAGAGAACAAACTGAGGGTTGCTGGAGGGGAGGTGAGTGGGCGAATGGGCTAAGTGGGTGATGGGCATTAAGGAGGGCACTTGTTGGGATGAGCACTGGGTGTTATATGTAAGTGAGGAATCAGTAAATTCTACTCCTGAAATCATTATTACACTATATGTTAACCAACTTGGATTTAGATAAAATTTAAAAATTAAAAATTAAATTAAAAAAACGATTCTCTCCCTCTGCTCGTCTCCCCCTCTCTAAAATAAAAAACATATAAAATAAAATTTAAAAGAAGGAATTAAAAAATACAAACAGAAATGAAACAGGGCGCCTGGGTGGCTCAGTCAGTTAAGCATCCAACTTCGGCTCAGATCATGATCTCATGGCCCATGAGTTTGAACCCTGTGTCAGGCTCTGTGCTGACAGCTCAGAGCCTGGAGGCTGCTTCACATTCTGTGTCTCCCTCTCTCTCTCTGCCCTCCCCTGCTACTACTCTGTCTCCCTCTCATTCTCAAAAATAAACATTAAAAAAAAATTTAATAATAAAATAAAAAATGAAAAACAAATACACTACAAATATTCCTACTATCTGAATCCTGAGTTTCAGATCCTAGATTTAGGTAGGAAATTAAAAACAAAACAAAACAAAACAAACTTATCTAAATCTTTTTGTTCCTGAGTTTCAACTAGCCAAACCAGGAATTTGGATAGCAAAGAAATGATAAAAAAAAATTTACTTGAGTTCCTTGTTCCTGAGTTTGGATAGGCTTGCCTTGCATATTTTTCTCCACACATATACACAATGATGTTAGAATCACTCATATCTATCAGAAATAATATGCATCATGCTCTACTTTTCTCTCTTCTCCCTTATCCTCTAAATCCAGTCAATAAGCTCCTGCAAGGTTGTATCTCCTAACTCAAATCTATTTTTCTCCATCATTCTCAGTGTCTTAATGGTCTCCCTGCAAATCATGTTACTCTTCAGTCCATTCTTTACACTGTAACCAGACAAAATATTCTCGAAATTCTCATCATGGCTCTGCCCCATTTATCATCCTTCAGTGGCTCATCATTGCCCTTAGGATCATGGCTCTGTCTCCAGAGCTTCAACCCATGTCTTTTCCTGCTACTCCCACTCTATTCCAAGCACATTAAACTATTGCACTCGTCTTTTCCAGAAAGAGCCGCCCTCCTCTTATCTCCAGGGCTTTGTTTATGCTGTCCCTCCTTCCTGGAACATTGTCACACCCCAGCTGTGTGAAGAGCTCCTACTTCAGCTCTCAGCCTAAAATGTTACCTTCTTTGGAGAGTCTTTTCCTGACCTCTCTTTCCACTATCCAAAGTATACATAAGAATTTTCTTCTCTGAATTCCTATTGGACCCCATGCTCACCCTCGGATTGCAATTTATTCTGTGATGCACCTTATTTATACCCCCTAAACTCAGTAGGAGCATGGTTACTATCACCAGCTCTTAGCACAGTGTCCGGCATGGAGGATATGCTTAATAAATGTTACTGAATAAATGAATAAACATTTTCAATAAAATTAGTATCACCTAGTCCATAAACTCAAATACAAATATATTCATAATGCTTTTATTTTTTGCAAACAATTGGTTAATTACTCATAAGTGCTTTTAGCAGAAAGCCCATTATGTCTCACTGTGGAAAAATCCCCCAAACATTGTCCAGATACCCCAAGGGATAACTTATTCAGTCAATAGTGGGCTCTGTTCTCTTCTTATTTGGAGTCTGATTATTGGCTAATGCCATAGTTTCTCATTAACTCATATCATAAATTTTGGAGACTGGTCCCACTCAATCCAAAAGACAATGCTTGCCCACTGCTTGTGGATGATGCTCTTGCTTGCTTATATCCTGCTGGGAGGTAAAGCTCTTCCAGGGATGACAAGCTAAGCTTGCCAAGGATGTTCCATATTTGACCCCCAAGGACCCACTTGTAGCAATCAGCTACAGCAGATCACACACAGCCCTGGCAGTGGGGGGGTTGGGGAGGTATTGGGTCAGGATAATAACACCGTATCAAGGTTCCAGAACCCCATTTCTTCATTTCTTCAATTCCCCCCAAAAGAGGCACTGTTTTGTTTCATTTTGTTTTGTTTTGTTTATATCAAGACACAGAAAGTCTTGCTATGTCTTTCTCCCAGGACATGCAGAATCCTTACCCTTCCAAGTAAGGCTTCTTTCTGCCAATCTCTATCCTAGCCTGTGCTGTGAAAGAAAGGAAAAATACAAATTTGATCTTTAGCAGAGTACTTTTCTGGTGGGACACCCTGGTATGTCAAGAAGGAAGAGACTGGAATAGAAGGACACAGACCTGGTTGGAAGTTTGGAAATCTGAGTATATCCTAACTCTGCAACCAACTAATTGGTATGATGACTTTAGCCTCTCTAGGCCTCAGTTTTACCATCTGAAAAAACAAGAGAATCTTCAAGACCCTTTCTAGCTCTTTAGAATTCTATAATTTCAGTATTTTTTAAAATCTATTTTGTTGAGATATAATTTATATATAATAAAATGCACCCATTTTAAGTATATGGTTATATATGTTTTGATAATTTTATACTACAATCAAGTTATAAAACATTTCTATCAGGGCATCTGGGTGGCTCAGTCTGTTGAGCATCCAACTCCAGATTTTGGCTCAGGTCAAGATTTCATGGTTCCTGAGTTCGAGCCCCGCATTGGGCTCTGTGCAGACAGCGAGGAGCCTGCTTGGGATTCTCTCTCTCTCTCCCCCTCTCTCTGCCCCTCCCCTGCTTGTGCTCTCTATCTCTCTCAATATAAATAAATAAACATTTAAATAAAATAAATAAATAAATAAATAAATAAACAAAACATTTCTATCATAGTTCCTTCATGCCCTTTTGTAGTTAATCTCCCTTCCCCTATCCTTAGCCCCAGGCAACCATTGATCTGTTGTCATTATGGTCTTGCCTATTCTAGAATTTCATGTAAATGAAATGATACGGTAAATGCTCTATTTTACTATTTTTTTAAAATTTCTTTTTAAGTAATCTCTACACTCAATGTGGGACTCAAACTTACAACCCTAGCCAAGTGGCTGGCTCAGTTGGTGAAGCATGTGACTCTTGATCTTGGGGTTGTAGGATCAAGCCCCATGTTGAGTGTAGAGATTACTTAAAAATGAAATCTTAAAAAAATAAAATGGGGCACCCGGTGGCTCAGTCGGTTAAGCATCTGACTTCGGCTTGGGTCGTGATCTCATGCGTCATGAGTTCAAGCTCCATATTGAGCTGTCTGCTGTCGGCACAGAGCCTGCTTCGGATCCTCTGTCCCCCTCTCTTCCTGCCCCTCCCCTGCACTCTCTCTCTCTCTCTCAGAAATAAATTAATGTTTATTAATTAAACATTAAATGTTTATTAAATAATTAAACATTAAATGTTTATTAATTAAACGCGGGGCTCAAACCCACAAACTGTGAGATCATGGCCTGAGCCGAAGTCAGATGCCCAACCGAATGAGCCACCCAGGTGCCCCAAAAACAAATAAGTGTTTTTAAAAAATAAATAAAATAAAATAAAATTGTGGTAAAATATACAGAACAAAAAAAAAAATAGGGACTGCATCATAAAGTGTGTCATCCTTGCACAGGGGTCATGCCAATCTTCTCTGTATAGTTCCAATTTTATTTAAAAAAAAATTTTTTTTTCAACGTTTATTTATTTTTTTGGGACAGAGAGAGACAGAGCATGAACGGGGGAGGGGCAGAGAAAGAGAGGGAGACACAGCATCGGAAACAGGCTCCAGGCTCGGAGCCATCAGCCCAGAGCCTGACGCGGGGCTCGAACTCACAGACCGCGAGATCGTGACCTGGCTGAAGTCAGACGCTTAACCGACTGTGCCACCCAGGCGCCCCTGTATAGTTCCAATTTTAATATAGGCACTGCCAAAGCAAGCACAATATGCAAAGACCTCTTGTGTATCTGAGGCTTTTGGTTTTTTTTTTTTTTTTTGCATGACATGTTTTTATTATTTACATCTATTATTGCATATTTGAGATATTTTAAATTGATTTTTAAAGCAAATTATGTTTCTAGACTGGATACATTTTTAAAAAATATCTCCATTCATACATTAGAAAGTTAAATAGGGGCACCTGGATGGCTCAGTCAGGTAAGCGTCCAGCTTTGGCCCAGGTCATTGTCTAATGGTTTGTGAATTTGAGCCCCCCCATCAGACTCTCTGCTGTCAGCTCAGAGCCCACTCCCCCGCATGCATGTGCCTACTTTCTCACTTTCAAAAAGAAATAGACATTTTTTAAAAAGTTAAATAAACTTGAGTAATTTCTTGGTGTCTGTTGGTTAAAAAAAAAATTTCTGTGTTATTACTTTCAGAATCAATTGATTTCATAAGAATGTAATGGTGATCCATATAAAGATGGTATTGGAGCAGGGCAGCAAGTAATGGCAGCCCAGGACAGCATTGGTAAGGGTGGCAGGGACAACCTGTTGGGGTCAGGAGACAGGCTCATACAGGGAATTGAACAAGTAAGTAAATATATTTCAGATAACAGCGGCCAGATTTCTCACTGACTGAGAAGGAAGATACAAAAACAAAAAAAGAGAAAGTTAGAATGAATCCAGTAGTATTGAACTGGATTTGGAATTATCAATATGAATTAATAGTTTACAATACAGGTGGATAGTGATACAGATAAATATAGAAGTAAAGGTATATACTTATACTTCCTAGCTCTGTCCACAGAGTGAGCCCAGAAGCAGAAACATCCTAATAGAAATGAGCACATCTAGAACCTGATGTTGGTGTCTAAATACTACTATCAAAAGGAACCAGTGTTCCTTGAATAAATAGCTGATTCCAGAGGGGAATAAGGAAAATAGAAGTTGAGCTTAGAACATCTTATGCTAGGAAATATGGAAGTCCTCAAAAACAAACAAACAAACAAACAAAACAAAAAAAACAAATCCAAAACATGATGGGAACATGTCAAGAAGATATACGATATGGCTTGCAGGGGTTCTTACTGGCCAAATCTGAGATAATTATAACATTATAATAATACTTACACATTGTAACTTACTGAATTAAATAGAATTCATGATATAAGCAAATGAATAAAGTATGGAGAGAAGAGAGAGCTTTTTTTTTATAGTAGAACAGAATTAGAAAAAAACCCGTTTGACAATTATCATGGTAATAATTAATTCAAGAGAGAATCATCAATGGATTCTAATACCAGTAGATAAAAATGAGATGAGGAATTAGATATTGGTATAGTTTCAAGGTATCTCCACGTGAAATATCTATTAACTTATAAAGATGCAATGTAACTTCACAACAGAGAAAATTAGAAGACATTATCTTAAGTGATCAAATTTAATACCATCAACAATGTACAAACTGACACTGTGTGCCCCTCAATGGGATATGAGGATTCACTGAATGAATGAATCCAAATATGAAGGGCATTCTACAAAATGACTATGTCTTATAATCTTCAAAAATGTCAAAGGGATTCCTTCTCTGCAGAGGACAGACACTCTCCTTGCAGGAAGTTGAGGTGGACCAGAGGGAGTGTTGAGGAGGAGTGGCAGGGTCAGTTTCCGTGCCAGCTTCAGGTAAGGACATAGGGTTGGTGGGGCATTGGGCTCTGGTTGCCCACTGAGAATCGCACCCACCTTCTCATGAAAATAAAATTTATGTATTTATGTATGTATGTATGTATGTATGTATATATTTATGATTCAAGGATTTGTTAAGCCATACATGCAAAACATACCGCTAATTGCATTAGCAAAGATCAATGTAAAAAACACTCCACAATTCTGCAACTGTCAATTTAAAAAATTTTATTCTAGTGGTTGAAAGGCCCGCCCTTGTGTTCTTGCCTGTGGGTAAGTTGTATGGAACTTGGTTGGCAGGAGCGGGGGCTTACAGAACCTCACAGACCCAAAGGAACATGGCTAATTAGGCAGAGCAACAGGAAGCCTGTGTGTGTGTATGGGGGAGGCAGGTGGTGAGGCAAGGAGGAGGGTTAGCATTAGTCAAGGTACAGTACTGGTGATCTGGCAAGACAGTGGTGTTAAGAAAGTTCATAGTTTAGGAATATCTAAAATATTTCAAAAACTGTAAAGCTGCAACATATGATTTTTGCACCTAGTTACTAGAAAACTAAGGAAAGTGTTTATTAGCTTTGAATAATGTAACAAGGAAACAGAAATGCACTTTTACTACTCTACAAAAAAAAAGTCTAATGCATTAACAGAAAGATTTTATAATACAAGGAGGCATATCGTTCATTAAGAAGGGGTTCTATAAGAAAGCACTAAGTTAGCAACTATGGGAACAACCAGTTCAAAGATGAGTTAAATACCCGGTTTCAGGAGGGATAGCACATCTAAGAAAAAAAGTTTAAAACACTTAGTGATGATACTGACCTTCCATCATTTACTGCATCTGACAGAAATTAACCTTTAAGATTTTACCTGTGACACTTTTACTCAGTTTAATTATGACGTGCACAGTGCAGTGTAAATTAACCTCCATATTTTGTAAGAATACTGCTCCGTCCTCTAATCATGTCCCGTGCCATATACGCCCACCCCGGTGTGCCCACGGCCACAGCAGACCCTTCATTGAAGGGACACGGGAGTCTGAGGGGGTTCCAAATCTCAGCAAAAGCAAATATACTAACTTAAAAAAAATTTTTTTCACTACAATATAAGATTGATCCAGAGAGCTGAGTCATTATTCTCATTCCATTAGGACACACAGTACAGTGTTAAGGGGCCGACATGGGCTGTGTTAGGTGGCAAATTTCGTGAAGGAGGCTGTGTGGCTCTCCTGTCAGAGACTAGCAGGTATCTGCATTTCCGAACTTGAGGCACTGCAGTCTCTTCTTAAAGACAAAGGTCTTAAACGGTTTCGTGCTGGGTGTTCTCAACACAACAATGCAACTTAGTTCACAAGATTTTGGCAACTCTTACTCTGAGCAAGAATAGGGGCTTTTGACAAATGAGGCTTTAAGAAAACTTGCCATTTTAGGGCTAAATTTTAATATAATGTTGAAGTTTAAAGTTTTAAACTTTAAACAAAACCTAAAAATTACTGATTGGTTCAAAATGGTTTTATGGAAAAACTAACCTGTAACAAAAGTTTGGCATTGACTGGGAATTCTCCACCATCTTTGAGCAAAGCCTACAAAGATTCTGAGGGAGACAGGACAGGAGAGGGGCTCCGACATCTATCCATAAGAGCAGGCATTTATCTCTTCCTCTTCTTGACAGGAGGTGGGGCAGAGAACAGCTGGAAAAGCTTCATCAAACACTGTCTTTTTTTTTTGTTTTTTTACATTTTGAGAGACAGAGTGAGACAAAGTGAGAGTGGGGGAGGGTCAGAGAGAGGGAGACACAGAATCTGAAGCAGGCTCTGTGCCATCAGCACAGAGCCCGATGCGGGGCTCAAACTCACGGACCGCGAGATCATGACCTGAGCCAAAGTCAGACGCTCAACCGACTGAGCCACCCAGGCGCCCCAATCAAACCTTGTCTTGAAGCCTAGTTGCATGAGAACCTAGCACTCCAGATATTTTACAGCATCAATCTCCTTAGCCATGGCCACACCCTGCGGGTAGGTGATGAGAATCAACTTCTTCAGTTTCTCAGTTGTGTCCTTGTTGTCCCTGAGGTCAAGTTTAGTTCCCACCAAGATGATGGCGGCGTTGGGACAGTGGTTTCACAGTTCAGGGTACCACTTTGCTCAAACATTTTCAAATGATGCAGGATTCACGAGAGAATACCAAATTAAGAATACATCTGTTTGCGGATAGGATAAGGGACGTCATCTGGCATAATCTTCTTGTCCAGCTGTATCCCATAAGCCCAGATTCACCGGTTTTCCATCCACCATAACATTGGCAGAGTAGTTGTCAAAGACGGTGGGGATGGATATATTCTCCAGGAAATGCATTGGTTGTGTAACTGAGGGTAAGCACGTTTTACCTACAGCGCCGTCTCCCACCAGCACACACTTAATGGCCTGCATCTGGGCCGCTCGCTGGGCCGCAGAAGGTGGGCAGGCACGGCTGCGGGCAGCCAGGGAGCCGGGTGCTGGGGGGTGGGAGGAGTGCTGCTGTCCACACCACCTGGCTCTCCGCCAACCGGAAGCCGGAGCCCAGCAGCTCCCCACCCAAAGCTGGGGAAAACTGCGGAAAGACAGGAAAATCAAAAAAGCATTTTTTTTTAATGTCAAGATCATTAAACCCAAAGACTCAGAAACCGTCCCAGATTGCAAAAAACTGGAGAGACATGACAACTAGGTGCAAGGCATGATCCCAGATCCTTTACAGGTAATATAAAGGACATAATTGGGACAGTTCACAAAACTTGAATGCGATCTGTGTGTGTGTATGTGTGTGTGTGTGTGTGTGTATGTGTGTGTGTATAGAGGAATTCTCTGTACTCTTCTTGAAACTTTTCTGCAAGTTGGCAATTGTTTCAAAATAAAATGTTTTTTTAAAAAAGATAAAATCAGGGGCGCCTGGGTGGCTCAGTCGGTTGAGCGTCCGACTTCAGCTCAGGTCACGATCTCGCGGTCCGTGAGTTCGAGCCCCGCGTCAGGCTCTGGGCTGATGGCTCAGAGCCTGGAGCCTGCTTCCGATTCTGTGTCTCCCTCTCTCTCTGCCCCTCCCCCATTCATGCTCTGTCTCTCTCTGTCCCCAAAATAAATAAACATTAAAAAAAATAAAAAAATAAAAAATAAATAAAAAGATAAAATCAATGGGTTTTAGAAATCTTTTTTTTTTAAGGTATTTACTAGCTTGGCCAGAATCCTTGGATATGTTAAGATGAATTTGCTTGCAAGTAAAAGAAAATCAACTCAACTGTCTGAAACAATAAAATGCATTTTCTCACAAATGTCCAGATAGTTTAGCCAAAGGGTTAATTCACTAGCCCCAGGCTTTCATTAGGTTCTTTCCTACTTCCATTTACCAGTGCAGCAACTTTGTCCTCCTCCTTGGCTCTCTTCACAATTGCAGTATGGTTTCGGCAGCTCCAAACAAAATGTTCTGACATTAAAATATCCAGTGGCTTCAAGGGAAAGAAGAGTGTATCTCTTATTCGGCCTATTTTTATTTTTTATATTTATTTGTTATTTTTAAAGTAAGCTCTATGCAGGGCTTGAACTCACAACCCTGAGATCAAGAATTCCATGCCTGGGGCACCTGAGTGGCTCAGTTGGTTAAGCATGTGACTTCGGCTCAGGTCATGATCTCACAGTTTGTGGGTTCAAGCTCCACATCAGGCTCTGTGCTGACAGCTCAGAGCCTGGAGCCTGCTTGGGATTCTGTGTCTCATTCTCTCTCTGCCCCTCCCCTGCTTGTGCTCTGTCTCTCAAAAATAAATAAATGTAAAAGCAAAATTAGGGGCGCCTGGGTGGCGCAGTCGGTTAAGCGTCGGACTTCAGCCAGGTCACGATCTCGCGGTCCATGAGTTTGAGCCCCGCGTCAGGCTCTGGGCTGATGGCTCGGAGCCTGGAGCCTGTTTCCGATTCTGTGTCTCCCTCTCTCTCTGCCCCTCCCCCATTCATGCTCTGTCTCTCTCTGTCCCAAAAATAAAGAAAAACGTTGGAAAAAAAAAAAATTAAAAAAAAAAAAAGCAAAATTAAAAAAAATAAAAAATCCCATGCTGTACTGA